>NC_087343.1:193679017-193981785 GCF_030014295.1 Loxodonta africana
GACCCTCTGCTTTATCAAGCATGATACCCTTCTCCAGGGACTGGTCCCTCCTAATAACATGTCCAAAGTCCGTGAGACAAAGTCTCACCATTTTCCCTTCTAAAGAACATTCTGGCTGTACTTCTTCCAAGACTGGCAGTCCATGGTATATTCAGTATTCTTGGCCATCACCATAATTCAAATCCACCAATTCTTCTTTGGTCTTCCATATTCATTGTCCAGCTTTGGCATGCATAGGAGGTTATTGAAAACACCACGGCTTGGGTCAGGTGCGCCTTAGTCTTCAAAGTGGGATCATTGCTTTTTAGCACTTAAAAGAGGTTTTTTGTAGCAGATTTGCCCAATAAAATGCATCATCTGATTTCCTGAGTGCTTTTTACTTCCGTGGGCGTTGATTGTTGATCCAAGTAAAATGAAATCTTTGACAAATTCACTCTTTTCTCCATTTGTCATGATGTTGCTTATTGGTCCAGTTGTGAGAATTTTTGTTTTCTTTATGTTGAGGTGTAATTCATACTGAAGGATATAATCTTTGATCTTCATCAGTAAGTGCTTCAAGCCCTCTTTACTTTCAGCGAGCAAGGTTGTGTCATTTGCACACCACAGGCTGTTAATGAGCCTTCCTCTAGTCCTGGTGCCACCTTCTTCTTTATCTAGTCCAGCTTATCGAATTATTTGCTCAGCATACAGATTAAATAAGTATGGTGAAAGGATACAACCTTGATGCACACCTTTCCTGATTTTAAACCATGAAGCATCCCCTTGTTCCATTTGAATGACTGCCTCATGGTATATGTACAAGTTCTGCATGACCACAATTAAAAAAAAAAATTTTTTTTTTAGGTGGTTCTGAAATTCCCATTCTTTGAAATGTTATCAATAATTTGTTATGATCCACACAGTTGAATGCCTTTGTGTAGTCAATAAAACATGGGTAAACATCCTTCTGGTACTCTCTACTTTCAGCAAAGGTCCATCTGACATCAGCAATGATACCCTGTGTTCCACGTCCTCTTCTGAATTTGGCTTGAATTTCTGGCAGTTCCCTGTTAATGTACTGCTGAGACTGTTTTTTCATTGTCTTCAGCAAAGTTTCACTTGCGTGTGATATTAATGATATTGTTTGATAAATGTTGCATTCTGTTGGATCACCTTTCTTTGTAATGGGCACAGATATTGATCTCTTCCAGCTGGCCAGGTAGCTGTCTTCCAGATTTCTTGGCATAGATGAGTGAGCACTTCCAGCGTTACATTTGTGTGTTGAAACATCTCAGTGGGTATTCTGTCAGTTTCTAGAGCTTTGTTTTTTGCCAATGTCTTCAGTGCAGCTTGGACTTCCTTCTCCAATACGATCAGTTTTTGATCTTATGCTACCTCCTGGAAAGCTTGAATGTCCACCAAAATAGATGTCTGAAGAGACTCTGAAAGTTGCTCTTTAACATAGAGTAGCTAAAGCAAATGGAAGAAATGATGACGTAAAAGAGCTGAACAGAAGATTTCAAAGGGTAGCTTGAGAAGACAAAGTAAAGCATTATAATGAAATGTGCAAAGTCCCGGAGTGGGAAAACTGAAAGTAAAGGACATACTTGGCATTTCTCAAGCTGAAAGAACAGGAAAAAATTCAAGCCTTGAGTTGCAATTTTGAAGGGATCTATGGGCAAAATGTTGAACAATGCAGGATGCATCAAAAGAAGATGGAAGGAATACACAGTCACTGTACCAAACGTAATTGGCCTATCAGTAATACTGATTTCATTTTGTTGAGTACCTACTATGTGCCAGACACTGTGATAGACTCTTAGCATGGATTATCCATTTAATCTTCTTCCTCACAAAACCAGCACGCAGTATGTACCATTTGCTTCATTTTTCAAAGAAAGAAATTGTGGCTAAAGGAGGTGAAGACTCTTGCTAAAAATCACAGCCAATAAAATGGTGGGGGTGGGTATGAACCCCCGTTGGACTGACTCCCAGGTTCTTTCTGATGGTGCCTCCCCTTTATCGTTTACCAGCAGGGCTGGGCTATCATGTACTTTCTATCACCTGACCCCACATAGTCCTCTGAGATAGATGTTTTTTCTCCTTCCTCTCCTCATTTATCAGATAGAGAAACTGAGGGATCTAGATGTTAATTTCTGAGCCAGAGGGAACAGAACTAGTAAGTGACAGAGCCAAAGCTGGTGTTCCTTGCTTTGTGTGTGTGTCTGGGGCGGGGGAGGGTAGAGAGAAGGGAGCTCATTAGGATTACATAAGGGATTTCTTTCCAGTATAGAAGGCGGCCCATCGGTAAAAATTCTGGTTCAAAGTCTGGTGTAGGGTTATGGAATCTGTATTCAAACAACAGGAACAAATTTCACGGATGAATCATTTTTCAAGTGCAAATTTAGATTTGAGGCTTGTTTTATATTTTTCTGTCATAATGGGAGCATATATATGCATGGAAATATTTATTCTGCTGCTTCATTGCAATTTGGTGTTGCTATTTTTTGCTATTTTTTTTATTATTTTATTAAGGAGCCCTGGTGGCACAATAGTTAAGTGCTCAGCTGCTAACTGAAAGGGTGGATAGCTTGAACCCACCCAGTAGCTCTGTAGGAGCAAGACCTGACGATCTGCTTTTGTAAAGATTACAGCCCAGAAAACCCGATGGCGCAGTTATACTCTATCACATGGGGTTGCTACGTGACAAAAACAACAATTATTTTATTAAAACTCCATTTTCATTGCAAAAGTCATGTGCGCACACAGTTAAAAAAAAAACCCACAACAGTACAGTGTTCACATAAGAGGGTATGACATAACCTTTTTCAACAACCCGAGTAGAATCTTGATGTCCAAACGCTTCTGTCCATTGTTGTTATTTTTCAGCCCAAGGGAGGTTGGAGATGTTTCCACAGCAGGCCTTGAAGAGCACTCTAGCTTTTGTTAAAGGCCATACGGATGTAACATGATGAATTCGTTGGTCTCCTCTGATAGGCATTTAGGCTGTTTCTAGATTTTCACTATTTCAAGACAATGCTGCAATAAATATCCTTGTATATACCTCTTTGCCAAAACTGCAGATATCGGTGATCTATAGAATAAACCCTGGGGTTCTGAGGTACTTCTCCAGGGACGAAGACTCAGAGAATTGAATGGCGAGACCTCTCATGGGCCCTTTGAGGGCTCTTCCAAGGGACTTCTTTTTGGGACCCCCCAATGGATAACCCAGAAAAAAAGACCCTTACTGGAGGAAGCGTCTCCATCTTCCCACAGTGCCCAGACTTGGGTGCAGCCTGTAGATTTGGAGAGATCTTTGGGGTCTTCAGTAGATGGATGGGTGTGGTGTGAATAGGCAGAAAAGGCCAAGGAGCCAAGGAGCCAGGGAACTCAAGGGCAAACGTGGTTAATCTGCTTCCTTCATTTTTCTGAACTATTCTTTGGCCACATGGTGAGACATGGGGCACCCACACACCCCTGATAAATTACATATATTTATTATCATTCTTAGGAAAAGTTGGAAAATATAGAAAATTTTAAAGAGTACACGTAAATTATTCTCAGTCTCATAGTCCTGGAAACCTATTAGCAGTCTGGTATATGTCCTCCTGGTCTGGGGGAGAGTAGGGGTTCTAGGGCCCATGCCTGTGTCCAAGTCCTGCTATTTATTGGCTGTGTGACCTTGGCAGGTTCTTAATCTCATTGTGCTTCTATTTCCTCATCTAAAAGACAGCAATATCTACATTCAAGTGCAACTGTGACGGTTAGATGAGAGAATTCATTCACAGCACTTAGCATAGTACCTGGTAGATAGCAAGTGCTGGAGAAATTATTGTGCTCGAGACATTATTGCGAGTGCACATGCATTGGTTTTATAAATGGGGCTCACGGTCTTAAGAGTATGGAGTATGAGCATCTTTCCCTGGCATCATACATTCTTGGAGATTATGATGAATTTTTAATGGCTGCCCAATAGACCATCCTAGGAATGAGGCGTAATAGGTTTAAACTTATTGGATATTAAGTTGTATTTGTTTTGCTTCCCCCGCCCCGCATTTCATACCTTTGATTTTATCTGTTATCAGTGCTTCATGTTCTTTCTAATAGGATTCCCAGCCGAGCGAATGACACAACAAAATCAGCTGACTAATGATGTTAAACGTTACAGAGTGAACAACTTTCAAGAGAAGATAAGACTTTTTAAAATACTTGGACATTTCCCATGCACCACCGCTACCGCCAGTTGCCATCAAGTTGACTCTGACTCATGGTAAACTCCACATGTGTCAGACAGAGTGGAACTGTGCTCCGTAGGGTTTTCCTTTTAAAAAGAAAATTAATTTTTTTGTTGTTGAAGATATATACAACAAAACATATGCACATTCAACGATTTCTACATGTACATTCTTTGAGTTATGGGGCCATTCTCACCCTCTTTTTCTGGGTTTTTCCTCTCCCATTAACATAAACTCACTGCTCCCTAAGCTTCCTATCTAATCTTTCAGTTACTACTCTACAGGGTTTTTAATGACTCATTTTTCCGACACAGATTGCCAAGCTTTTTGTCAGCAGTATCTCTGGGTGGACTCAAACCACCAACCTTTTGGTTAGCAGTTAAGCACGTTAACTCTTAGCACCATCCAGGACTCTATTACATGCACAAGCATATGCATACTACATGCACGAACATGCACACTCGCTCACATACACACACTCGTGCAGACACACACACACACACACAGTGTTAGCCAGTCTCCGAGATGGCCCCCAATGATCCCTGCCTTCTGATATTCAGGCCCTTGCTTTGAGTGTGGGCTGGATTTAGTGGCTGGCTTCCAACATACAGAATCAAGGTGGAAGTGATGATGTACGTTTTCAGGACCAGGTCACATAAGGCAGTGTGGTGTCTACCAGTGCTTCTCTCATTCTCTCTCTCAGATCATTTGCACTAGGGAGACAGGAGCTGTGTCATTAGTAGCTTTATAGAGAGACTCATGTAGCAAGGCACTGAAGCCTCCTGCGAATAACCTTGCGAGTGAGCTTGGAAGAGGTCCTCAGGCCCCAGTCGTGGCTTCAGAGACTACAGCCTCAGCCGAGCGCTGGACTGTACCTCACAAAAATTCCTGAGCCAAGCCTCTTCTGGATCCCTGACCTGAAGAAACTGTATGATGTAACACATATTTGTTGCTTTAAGCTGCTAAATTTTGGGATAATCTGTTATACAGCCATAGATAACTAATACACACACTAGACACACGGACATGCTGCTACAGCTATACAACCACACCTCTGAGACACATGGGCACACGCACATACACTATCTGTACATTGACACACGGCCAGAAATTCCAGATGCTTCTTTGTTGATCTAATGTCTAGAAAAGAATGAAGTATGAAGTTTCAATTTAGTTACTGCTTTTACAACACTGGGAAAATAAAAAGGGACGATGTCTTGCTTGTAGTAACCCGGTTAGAGAGCACCAGCCCTGTCACCCTGCCGTGGTTGACCAGCAGACATCACTTTATTTTATGGATGCATTCCCAGAATATTGCATGAGTGAATACCAGCATTTTTGTCCATTGAATCATGCTTAAAGTTGAGTTTACTTGAGCAGATATCTAAAGGTAGCTCTTTTGAAACTGGAATAAACTTTTGTAAAATAAAGAAGCATTCCTTCATTTGTCAAGGTTAGAATTTTAGTATCTTTTATTTTCTTAAGTTAAGATACAGCTGCTTTATTCCTACTTCCATTATTGCTGTCATTAGTATGACTTTAATGGATAAAATTCATAGACCTCAACCAGATTTCCATAAATGGAGAGTACCAATAACAGTCCAAAAGCCTTGGGGTTTAGCCATAAAAAGGAATGAAGCCCTGATGCATGTTACAACATGGATGAACCTTGAAAACACTATGCTGCATGAAAGAAGCCAGACACAAAAGGCCACATATTCCATGATCCCACTTCTATGAAGTAATCAGAATAAGCAAATGTATAGACACCGCAAGTAGATTAGAGGTTACTAGGGGCTGGGAAGTGGGGCATGGAGAATCATTGCTTAATGGGACAGCGTTTCTGTTTGCAGTGCTGAGAAAGTTTTGGAAATAAATAGTGGTGGTTGTACAACATTGTGGATGTAATTAATGTCACTGGCTTGTGCACTTAAAAATGGTTAAAATGGCTAATTTTATGTTATATATATTTTATGATGGTAAAAAAGAGAAAATATACATATAGCAGTAAAATTTGAAAAGCATTGTATTTAATCAACAAACGAATAAAAACTCAAAAAAAAAAAAAGGGTGGGCTGGAAGAAATCAGATGCTCGTTTGACACTGTAACATCTGAGGAGCAAAACTGCGGGGCGTCAGCTAGTTAATGATCTTAAAAGCAGAATATTGTGGGGTCTGCCCACATGAGAAGACTTGTACAAGAATCATCTTGAACTGACTTCTCCAAGTGAGGCCCCAAAGCAAGACCCCTGTGAGATCAAGGTACACAGGAGACACATCCATTTGAGGGGAGGTCCCATTAAGTTTAAAAAGTAAGGAAGTATCAAGATAGGGCAAAAGAGATCATACCAAGCTTTTAACTCAGGCATAATACAATGCGCTGCAAATGTGCTATTTTCAAGATACTTCCAGGATTTACAAAAGTTTTAAGACACTATGTAAATGGTGGGAGCATATAAGGGGCATCACTTTAAATTTGTTTGATGCTTTGCTTTTATATGAATGGTGCAAATGCCCTTGGCTGCTATCCAAAGGTTTGAGGTTTCAGACCACCAAGAGGCACTTTGGAAGAAAGTCCTGATGATCTACTTCCAAAAGACCACAGTCATTGAAAACCCTGTGGAGCACGGTTCTCCAACACATATGGGTTCACCATGAGTAGGAACAGAGTCAACAGCAACTGTCTTGGTTTTTGGTACATGTACTTAAACCAGTGGTCCCATCATGGCACAAACAGTTTGCTGTCAGCTACTAACTGAGAGGTTGGTGGCTGGAATCTACCCAGGGGCACTTTGGAAGAAATGCCTGGCAATCTGCTTCTGTAAAGATTGTTGTTGTTGCTGTTAGGTGCCGTCGAGTCGTTCTTACTCATAGCAACCCCATGCACAACAGAACGAAACACTACCCTGTCCTGGGCCATTCTCACGATCTTTGCTACGTTTGAGCCCATTGTTGCAACCACTGTGTCAATTCATCTTTTTCGCCAACCCTCTACCTTACCAAGCATGATGTCCTTCTCCAGAGACTGGTCCCTCCTGATAACATGTCCAAAGCACGTGGGATGAAGTCTTGCTATCTTCGCTTCCAAGGAGTATTCTGGCTGTACTTCTTCTAAGACAGACTTGCTCACTCTTCCGGCAGTCCTTGGTGTGTATATTCAATATTCTTTGCCAACTCCATAATTTAAAGGCATCAATTCTTCTTCTGACTTTCTGATTCATAGTCTAGCTTTCACATACATATGAAATGGTTGAAAAAAATCTTGACTTGGGGCAGGCCCACTTGAGTCCTCAAAGTGACATCTTTGCTTTTCAACATTTTAAAGAGGCCTTTTGTAGCAGGTTTGCCCAATGCAATAATACATCCTTTGATTTCTTGACTGATGTTTCCATGGATGTCTGTAAAAAAAGAAACCCATGTAGCAGTTGTACTCTGTAACACATGGGATTGCCATGAACTAGAATCAACTGGACAACAACTTTTTTTTCTGGCATAATCCAAAACCCAAACTAAACCCGTTGCCGTCGAGTCGATTCTAACTCACAGCAACCCTATAGGACAGGGTAGAACTGCCTCATAGGGTTTCTAAGGCTATATATCTTTACAGAAGCAGACTGCCACATCTTTCTCTCACGGAGCAGTTGGTGGGTTTGAACTGCCGGCCTTTCGGTTAGCAGCTGAGCGCTTAAGCACTGCACCACCAGGGCTCCGTTGCATAGAGCAGTGGTTGTTAAGCTTATCAGAATCACCTGGAAAGCCTGCTACAACACAGATTGCTGGATCCCAACTCAGAGTTCTGATTTAGTTGTATTTCTAGCAAATTCCCAGGTAATGCTCACGCTGCTGGTCAGGAGCCACACTAAGAACTACTGGCATAGGTTTTCTGGGAGGATTCATGTGAAATTGTTAACAGCGGTTGCAGGTGGGATGAAGACTTGGGGAACTGAATTACGAAGAAGAACTTTCTTTCCACTATACAACCTTTTTGTATAGTTTTAATGTTTTACCGCATACATGTGTTCGAATGGTGTACCTGAAGTTTACATTCTTTGACACAGAGAAGGAAGGTTTTCCTTTTGTTTCTCTTTGAGAGGCAAAATAATCTTGTGGTTATCAGCGGGGCTTATAACCTGGCTTAGCTTCACTGTGACCTTGTATAAGTTACTGTGTCAGGTTTTATTTATATATTTATTCTTAATTTTCTTCCACTTCGCTTTTTCTTTTTAATTTATTCTGGTGTTGTTGTTGAGATTATACACAGCAAAACATACACCAGTTCAACAGTTTCTACATGTACAATTCAGTGACGTTGATTACATTCTTTGAGTTGTGCAGCCATTCTCACCCTCCTTTTCTGAGTTGTTCCTCCCTCCCCGCTCCATTAACATGAACATTCTTCCACCTAAGGTTTAGACCTGATCTTTCAAGTTGCTGTTGTCACTTTGATCCCATACAGATAGTTCTTAAAAGAGAATAATGCTTAAGGTAGACTTTTTTTTTACTAGTTAAGCTAAACTATTGTTTGGTTTTAAGAAGACGTCACAGGATATTTTTGGTTTAATGTTTAAAAATTATCTCAGGGCAATAGTTTCAGGGGTTCATCCAGCCTTCATGGCTCCTAAAAGTCTGGAGTCTGTAAGAGTCTGAAATTCTGTTCTGCATTTTCCCTCTGTGGATCAGGATTTTTCTATAAAATCTTTCACCAAAATATTCAGTAATGGTCGCTGGGCACCATCCAGTTCTTCCGATCTCGTGGCAAAGGAGGCAGTTGTTCATGGAGGCGGTTAGCCACACATTACATTTCTTCTTTTTCCTGACTCTTCTTCTTTTGTTGCTCCAGGTGAATAGAGACCAATCGTCATGCCTTGGATGGCCACTTGCAAGCTTTTAAAACCCCAGGCACTATGCAAAAAACTAGCAGGTAGAAAAGAAGCACTGAAAACATTATTAGGCCAATTAGCTGGGATGACTTATGAAACCAGGACTCAAAATCTCCAAACCAATGAACTAACTCCCGGGAGGTTTTTGGTCATACACAAGCAGTCTCAGCAGCTACTATTTTTTTGGTCATTGTAGTAAATATATCTATCACACAACTTTTGACAATTTGACTTTAAAAAAAAATTATAGAGAACTAAGTTTATTACTGCTTACCAAGGATGAGAAGGAGGAAGAAAAAGAGGATTAACAGTGATGGAAATATCGCATTGATTTAGGGTAGGGTTGCACAATCAATTATTGTAACTGCTGTCAATAAGCTGTACACTTGTAAAAAGTTGAATTGGCAAAAGTTGTGTCATAGCTATTACCCAAAACAACAATGACAGCTAAACACCTCCTGGGATTTGGTTTTTTGGTTTGAGGTTTAGAGTCATGGTTTCATGAGACATCTCAATTAATTGGCCTAATAATATGTTTATTGCTTCTTTTCTGCCTCCCACTTCATTGTGTAGTGCCTGGAGTTTTAAAAGCTTGCAAATGGCCGTCTACGGCACAATAATTTGTCCCAACAGAGGAAGAAGGACAGACAGGAATAGGAGGAGGATATGGAATGTGTGGCTAATTGCCCCCATGAACAACTGCCTCTTTTGCCATGAGATCAGAAGAACTGGATGGTGCCCAGCTATTATTACTGAACATTTTGATTAAAGATTCTATAGAAGAATCCTAACCAAAAGGGGGAAAATGTAGACCAGAATTTCAAATTTCATGGACTGTAGACTTCCTGGAGCCATGTAAGATGGATAAATCCCTGAAACTATTTGTCTTAGTTACCTAGTGCTTTAAGAAAGAGAAGCTTACTTTCTCATAGTTTAGGAGGATAGAAATCTGAATTCAGGATGCCAGCTCTAGGGGAAGGCTTTCTCTTTCTGTCAGCTCTGGGGGTAGATCCTTGTCTTCTTTCAACATCTGTGGGCCCAGCATTCCTTGGAGATCTCTATGTGTCTTGGCATCAATCTTCCCTTGGGTCTAGGAGGTTCTTAGCACAGGGATCCCAGACCCAAAGGGAGTGCTCTGCTCCGCTCCTGGCTCTTCTTTCTTGACGAAAATGAGATCCCTCTCTTTTCTGCTCACTTCCCTCCTTTACATCTCAAAAAACATTGACTCAAGATACAATCTAACCCTATAGATAGTGTCCTGCCTCATTAACATAACTGGCTCTAATTCTACCTCTTTAACATCATATAATACCCATTGCCATCTAGTTGATTCTGACATATAAAGACAATATAGGACAGAGTAGGACTGTCTCATAGTGTTTCCAAGGAGCTGCTGGTAGATTTGAATTGCCGATCTTTTGGTTAGCAGTGAAGCTCTTAACTACTGTGCCACCAGGGCTCCATTGGCTAGGCCATGATTCACAGTATTGAAAAACACATAGGATAATTAGATCACAGAACGGAGGACAACCACATAATACTGGGAATCATGGCCTAGATAAGATGACCCATTTTTGGGGGGATACAATTTGATCCACAACACTATTGTCCTGAGAAAATTTTTATACCTTAAGCCAAAAATATCCCCTGAAATCTTTTTTTATTAATATTGTGCTTTAAATGAAGGTTTACAGAGAAAATTCGTTTCTCATTAAGCAATAAACACATATATTGTTTTGTGACATTGGTTGCCAACCCCACAACGTGTTAACACTCTCCCCTTTTCAACCCTGGGTTCCGCATTACCAGCTTGCCTGTCCCCTCCTGCCTCCTTGTCCTTGCCCTTGGGCTGGGGTGCCCATCTAGTCTCAATTTGCTTTACGGGCCTGTCCAATACTTGGCAGAAGGGTGAGCTTCAGGAGTGACTTCAGTACTGAGTTGAAGGGGTGTCCCAGGGCTGTACTCTTGGAGTTTCCTCAGTCTCTGTCAGACAAGTAAGTCTGGTTTTTGTTTTGTTTTGTTTTGTTTGAGTTAGAATTTTGTTCTACATTCTTCTCCAGCTATGTCCAGGACCCTTTACTGTGATCCCTGTCAGAGTAGTTGGTGGCGGTTGCCAGGTACCATCTAGTTGTGCTGGATTCAGTCTGGTGGAGGCTGTGGTAGTTGTGGTCCATTAGTCCTTTGGACTAATCTTTCCCTTGTGTCTTTGACTTTCTTCATTCTCCCTTGCTCCAGACAAGGTGGGACCAGTGGAGTGTCTTAGATGGCTGCTCACAAGCTTTTAGCATCCCAGACACTACTCACCAAAGTAGGATGTAGAACATTTTCTTTATAAACTATGTTAAGCCAATTGAGCTAGATGTCTCCCAAGACCATGGTCCCCAGGCCTCAGCCCAGTAATTTGGTCCTTCAGGGAGTTTGGATGTATCTATGAAGCTTCCTTGACTTTGCCTTGGTCAAGTTGTGCTGACTTCCCCATATTGTGTACTGTATTACCCCTCACCAAAGTTACCACTTATCTCTTGTCTAGTGTTTTTCCCTCCCCAACCCTCCTCTCCCTTGTAACCATCAAAACTGTTGCTTTCTGTGTGTAAACCTTTTCATGAGCTTTTATAATAGTATTCTCATATAGTATTTGTCTTTCCTGATAGGCTTATTTCACTCAGCATAATGCCCTCCAGATTCATCCATGTTGTGAGATGTTTCAGAGATTCATCATTGTTCTTTATCGTTTTGAAGAATTCCATTGTGTGTATGTACTATAATTTTTTTATCCATCTATCTGTCGTTAGGCACTTAGGTTGTTTCCATGTTTTTTTTATTATGAATAATGCTGCAATGAATATGAGGGTGCATACGTCTATTCATGTGATAGCTGTTATTTTTCTAGGATATATTCCTAAGAGTGGGATATCTGGATCATATGGTATTTCTATTTCTAGCTTTTTAAGGAAGCACCATATCATTTTCCAAAATGGTTATACCATTTTACATTCCCACCAGCAGTGCGTAAGAGTTCCAATCTCCCTGAAGCCTCTCCAATATTTGTTATTTTCTGTTTTTTTGATTCATGCCAGTAATGTTGGGGTGAGTGGTATCTCATTGTAGCTTTGATTTGCAATTCTCTAATGGCTAGTGATCTCGAGCATTTCCTCATTTGTCTGTTCACTGCCTGAATGTCTTCTTTGGTGAAGTGTCGGTTCATACCTTTTGCCCATTTTTTGACTGGATTATTTGTCTTTTCATTGTAGAGGTGTTGGATTTTCCTGCAGATTTTAAAGATTAGATCTTTGTCAGATTTGTCATAGCTAAAGTTTTTTTTCCCCAGTCTGTAGGTTCTCTTTTTCCTCCTTTGGTGAAGTCTTTTGATGAACATGTTTATTTCTAAAAGATCTCAGTTATCTGGCTTATCTTCTGATGTTTGCATATTGTTATTTATGGTTTGTATCCTATTTATGATCCTATTTATACTGTGTATTATTAAGGCCTCTGACATTGACCCTATTTTTTTCTTCTATGATCTTTACGGTTTTTGGTTTTATATTTAGGTCTTTGATCCATTTTGAATTAGTTTTTGTGTGTGGTGTGAGGTATGGGTCCTGCTTCATTTTTTATGGTTTGCCAGCACCATTTGTTAAAAAGACTGTCTTTTCCCCCATTTAATGGACTTTGGGCCTTTGCCGAAGATCAGGTGACCATGGGTGGATAGATTTACATCTGGGTTCTTGATTCTGTTCCATTGGTCAATGTGTCTGCCGTCATACAGCACTAGGCTGTTTTGACTACTGTAGTTGTATAGCAGAATCTGAGGTAAGGTAGTGCAAGTTCTCTTACTTTATTCTTTTTCTTCAATAGCACTTTACTTATCCAGGACCTCTTTCTTTTCCATATAAAGTTAATGATTAGTTTTTCCATCTTGTTAAAGAATGCTGTTGGTATTTGGATCAGAATTATATTGTATTTGTATATTGCTTTGTGTAGAATAGACATTTTCCCAATGTTGAGTCTACCTACCCGTGAGCATGGTAGGTTTTTCCATTTATGTATGTCTTTTTTGGTTTCTTGCAATAGCGTTTTGTAGTTTTCTCTGTATAGGTCTTTTAGGTCCATGGTTAGATTTATTCCTATGTGTTTTATTTGTTTAGGGGCTACTATAAATGGAATTGCTTTCCTGTTTTCATAGTTCTCTTTATTGATGTGTAGGAATCCAACTGATTTTTGTATGTTTATCTTGTATCCTCCTCCTCTGCTGAATCTTTCTATTAGTTCCAGTAGTTTTTTTGTGGAGTCTTTTGAGTTTTCTACGTATAGTATCATATCATTAGCAAATAGGGACAGTTTTACTTCTTGCTTACCAGTATGGATGCTATTTCTTTCTTTTTTTTTTTTTTTTTGCCTTATTGCTCCAGCACAATATTAAATTGGAGTGGTGATAAAAGACATCCTTGTCTTGTTTCTTTTCTCAGGCAGAATGTTTTCAGCCTGTCTCCATTAAGAATGATATTAGCTGTTGGTTTTGTATAGATGCCCTTTATTATGTTGAAGAATTTCCCTTCTACACCTATTTTATTGAGAGTTTTTATCAGGAATGGGTGTTGGACTTTATCAAATGCCTTTTCTGAGCCGACTTAGATGATCATGTGATTCTGTTGTTTTGTTTTACTTATGTGGTGAATTGATTTTGTAATGTTGAACCATCCTAGCATAACTTGTATGAATTCCACTTGGTTGTGGTGTATTATTTTTTGTGCAATGCCGAATTCTATTGGCTAGAATTTTATTGACAATTTTTGTGTCTATATTCATGAAAGATATTTGTCTGTAAAATTTTTTTTTTTTTTTTTGTGGTGTCTTTGCCTGGTTTTGGTATCAGGGTTATGCTGGCTTCATAGAATTCATAGAATGAATTCAGAATATCCCTGTCTTTTCTCTTCCTAAAATAGTTTGAGTAGTACTGGTGTAAGCTCTTCTCTGAATGTTTGATAGAATTCTCCAGGGCTTTTTTTGTTGGGAGATTTTTTCTTACCTTTTCCATCTCTTCTATTACACTTCTGTTCAGATTTTTGACCTCAGTTTGTGTTAGTTTAGGTAGGTAGTATGTTTCTAGAGATTTGTCTATGTCCTCTAGATTTTCAAACTTGTTGGAGTATAGTTTTTTGTAGTACTCTGTTACAAATCTTTTTATTTCAGTTGGGTTTATTGTAATGCCCCCATTTCATTTCTTATTTGGGTTATTTGCATCCTCTCCTGTTTCTCTTTTGTCAGTTTGGCTAGTGAGGTGTCTTTTTTTTTTTTTAAAGAGCCAACTTCTGGTTTTGTAGATTCTGTCTATTGTTTTTCTCTTCTCCATTTCATTTATTTCTGCTCTGATCTTTATTATTTCCTTTCTTCTTGTGGCTGTGGGCTTCTTTTGCTCTTGTCTTCCTATTTGATCTAGTTGTATAGCTAATGTTTTGATTTTGTACCTTTCTTCTTTTTTGATGTATGCATCTATTGCTATAAATTGACCTCTGAGGACTGCCTTTGCTGAGTCCCAAAGGTTTTTATTTTATTATGTTTTTATTCTCTCTTAATTCTAGAATTTTTTTTTGCTACATCTTTGATTTCTTCTCTTACCCAGTGGTATTTAAGCAGGGTGTTTTTCACTTTCCATGTGTTTGATTGTTTTCCTTGCTCTACTTCTTACTAATTTTTACTTTTATGGCACTGTGATCAGAGAAAATTCTTTGTATTATCTCAGCGTTTTGGATTTTGTTAAGGGTTACTTTGTGGCCTAAGATGTGGTCTATTCTGGAGAACTTTCCATATGCATTGGAAGAGAATGTATGCTTTGCAGTTGTTGGGTGGAGTGTTCTATATATATCTATGAGACCAGATTAGTTGACTGTGGCCTTTAGATCTTCTGTATCTTCGTTGAGTTTCTTTCTAGATGCTCTGTCCTTTATCGAGAGTAGTGTTGAAGTCTCCTACTATTATTATGGAACTGTCAGTTTCTCTTTCCAGTGTTGTTTGTTTTATGTATTTTGGAGCCCTGTCATTGGGTGAGTAGATATTTATTATGGTTATGCCCTTATGGTGGATTGTCCATTTAATCATTATATTATGTCCTTCCTTGCCTTTTATTGTGGATTTTGTTTTAAAGTCTATTTTATTTGAGATTAGTATTGCTATTCATGCTCTTTTTTGGTTGTTATTTGCTCGATATATTTTTTCCATCCTTTTATTTTTAATATATTTATGTCTTTGTTTCTAAGGTGTGTCTCCTGTAGACAGCATATTGATGGCCCCTGTTTTCTTTATCCATTCTGTCACTCTCTTTCTCTTTTGGACGCGTTTAAGCCATTTATGTCCCGTGTGATTGCTGATAGGTGTGAGTTTATTAGTGTCATTTTGTGGTGTTGATATTTTCTCTCTTCTTGTTAGTCTCCCATGCTGAATTCCTTTTGTTTGTGGATTTTTTTTTGTTTCTTTCATTTTTGTAGATTTTATGTTTACTGAGACTTTATGTTTTTTCTTCTTTGTTTTGATGAGGAGGTTTGTTAATTTAAAAAAATTAAAAAAGAAAGAAAAGTAAATAAAATGGTGGTGAGGTAGGATTTGGTTGATGGGGCAGAACAGGCCCAGTGAGACCATCTGCTGGTGGCTCTCTAGCCAAGTGCTGTCGCTTGGCCTGTCAAGAATGGGTGAGGATGGCATACAGGGGCTAGGTAGACAGGAGAAATGAAAAGAAAATGGGAAAGAGAGAGAAGAAACAAAGAAACAGAAAAACAAACAAACAAAAAGCAGAAAGAGAAACAACAGCAACAAAAATGAAAATGGTGCTGGAAGAGTTGGTCATTGGGGATGGGGTGGAATCGGGGTGACAGTGAGCTGATGTTTCTTTCACCAGGCAGAGCAGCACAATTCGTCAGGAAGGGGCAGAGGCAATCCAGGGCCTAGATGTGAAGGAGAAGGAAAATGCAGAATGAGAAAGATAAAGAAAAATAAAAAATATGGCACTGAGGGAATCAGCCCATGGGGGTGGTGCAGACTTGGGGAGGTGGTGTCCTGACCACTACAGCACAGCCCACTGAGAATGGGGGGAGGGCAGCACACTGGGCTTGGTGGGTGGGAGAAAGGAAAGGAAGGAAGGGAGAGAGAAGAAACAAGCAAAAAAGAAACAACTAAAAATGATGCTGAGGGAGCCTGCCAGTGGGGGGCAGCATGTACCCTGGGAGGCTGTGTGCCAGTGGCTCTCTAGTCAAGTGGTGTGGCACAGCTAATCACGAAAGGGCAGAGATGGCACATGGGGCTAGCTGGGCAGGGGAAAGGAAAGGAAGGAAGGGAGAAAGAGAATAAACTGAAAAGAAAATGGCCCTGAGGGAGTCTGCCGGTGGGGTGGCATGGACCTGGGGAGGCTGTGTGCATGTGGGTCTCTAGCTGAGTGATGTGGCACATCCCATCAAGAAGGGGTGGGGACAGCACATGGGGCTAGCTGGGCAGGAGAAAAGAAAGGAAGGAAAGGAGAGAGAGAGGAGAAACAAATAATAAAGCCAAATAAAAAATAGCAACAACAACAACAAAAAGTGGCACTGAAGGAGTCGGCCAGTGGGGGTAGGGCAGGCCTGAGCAGCAGTGAGCCTGTGTGTATCTGGCTGAGTGACTGTGGCCAGTTGGAAAACTGTGAATGCTGTGTGGAGGGAAGAAGGCTGGGGGTGGGAAAGCGTGTATCACTGGCTACTGGGTGCTCTGTCTCCTGTTGGGAGCTCCATGAAGCTGTCTTCCTGTACTCCCTGTCTGATGTTCTTGATGGCTGAGGTCTAAGATGGTGAATCCATGCCACGTTAGCTAGTAGGAGAGCTCCACTCCATAGCTGTCCTCATTCTCTGTTGCTGTCAGTTTCTTATTCCATTTGGTGCTTGATTAAGTTCTTTATCCTTTCAGTTGATGCTTAGCATTCTAGGACTGATATTTTTATCTGTTTTACTTAGTTTTTCTGGTCTTTGCTGTGGAAGGATGTCATGGTGCTTCTGTCTGTAGCACCACATTGGCTCCTCCTTCCCCTGAAGTCTTCTCTACAATTCAACCTTTTACCAGTGTACAGTTTATTGACATCAATTACAATAATTGGCTGTGCAAGCCTACTCTTAGTCAATGTGATTTTTCTATCACTCCCCCTTTCTTCCTCCCTCCTGCCTCTGGTAACCAGTAATAAACTTTAGTCTTTATACATTTGCCTTTTCTTGTCTTTTTAGATAAGTTAGGTCATATGATATTTGTCCTTTTATGACTGATTTATTTCATTCGGCTTAATGCCTTCAAGCTCCAACCATATTGTAGTATTTATCAAGACTTTGTTTCTCTTACTGGTGAGTAGTATTCCTTTGCATGTATGTAACACATTTTATTTACCCATTCATACATTAATGGGTACTTTGGTTATTTCCTCCTTTTGGCCATTGTGAACAGTGCTGCAATGAACATTGGTGTGCAAGTCTCTGAGTCTCTGCTTTTGTGTATATACCTAGGAGTGGAGTTGCTGGGTCATATGGTAGTTCTGGGAACCCTGGTGGCATAGTGGTTAAGTGCTACGGCTGCTAACCAAAGAGTCGGCCGTTCAAATCCACCAGGCGCTCCTTGGAAACTCTATTGGGCGGTTCTACTCTGTCCTATAGGGTCGCTATGAGTCGGAATTGACTCGACGGCACTGGGTATTTTTTTTTTTTTATGGTAGTTCTATTTTTAGTTATTTGAGGAACCACCACATTGTTTTCCACAACAGCTGAACCATTTTGGAATCCTACCAGGAGTGGATAATGGTTCCAATTTCCCCATGTCCTCACCAATATTTGTTCTTTTCATTTTTTTAAATCTTAGCAGTCCTAGTGGGAGTGAAATGGTATCTCTTTGTGGTTTTGATTTACATCTTTCTGATGGCTAATGATGTTGAGCAAATTTTCATGTGTTTGGTGGATATTTGAATGTCCTCTTTGGTGAAATGTCTATTCAAGTCCTTTGCTCAATTTATGATTGGGTTATTTGTGTTTTTGTTGTTAAGTTGTTGAAGTTTTATACACATTTAGGTTATTAGATTCTTAGTGGATGTATGTTTTCCAAAGATATTCTCCCAGTCTATAGATTGTCTTTCACTTTTTTGGTAAAGTCTTTTGATGAACAAAAGTTTTAAAATTTTTGTACGGTTCCATTTATTTATCTTGTCTTTTGCTGTTTGTGCTTTTGTTATTATATTAGATAATCCACTATTAAAATCTAGGCCTGACAGTATTGCCCTTGCATGTTCTTTGATGAGTTTTATGGTTTTCATTTGCACATTTAGGTCCTTAGTTCATTTTGATTTTTTTGTGTGTATAATGGGAGTCGTGGGTCTTATTTCATTTTTCTGCATGTGAAATCCAGTATTTCCAACGCTGTTTGTTGAAGAGATTTTTCTTTCCCCATCTAGTGGACTTAGCACTCTTGTCAAAAATCAGTTGACCACAGATGTGTGAGTTTATTTATGAACTTTCAATTCTATTCCAGTGGTCTATGTGTCTATTGTTATACCAGTACCAAGATGTTTTGATTACTGTAGCTGTATAACATATTTTAAAATCAGGAAGTGTGAGTCTTCCCACCTTGCTCTTCTCTTTCAATATTGCTTTAGCTATTTGGGGCCTTTTGCCATTCCACCTAAAGTTGAGGATTGTTTTTTCCATTTCTGTAAAGAAAGCTGTTGGAATTTTGATCTGGACTGCATTGAATCTATAGATCTCTTTGGGCAGTATTGGCATCTTAACAATATTAAGTCTTCAACCCAAGAACACAGAACATCTTTCCATTTACTTATGTCTTCTTTAATCTCTTTTAGCTGTGTTTTATAATTTTCATTGTATAAGTCCTTCACGTCCCTGATTAGATTTATGCCTAGGTATTTTATTCTTGTAGGTGCTATTCCAAATGAAATTGGTTCCCTAATTTCCCTTTCAGATTTCTCATTGCTAGTGTATAGAAACCCAACCGATTTTTGTTTTTTGACTGCGTACCCTGCAACTTTGCTAAATTCCTCTTTTAGCTCAAAAAGTGTTCTTGCAGACTCTTTGGGATTTTCTATATAGAATCTTATCCATAAATAAAAATAATTTTACTTCTTCTTTTCCAATCTGGATACATTTTATTTCTTTTTCTTGTCTTATTGCTCTGGCTAGGACTTCTAATACAATGCTGAATAGAAGTGGTGAGTGTGCGAATCCTTGTCTTGTTCCTGATTTCAAGGGAAAACGCTGTCTTTCTCTATTAAGTATAATGTTGGCTGTTGATTTTTCATATATGCCCTGAATCATATTGAGGAATATCCCTCCTACTCCAATCTTCTTTAAAGTTTTCATCAAGAAAGGTGTTAGATTTCATCAAATGCCTTTTCTGAATCCATAGAGATGATCATGTGCTTCTTTTCCTTTTTTCTATTGACGTGGTGTATTACATTGATTGATTATCTAATGTTGAACCATCCCTGCATTCCTGGCACGAATCGCACTTGGTCATGATGTCTGACTCCTTAATATGATGTTGGATTCTGTTTGCTAGTATTTGTTGAGGATTTTTGCATCTTTATGCATAAGTGATATTGGCCTGTAGTTTGCTTTTCTTGTGATGTCTTGTCTGGTTTGGGTATCAGGGTTACGTTTACTTCATAGAGTGAATTAGGAGGTAGTCCTTCCTTCTCTATCTTTTGGAAGAGGGTACTGTGTGAGTTTTAAAATATGTCCACAAACTCTTTGATACTACTGCCTTCAAAAGATAGATCCTAATTCCCCTGCTTTTAAGTGTGGGTTGTACTTAGAGACTCACTGTAATGAAAAGAATGTGGCAGAAGTTTCATGTGGCGTTTGAGATTAAGGCATAAAAGATACTGTGGCCTCCTATTTGGTCTTCCTTTGCTCCCACATTCTGTGAGCAGCCAGCTGTCATGTTGTAAGATATTCAAACAGTTCTATAGAGAGGCCCACAAGGTGAGGAACTGAGGCCTCTTACCAACAGCCATGTGATAGAAATGTACCCTCCAACTAAAGGCAAGCTTTTAGTTAACTTCAACCTTGGCCAACATTTTGACTGCAATGCTATGAAAGACCCCAAGTCAGAAATATCCTACTAAAACATTTTCAAATTCCTGACCCACAGAGACTGTGAGATAATAAATAAAAATCCTTGAAGCCAGTAAGTTTGAGGGTAATTTTTAATGCTGCAGTAGATGACTAATATAGGAACTTAACCTCTTTATAACTCAGCTTCCTCATGTGTAAAAGGGGCTAATATTAGTACTACTCCACAGGGTAATGAGGTTTAACTGAGCTAGTACACATAGCGAGTATTTAGCAGATGTTACCAAGCCAGCTATCACTGAGTCAATTCTGACTCATGGCAACCCCATGTGTGTCAGAGTAGAATTGTACTCCATAGGGTTTTCAATGGCTGTGATCTTTTGGAAGTAGATTGCCAGGACTTTCTTCCAAGGTGCCTCGGGGTGGACTCAAACCTCCAACCTTTTGGTTCATAGCTGAGCACTTTAGTTTGTGACACCAAAGGACTCCTTCAGTAGAAGTTAGCTATAGTCATTTTTACCCATCTGACTGTTTTATTCCCTGGCACAATGGTTAAGTGCTTGGCTGCTAACTGAAAGGGTGGCAGTTTGAATCCATCCAGAGGTGCCTTGGAAGAAAGGCCTGGTGATGTACTTCTGAAAAATCAGCTATTGAGAATCCTGTGGAGACAGTTCTACTCTGACACACATGGGGTCACCATGCACCAGGACCGACTCAATGGCAACTGGTGTTGGTCATGGTGAACTTCTAGCCTAAGGGCTAGTTCCCTCCTTGTCAGATGGTCTCCATCTGAGGCAGTGAGCAGGGGTATGTTTACTGCCCAGAGAGCCACACACTTGTCACCATCCTGTGGCCACTGGCCCCAGAGCTCTCTCTCTTTCGCTGTGCACCGGGCAGGAGAGATTGCCTTCATTCTCAAGGTATTCTAAGCCTCGTCAGCAGGCTGAGGTGAGAGTAACACCCACTCTGGTCACACCTGGAGACCCTGTCCTCAAGGAAGCTTTCAGGAACAGCCAGTCAGTTCTCTTAGAGGCTTGGAGACCCTGTGTGCTGCACAGGTAAACCCCTCTAAATTTGGAATAGGAAAAACTCTTTCCTCTCATTGCCCTCGTGGGTGAGCTGAACTGTCCCACGACTACATAACCTCACTTTCTTATTGTGAGTTTTCCCCCACAGAACTTTAAAATCATTGCTTAGAGAATCAGGCAAGATTTTAATGACTGTTTGAACTGTCAGGGCACTAGAAAGTCTTAGCCCTCCTCCTTCTTATAGCTGGGATTTGTAACAGCTTAAGTTTAAATGGTCTCCATAAGGAATTTATTTTTGGTTTAATAGTCTACTCCAAGTCTGACTTTCCAAGCGCTTTCCTTGCCAGATATAGAAATGGTGTCAAATATTTGATATGAGTCAGGCTATGACTAAGCTGAAAGATGCGGGTATGTTGTTGAACTTCCTTGGAATAAACAGTGAGGAAGAAAGTGATTGGCTTGGGGAGCAGTCCTTATGGTGTGCCTGGATGCTGTTCTCACAAACAAGTCTTGGTGCCCAGGACTGCAAACATGGGTGCACATCTGGGTGCACAGCTTTGCATCCTGCTGCCAAGGGAGCAGGGCAGTGATCCAGGTCTGATCTCCATGGCCAATGGCACAGCCTTGAGGGGCTGCCCTGGGACTCTGAGCCTACCAATGGCTAGTAGTGTGAGACTTAAGACATTCTCCTTCCATCAGAAGGATGGACTTAGAAACTGTGGCAGACTCAGGCCTACAAGTGTTGGGAACAGAGTGAAGCCTGCTGACCTGAACTAGGGATGTTCCAAAGCAAACAACAACAAAAAATCTGTTGCCCTTGAGTCAATTCCAACTCATAGCGACCCTATAGGACTGCCCTACATGGTTTCCAAGACCATAATCTTTATGGAAGCGGACTGTCACATCTTTCTCCTGCAGAGCAGCTGGTGGGTTTGAATAGCTGACTTTTCAATTACCAGCTGAGTGCCTAACATTGCACCACCAGGGCTCTTTTTAGGGAGGTTAGAGGCAAGAAAATGAAGAGAGGCTTTTACTTGTCTAAGCTATTTTGTTTGCAAGTGGCCAAAACCTGATTTATATTAACTTAAACAGAAAAGAAAATATATTAAGTAGAAATAAAAAAGTTTAGGGCAGACAGAGGACTGCCTTCAGGCATGGCTTGATCCAAATTCTTGTTCCTGACATTAAGATGTTATTTCTTCAATTCTTAGCCCTGATTCCCTTTGCTTTGTCCTCATTGTCTGGCAGCCTCTCCCCATGATAAGAATGGCTAGCAATGGCTCCTGGCTTCTGTCCTATCAGCTCATTAACTCCCAGGGAAAGAAAGTGTCTTTTTCCTAATGTTCCAATTAAAGTCTTGAGTTTGGCCTTAATCTTTCTGGTGTAGGTCTTGTGCTGATTTTGAACTGTGGCTGATTTGGGTCATGGTAGGGGGTTGAGGGATTGCCCCAACTGTACCTCATGGCCTGAGAATGAGGGGGTTTCTTGAAGGGAAATGGATGTTGGCAGGTGAAACCAGTACGTGCCCACTGCAGTTTGCTGACCGCTATCTTGGACAACACAGAGAGTGGCTTTGCTTGCAGGGACTGGCACAAGATATGTAATCAACAATAGTGCAAGTTTGCCTACTGGGGAGAGGAAGGGTGATTTTGAACTTGGAGACCAAATCACCTAGCTGGCAAATGGCTGGAGAGTTTTGTCTTTCTCTTGAGTCTCTCCTCACTGTCCAGATTTGTGTTTCTTTCCTGTTACCTTTCTGGAATTTTCCTCTGTCTGTATCATGATTGAAAAAGCTCTCTTCTGAAGCCTGTGTGATGTTGGACAAGTGACTTCCCCCTTCTGAACCTCAGCTTCTTCAGGTCAAAAAAGAGAGGTAATAATGACCTCAGGGCTTTCTTGAAAGTTCTAGTGAAAAAAATCAATATAAATTAAAAATATTTAGTGAAGCACTTACTGTGTGCCAGGCACTGGGCTAAACAATAGTTCCGGGAGGTAGGAATTATTATTATCATCCATTTTATGGATAAAGCATTGAGGAACAGAGGGGTTAATTAACTTCCCGGGATCACACAGCTACCAAGGGGCAGAGCTGCTACTCTACACTGCCTCTCAGAAGGGGATTAAAGGGCTTTACAAGTGTAAGTTTGGTGTGTAGGTCATTTTAACTTGAGATTTACAGAGGCCCCGGGATTTATGGACTTGAATGGGAAAAAGTAAAATATTTTTATTAACCACTAACTGGAATTTAGAGGTCCCTGAGTGGCGCAAACAGTTTGCACTTGGCTACTAACCGAAAGGTTGGTGGTTCAAATCTATCCAGAGGTGCCACGTAAGAAAGACCTGGCTATCTACTCCAGTAAGATTACAGCCATGAAAACTCTACGGAGCCAACTGAAACACGTGGCATTGCCATGAGTCAAAATTTAACGTTTTTTTTCTATTATGAATGTAGGCCACACACCAAAAATTTCGATAACTTTATTCCCAAAAGAATCACAAATATTTTCACATCACATTTGCAGATATCTTGTTATATCATTTATGCTCATCATTACTTTAAATGATGCTAGATATTTAAAAAAAAAAAAAAAAAACAACACAACAAACCCAGTGCCGTCGAGTCAATTCCAACTCATAGCGACCCTATAGCACAGAGTAGAACTGCCCCATAGAGTTTCCAAGGAGCTTCTGGCGGATTCGAACTGCCAACCCTTTGGTTAGCAGCCGTAGCACTTAACCATTACTAACCCTACTAGATCTTGTTATTTAATATTAATAAACCCCCCCAAAAAACACTTTGCTGTCGAGTCTATTCCAACTCATAGCGACCCTGTATTAATAAAGAAGCACACATATTAATTTATTGCAAATGAAGAAATATTTTTACACCTGTGTTTTAATTGACTTCCTTTGTCATTCTATGTATTTTATTTTACGCATTTTAAAGCCTAAGTTTTTGCTATGGGGTCCATGGCACAAAAGGACAAGAGCTCCTGAGGGGCAGGAAGGGAAGGGACAGAGGTTGGATGAAGCAGGTTTACCTGCTAATTGTTTGGATTTAGGGTGATTTGGGGAGGGCAGGAGCCCCAGGCAGGGCTGAGCGAGAACCTCTGGGGCAATGCCGTTAACAGTCTCCAGCCGGCTGACTCATTTAGCACCCAAGCAAGAAATTTCCAGTTGCTAGTTTTTTTTTTTTTTTTTTTAGTGAAGGAACCTAGACGCTCTGAAGTAATGGTTTCATTGACGCATTTTTCCCCAGCCTCCTTAAGCCTGTGGAATTGCCCGTGGCTCCCGTCCCTGGGGAGAGGTAGCACCGTGGGCTTGAAGGTCAGACCCTGCAGTGCAGTGTGGGCTTCTCCGGGTGTGGCATTGGGCCACTTTCTGTCTCAGAGCCTCCTGTTCTCCATCTCAAACAGGGCATCCAATTTCTACCTCCAGCAGCTGGATGATGATTCCAACAAATAAGGAATTAAAATGTTCTGTCCAAAGGTTTGGAAACCCTGGCGGTGTAGTGGTTAAGTGCTAGGGCTGCTAACCAAAGGGTCGGCAGTTCCAATCCTCCAGGTGCTCCTTGGAAACCCTATACCCTATTCTCTGTCCTGTAGGGTCGCTATGAGTCGGAATTGACTCGATGGCACAGGGGTTTGGTCCAAAGGTTAGTGATTGTTTTTTTCCCTGTCTTTAGAGGCAGGGAGGGATGCTTTTTTAAAATTGTTCTTTAGGCGAAAGTTTACAGTCTCTCATACAAAAATTTATATACACATTGTTATGTGACCCTAGTTGCTATCCCTATAATGTGACCTCACACTTCTCCTTTCCACCCTGGATTTCCCTTGTCCATTCAACCAGCTCCTATCCGTTTCTGCCTTCTAATCTCACCTCCAGGCAGGAGCTGCCCATTTAGTCTTGTGTATCTCCTTGAACTAAGAAGCACACTCTTCATGAGTATTATTTAGTGTCGTGTAGTCCAGACTATTCTTTGTCTGAAGAGTTGGTTTCAGGAATGGTTTAGTTCTGAGTCTAGGGGCCATGTCTTCCGGGGTTTCTTCAGTCTCAGTCAGACCGTTAAGTCTGGTCCTTTTACTAGATTTTGAGTTCTGCACCCCACTTTTCTCCTGCTCTTGGACTCTCTGTTGTGTTCACTGTCAGGGTGGTCATTGGTGGTAGCTGGGTTCCATCTAGTTCTTCTGCTCTCAGGCTGATGGAGTCTCTGGCTTATGTGGCCCCTTTTGTCCCTTGGGCTAATGTTTTCCTTGTGTCTTTGGTGTTCTTCCTTCAGAAGGACACATTTTATTGAGATCATGTTTCCCTCATTGAGAGGAGTGGAAGAATGGGGTAAGTCTCTGTCCCCATGCCCTCCAGTGTGTTCCTGGCTAAACGGTAGACTGGTGATATAGCAGGTTGTAGGGATGGGAATTTAAGGTTCTTGCTCTTGCTTCACTTGCAAGACCACAGGTGTCTACTCATTCCTAAAAGGATTTTTTTTTTAAAGGTAAGTATGTATGT
Organism: Loxodonta africana; assembly: GCF_030014295.1. Classification (NCBI taxonomy): domain Eukaryota; kingdom Metazoa; phylum Chordata; class Mammalia; order Proboscidea; family Elephantidae; genus Loxodonta; species Loxodonta africana. The sequence continues at coordinate 193,704,724 of NC_087343.1, forward strand.
ATGTACGCATGCATGGCTGCTAACTGAAAGGTTGGAGGTTTGAGTCCACCCAGAGGCACCTTGGAAGAAAGCCTTGGTGATCTGCTTCTGAAAGACCGCCCATTGAAAATCCTATGGAGCACCCTGACACACAAGGGGTCACCATGGGTCAGAATCAACTCGACAGCAGTAGGTTCACTGCTTTCGGTGATGGTTAGTTGGGCTGACTCAGAGACTGCATCTGGTACAGTGCCTGGCAAGGAGGCAGAGGCCAGCAATTGCTGTCTACTCCTCATGTGGGTAAAAGTACAGTTTGGTGGGCACTGGGACAGGTGAGTTGAAGAAAGCCTAAGTGTTGCCATAGTCACCCAGGCAAAGAGCTGTGCGGACCCCAAGGAGGAAGTGATTAGTGAGAACAGTAAAACACTGTACAAGCAGAAGACAGAAGCTGAGGACAGGCAAGAGGGGGTGACTGTCCAGACATGGGGGACTCATGACCTGGGCTGTAGGACATTTCTTTGTCACCCTTCTCACCACTTATATTTCCTTGCAACTCCCCTGAGCTCACAGAGCATAGTAATAATTGACTTTTATTTGTAATAATTATAACCAATTGCCATGAAGCTGACTCCGACTCATGGCAGCCCCGTGTGTGCCAGAGTGAAACTGTACTCCCAAGAGTTTTTGATGGCTGATTTTTTGGGAGTAGATTGCCAGGCCTTTCTTCCAAGGAGCTTCTGAGTGAGCTTGAACCTCCAACCTTTCAGTTAGCGGCTGAGCATGTTAGCCGTTTGCACCACCGAGGGATTCCTCGTAATAATAACAGCAAATATTGATTTGAGAGCTTATTCTGTGCCAGGTATTATGTTCTTTAATCTTCAGAACAAACATCGAGGTTGGTGCTGGTATTGTCCTCATGGTACAGATGAAGAAAATCTAGTCTTAGAGAGGTTAAGCCCTCAGGTTACCACAAGGGGCGGGGTGGGCATCAACCTGTGAATACAGTCCCCAGACTGCTGATTTCACCACTCTTTCACGCTCTCTGACACACAAGATTTAGATTTTTTTTTTTTTCAGACTATTCCAACCACAAATGGCCTCTTCCTACCTCCATTTTTGGCTTAAAAGAGATCACATCAAACCTGGGATTCATCCAGTCTGGATTAGACCATTTTGACACCATCACTTACAGATGATGTGTGGCCCTTAGCAAGACCCTTCAGCTTTTTGGGCCTCAGTTTCCTCAGCTGTAAAAAAACAAACAAAAAAAAAAGCAATTGCCTTTGAGTCAACTCTGACTAATGGTGACTCCATGTGTGTCAGAGTAGAAGAGTAGAACTGTGCTCTGTAGGGTTTTCAATGGCTGTGATCTTTCAGAAGTAGATCCCCAGGCTTTTCTTTCAGAGGTGCCTCTGGGTGGATTCGAACCACCAATCTTTCGGTTAACAGCCAAGCAAGTAAACCACTTGTACCACCCAGAGACTTCCACCATAAAACAAGGGTGATGCAACGTTGGCACAAGCTTGGTGCAGGGTCTGATGAAGTAGTCTCTGGGAAAGACCCTCTTGCTAAGTCAGAATCATAGCAGTTGCTCTTCAGAGCTGAGTAGGGGCCATGTTGCTGTTCAGAGGGAGGGCCAGGCCTGGTTTCTGCAGACGCTTCCTGGATCACATGGGGATCGGATCAGAATAATCGATGTATATTGATGAAAAAGGAAACCCTGGTGGTGTAGTGGTTAAGTGCTACAGCTGCTAACCAAAAGGTCGGCAGTTTGAATCCACCAGGCACTCCTTGGAAATTCTATGGGGGCAGTTCTACTCTGTCCTATAGGGTCGCTATGAGTTGGAATCAACTCGATGGCAACGGGTTTGGTTTTTTTGGTTTATCGATGAAATAAGCTAACTGGCTGTCAGGCTGGCTGGCTGGCTCTGCGTCCTACGGTCCTGTTGATAACCATCAGCTAGGAGGAAAGCTCCTCCTTGGCTGTTACTTACTGCCCATCAGCACCGCCCACACATCTTGAACCGATTTAGAGCTTGGCAAGGAACCCCGGCCAGTCACACACAGCAAGCCACTTTCCCGGGCCGGCCACGCAGGCTTGTTAGATGGGCATTTTTAATAAAGCTGGAGGGAAGCTTCAACTTCACAGAACTTTGTGCTCCAGACAGACGGCTACCCACATCACTGGGAATAGGGTTTTCTTTGTTAGGTTAATGAGGCCATACCAGTGTGGAGTGTATCCTAAACCCAATCACTTCTGAGTTACAAAAAGAGCAGTTTAGACACAGACGCGAGCACACAGTGGGGAAGACAGATGCAACCAAAGAACGCCCAGCTTACTTACAAGAGAAGAATTGACATGATTGAGACGCTGATGTAGACTTTTAGCCCCCAGGACAGTGAGAAGATAACTGTCTGTTTTTTAAAGCCACCCACTTGTGGTATTAACATTACAGCGGCACTACCTAAGACACCCATTTACAGATTAAGAAACTAAAAGACTAAAAACTGAGGTATTAGTTTCCTAGGGTTGCCATATCACTATGTACTTGGTGGCTGTCGTAGTCATCTAGTGCTGCCGTAACAAAAATATCACAAGTGGATGGCTTCAACAAAGAGAAATTTATTTTCTCACAGTCTAGTAGGTTACAAGTCCAAATTCAGGGCGTCAGCTCCAGGGGAAGCCTTTTTTTCTCCGTCAGCTCTGGAGGAAGGTCCTTGTCCTCAATCTTCCCATGGTTGAAGAGCTTCTCAGGCGCAGGGACCTCGGGTCCAAACGATACACTCTGTTCCTGGTGCTGCTGTCTTGGTGGTATGAAGTCTCCAACTCTCGGCTTGCTTCCCTTTCCTTTTATCTCTTGAGAGATAAAAGGTGGTGCAGGCTAAACCCCGGGAAAACTCCCTTTACCTTGGATCAGGGAGGTGACCTGAGTAAGAGAGGTGTTACAATCCCACCCTAATCCTCTCCACATAAAATTACAATCACAAAATGGAGGACAACCACATAATTCGGGGAATCATGGCCTAACCAAATTGATACAACATTTTGGGGGGGATATAATTCAATCCATGACAGTGGCTTAAAACAATAAAAATGTATTCTGTCACACTTCGGAAGGCTAGAGGTCTGAAATCAAGATGTCAGCAGAACCATGCTCCCTCTAAAGGCTCTAGGGGAGAATCCTGTGCCACTTCCAGCTGCTGGTGCCTCCAGGTGTTCCTTGGCTTGTGGCAATGTAGCTCCATTCTCTGCCTCCATCTTCACATGGCTTCTCCCCTGTGTCTCTCTGTGTCCTCTTCTTTTTTATAAAGACATCAGTGATGGGACTTAGGCCTCACCCTAATCCAGAATGATTTCCTCATGAGGTCCTTACCTTAATTACATCTGCGAAGACCTTATTTCCAAATAAGGTCACATTCTGCAGTTCCAGGTGGACACAAATTTTTAGGGGACACCATAGTAGTCCCTGGGTGGTGTAAGCAATTAGCTGCTAACCTAAAGGTTCCTGATTTGAACCCACCCAATGGTGCCCTGAGAGAAACAACACCATTTGTCTACCTATATCTAGGAGTCATGAGGTCCCTGGGTAGAGCAAATTGTTTGCTCTTGACTGCTAATAGAAAGGTTGGCGGTTCAGGCCCACCCGTTGACACCACAGAAGAAAGGTCTGGCAATTTGCTTCTGCAAAGATTACAACCAAGAAAACCCTATGAAGCAGTTCTATTCTGCAACACATGAGGTCATCATGAGCTGCAATCAACTTGATGGCAACAGGTTTGGCTTTTGGCTTTATCCAGGAGTAAGATTCAGGAAAAGGAACCCTGGTGGCACAGTGGTTAAAGCGCTTGGCTGCTAACCAGAAGGTCAGTGGTTTGAACCCGGCAGCTGCTGTGAGGGAGAAAGATGTTGCAGTCTGCTTCCATAAAGATTTACAATTTCGGAAACCCTATGGGATAGTCCTACTCTGTCTTATAGGGTCACTATGAGTCAGAATCAACTCGATGGCAACCGGTTTGGTTTGGTTCGAAAGTTTGGGGTTGGACTTCCCTTAGGGCAATTAATAATATCAGGCATAATACCTGTATTGATAAAAATAGTGGTGGAGTTAATAATAATGGTAATACAAATAACAATAACAGGGGCCGTTAGCATTTAATGTATAACTAATGTGGGCCAGGTGCTGCACTAGGCATTTTACATACATTTATTCTACAACAGCCTTGTGGAGGTGGGTGCGATAGCCCTACTTTATGGTTACCATGTGTATAATTTACTTTTCACTGTCTGAGGGAGCAGGACATAAACCTTAAATTGGGGAAGTAAAAGAGAGTAGGAATTGTCAAGGGCTGATGGACCAAGCCACCAAAATGGAATGGTTGGAGGTGAAGCTTAGGGTCCACAGGAAAACAAACAAACAAAAAACTAACAACAACAACAAAAATAGGCATGAAAAGAGCATAGGCGGTATCTTAGTTATCTAGTGCTGCTATAACAGAAATACCACAAGTGGATGGCTATAACAAACAGAAATTTATTCTCTCACGATTTAGGAGGCTAGAAGTCTGTATTCAGGGCACCAGGGGAAGTCTTTCTTTCTCTATTGGCTCTGGGGAAAGGTCCTTGTCATCAGCCTTCCCCTGGTCTAGGAGCTTCTCAGTGCAGGGACCCTGGGTGAAACCAACATGCTCTGCTCCAGGGTCTTCTTTCTTGGTGATAGGAGGTCCATGTCTCTCTGCTCGCTGTAGCCCTGGCTGACATCTGGCTGTAACCTCATGGGAAACCCCAAAGTCACAACTGCCCAGCTGAACTGCGCATAAATTCCTGACCCACAGAAACTGTGACAGAGAATAAATGACTGTTATTCTTTTAAGTCACTAAGTTTTGGAGTAATCTGTGATGCAAAAGATAATATATTAGTTCTAGATGACTCTTAGGAAAACTGGGTTTGGCTCTTTTGTTTCTCTTGGGTGGCTTTTGGCCCCTCTCTTTAGACTGAGTATGGGTCCCTTAAAAAGAAAATATATTTGCTCTTTATAACCCTGACCACCTTTGAGGCTGGGTCATTCCCTTAAATATTGGGCCTGATGACATGACTGGGATACTTGTTTGAGTTTGGGGACACAAGTTTGTGGTCGGATGCTAGGGAAAACTGAAATGTTCTACTCATCAAAGGAAGGATATTTGGAGCGTCCTTGGTGATTTATGAGGAAGAGAGAGGAACAAAAATAAGTGGGGAAGAGAGAAGGAAGGAGCCAGGAGTTGGAGGAAGGCTGTCTCCCTTCCACATTTTTGAGGAAGCTGGCTAACTCAGGAGGGCTTGTGTTCAGCAGAGTGCCCATGAAACCCAGAAGGTGGAACCTCTCTGTGCTGATGAAGGATTACCCAAACTCAGCAGAGAGAACCCAGGAGCTGGAGGCAGTGAACCCTGGAAACTGGAGGGGAAGAGGGATTTGGATGTTCATGGGGTAGGACGGTAAAACTAGTGCACTGGGTCACTAAGGAGCAGAGAGGATCCAGCTCTGAGCCTGCTCTGAGCCAGACACTGGTTTGAGGACAGTCACCAAGACATCAGGTGTCCTTTCTCATGGACCATCCATCCAGGGACATCTGAGTTGGGTGTCTAAAGCCATCAAGAACTCCTCAACGTGAATGCAAAATGACACAACCATTTTGGAAAACGATATGGCACTTCCTTAGAAAGCTAGAAATAGAAATACTATATGACCCAGCAATCCCACTCCTAGGAATATATCCTAGAAAAATGAGTTGTCACACGAATAGATATATACACACCCAAGTTTGTTGCAGCATTGTTCACAATAGCAAAAAGATGGAAACAACCTAGATGCCCATCAACAGATGAATGGGTAAACAAACTGTGGTACATACACACAATGGAGTATTATGCAATGATAAAGAACAAGGATGAAATCTGTGAAGCATCTCATAACATGGAAGAATCTGGAGGGCATTATGCTGAGTGAAATAAGTTAGTCACAAAAGGACAAATATTGTATGAGACGACTACTGTAAAAACTGATGAAAAGGTTTATACACAAAAGAAACAATCTTTGTTGGTTAGGAGGGAGGGGAAGGGCAGAGATGGAAAAACACTAAACAGACAATAGATAAGTGGTAACTTTGGTGAAGGGTAAGACAGTACACAATACTGGGGAAGCCAACACAACTTGTACAAGGCAAGGTCATGGAAGCTCCGTAGACACATCCAAACTCCCTGAGGGACTGAACTGAGGGTTGTGGGGGCCATGGCTTCGGGGAACATCTAGCTCAATTGGCATAACAGTTTATAAAGAATATATTCTACATTCTACTTTGGTGAGCAGTGTCTGGGATCTTAAAAGCCTGTAAGTGGCCATCTACGATACTCCACTGGTCTCCTCCCTTTGGGAGCAAGGAAGAATGAAGAAAACTGAAGATACAAAGGAAAGATAGTCCAAAGGACTAATGGACCACATCTACCATGGACTCTACCAGACCGAGTCCAATACAGCAAGGTGGTGCCCGGCTACCACCACTGACTGCTCTGACAGGGATCACAACAGAGGGTCGCAGACAGAGCTGGAGAAAAATGTAGAACAAAATTCTAACTCAGAAAGAAAGACCAGACTTGCTGGTCTGACAGAGACTGGAGAAACCCCGAGAGTATGGCCCCTGGACACCCTTTCAGCTCAGTAATGAGGTCACTCCTGAGGTTCACCCTTCAGCCAAAGACTGAACAGGCCCGTAAAACAGAACGAGACTAAAGGGAAACACCAACCCTGGAGCAAGGACTAGAAGCCAGGAATGCACAAGAAAGCTGGTAATAGGTAACCCAAGGTTGAGAAGGGAGAGTGTTGACAGGTCATGGGGTTGTTAACCAATATCATAAAACAGTATGTGTATTAACTGTTTAATGAGAAACTAGTTTGTTCTGTAACCCTTCATCTAAAGTACAATAATACAAAAAATATAATAATAATAATAACTCCCCAACCCACTTTGTCCTTTCACATTTCACATGATAAATTTTCTCTTCAGGAAAGTGCAGGTCCAGTTTGTGTCACTCAGACAGAACCGTTGTTAGCTGCTGCTGAGTCAGCCCCTGACTCATGGTGACTCCATGCACAATGGAATGAAACGTCGCCCAGTCTTGCATCATCTTCATAATCGGTTGCGTATTGAACTGCTGTGATCCGTAAGATTTTCATTGACTAATTTTTGGAAGCGGATTGATAGATCTTTCTTCCTAGTTTGTCTTAGTCTGGAAGCTCCACTGAAACCTGTTCAGCTGCATGGCAACACATAGGTCTCCGCTGACAAGACTGGTGGTGACCGTACCTGAGATGCATTTGGCTGGGAATTGAACTTGGGTCTCCCACACGGAAGGTGAGAATTCTACCCCTGGAGCACCAATGCTCCCAAACAGAAATGTAGCTGGACTGAATTTTGGCCTGCAGGTCAGCTATTTATGGCCTCTGATGTTGAGGGAAATGGCTAGGAGTCAGGTGACCAAGGTAAGCTATACTTTCTCCTCTTTTGCTTTCTCTTTCTCATAACTCCAGTACTGGGCAGCCCAGAAAAGCCTCCAGTATACACTCCCCCTCCCCTGATTCCTCATGAGCCTGTTTAATATCAGACCACTGAGGTGAATAAAACTCACAAAAGTTTACAGTGTGTAAATCACGGTTATGTTCCACCCTGGGCCTCAGCTCAGAAAGTCCTTATCCCCTCTTAAGATTTGTAAGTGGAAACAGCTTCTCTCCAGTGTCAAAAGAGTTAGGAATTGTAGCAAACTTTTGAGAAGCAAGACAGGCCCAGTGCCCTCTCTCTTGGGGATGGTCTTAAAAGCTTAGGCTGGGGTGTTCAGAGTTGCTTTAAGTGCCTCTCTGAGGATCCAGGACACGGGTCAGCAACAGTGGTCAACATGGATAACCATAGATAAAAAACCAAACCAAACTTGTTGCTGTCAGGTGGATTAAAAAAATAAATAAATAAATAAAATGAAAAACAGTTGCTATCGAGTAGACCCCAACTCATGGCAACCCCATGTGTGTCAGAGTAGAACTGTACTCCATAGGGTTTTCAATGGCTGATTTTTTGGAAGTAGATCATTAGGTCTTTCTTTTGAGGTGCCTCTGGATGGACTCAAACCTCCAGCCTTTGGGTTAGCAGCCTAGTGAGTTGGCTGTTTGCACCACTCACGGACTCCTAGATAATGAGATTGCAGAGATCAAACCCAGATTTTCCCATGGAAGCAGAGTTTTCTCGCCTTCTACCACCTTCTACAACACCTTCTGTCTCAGTAACACTATTCCCTACTCTGACCTATTCATTCACGGTTTATGCCTTCCCCTAAGCAGTTCCCACTGCCAGGAATGACGACCTCCCTGGTCCGTCTTCTCCATCCTGCCAGTTCTTAGCAGTGGTTCACAAAGTAGTTGAGATACCATCTCTCCATGCCCTTTTGCAGAGTTCTCATGGACCGTTGTTTTGTCTTCATCACCCTATGGCATTTATTGTCTCTGTACCTCTCTCTCCTAAAGGGTGCAAACTCTGGAGATCAGAGAGGATGTTTTATTCATTATAAGGACAGCTGAGATGTAGGGGCTAGTTCAAGTGCTCTAGACATGTTACCTCATTTTAAGTCTATGACACAGAAACTTCTCCTATTCCCTCCATTTTACTAATGAGGAAACCGAGGCTCAGAAGAGTTAAGTGACTTGTCCAAGGTCTCAGTTAGGAGTAGGCAGAGCCAGAAGTTGAGTCTGGACTGTCTGAATCGAGGCATTTCATCCTTACACTGGATTGTTTGCCACCAACAGGCATCTCAAGGAGCCGTAGTGGTGCAGCGGTTAAGCACCCAGCTGGTAGCTGAAAGATCAGTGGTTCGAACCCATCAGTCTCTTCTCAGGAGAAAGATGTGGCAGTATTACAGCCTTGGAAACCCTCTGGAACAGTTGTACTCTGTCCCATAGGGTCGCTAAGGGACTGAATCAACCCCATGGCAATGAGTTTCTTTTTCTTTTTTTAATGGCCATGATCCAGAAATTTGAAAAGATTTTAGTGCCCTGAGATTGATTCTTCCTCACCTTGAGACTCCTGGGGCCAAAGAGGATCTTGAAGCCTGAAGGTGTCAAGGAAACTGTAGTGGGTTGAATAGTGTCTCCCAATATTCATGTTTACCGGGAACCTCAGAATATAACCTTATTTGGAAATAGGCTCTTTGCAGATGTAATTAACTTAAGATGAAGTCGTGCTGGATTAAAAAAAAAAAAAAAAAGTACACTCATTGCTGTCGAGTCAATTCCAACTCATAGCAACCCTATAGGACAGAGTAGAACTTCTGCATTGAGTTTCCAAAGAGTGCCTGGTGGATTTGAACTGCCGACTCTTTGGTTAGCAGCTGTAGCTCTTAACTGCTATGCCACTGAATTAAAGTAGGCCCTAAATCCAGTTTTTTTTCTAAATCCAATGACTGATGTCCTTATAAGAAGAGGAGAGGACACAGAGACACACAGAGAAAACATCCATGTGAAGAAAGAGAAGAAGGCGTAGCAAAGGTGGAGGCAGAGACTGGAGGGACACATTATAGGCCAAGGACTGCTGGTAGTCACAGGAAGCTGGGAGAGGCAGGGGAGGAGGCTCCCCTAGAGCCTTCAAAGAGAGCTTAGCCCTGCTGACACCTTGACTTCAGACTTCCGGCCTCCAGAATTGCAGAGAATAGGTTTCTGTGGTAAACCACCCAAATCGTGGCAATCTGTCATGGCAGCCCTAGGAAACTGATATGGAACCTTCTAAAAGATCTGCCTGGGACAGGCGAAGAGTCTCCTTAAGATAATTCAGGAAAGAGTCCAGCAAACAACAAAAACAAAAAAAAAAACTTAGTATTAGAAGTCGTTGAGGGAGGAGAACACTTGACCAGCCTTTTCCTGAAAAGAACAAAAATTCCTTTTCAGCGATTAAGTCTACGCTATCACCTAATTTCAAAGCCCAAAACAAAAAGCTTCTTCATTTACATCTATTTGCAAATATTGTCAGGATTCACCCCTGAGTTCAGAAGCCCAATTTCTTAAAAAAACATTTAAAACAGCAAGATTTACAAGGGAAATATCAGATGCATATCACAACCATTAATGTAAATAGACTCCTAGCCTTTTAATGTTTGTGCTAGTTTGTTGTTGTTGTTGATTATTATTATTTTTTAAAGCTAGGATCCAAGACAAAAGAAAAGAAAATTTAAGTTAAAAAAGGATCACATGTTAGCCTCTGGGCTTACTTTTCATGTCAGGGAGCTTGTTGCACACGCCAACTATTTGAGTGCGATCACCTGCAAAAGAGTGTTTGTCTTACCCTGCCTCGAAGCAGGACAAATGCTGTGATTGACTGAGTCAGACCGAGCTCAGCTGGGACCTTAATTCTGTGCCTGCAACATCCCAAAATGAGGCAGTGGTATAATTCTCGCCTTCCACGCGGAAGACTTAGGGTTCGATTTCCAGCCAATGTACTTCATGCGTAGCCACCGCCTGTCTGTTAGTGTAGGCTTGCATGCCGCCTTCATGCCGAACAGGTTTAGTGGAGCTTCCAGACTATGATGGACTAAGGTGAAAGGCCTGGCAATCTGCTTCCAAAAATCAGCTGGTGAAAAGCCTGTGGATCAAAAAGGTCTGATCCTGTTGTGCCTGGGGTCACCATGAGTCAGGGGCCGACTCTGCAGCAGTTAACCACATCCCAAAAGGCCACCAGTAGGCGCTGGGAGAAGCTAGGAGGCAGCCTGCACCTTCTGGACCACTATACAGCTATTGGAAAGAAGAAGTAAGACCTCTGTGTGTTGACTGCAGGGCATGTCCAGGATGCACCAGTAGGTGCAAAAACCATGTTGTGGCATCGTCATGCATTAAGTACGGGTCTATGTTTTGAAAACAATACAGAACAAGACAAAATCACTATGCGTATCTTTATGTGCTTGTCTGATCTTGGAAAAATAGGTAGAGGAGTCCTCTCCAGGAAGATGCCTGGGAAGCTCATGGTGGCTTTATTAACTTTTTCTTCATAAACTTTAAAAAAAAAAAAAAAAAAAGTCATTTGCTGCAACAAGCACACGATGCTTTTGTAGTGAAAACAATACTGAGATACGATTTAGGAGAGCAGTGAAGGGGTCTCTGTTGTGATTTTCACTGGAGTGTAGCTTGTCTGTAGACCTCAGTGTCTCAAGAAATCCATCTGGCATGCAAACAAGAGTTGCAAAAAAATATAGGCTTACCAATCTGTGATTGTTCTGTTTTGTTTATTTATTTTTGATTTATCTGTTAACTCTTATTGTCTGCTTTTCTCCACTGGGATAGCAGCTGCCCAATACCTTTTGGAGCCCTGGGGGAGTGGTAGTTAAGAGCCCAGGCTGCCAACCAAAAGCCTGGCAGTTTGAATCCTCCAGCTGCTGCTTCAAAATCCTATGGGGCAGTTCTACGCTGTCTCATAGGATCGGTATGAGTCAGAATCGGCTGGACAGCAATGAATTTGGTTCAGTGCTTTCACTTATCTTTATTTTGCAAATGACAAAAAGAAAGCTCAACAGTGAAGTGTCTTGCCCAGGCTCACAACCAACTTGCAAATGACAAAGTAATCATTCAGTAACTTAATTAACAAATATCTATTGAACACCTACAACATGGCAGGCTCTGGGCTAGGCTCTTGGTACACCACAGCAAGTAGGAATAACAAGACAGATAAGGTTCCTGCTCAGAACAAGCACTCAGTCTGTTTGTGGGAAGAGAACTGAAACCAACGTAATTCCTTGTTCCTGTGTTAAACAATGCTGGGACCCAGCAACACTAATTTAGCTGCTTGCTCCAGAATATAGGTCCTTGCTTCTGAAAGATAAGACTGTTCACTTGTCGAGATTAACAGCTTGTCCGTCAAGAGTTACTTAAAGACTTATGCTTTGCTGTGCCCACCTGTCTAGGGCTATCACGTCGTAAACTCTGACTAATATCAAGCTGTTCTCTGTCCTGCAGGATTTGCCTGAAATCCACCCATTCCAGGACCCAGAACCCTAAAATGTTGGGTTGTTGTTAGTTGCCATCAAGGTGGCTCCAGCTCATGGTGACGTTATATATAACCAAACAAAACCTTGCCCCGTTCTGCACCATCTTCATGATCGTTGGTATGTTTGAGTCCGTGCTTGTGGCCGTTGTGTCAATCCATTTCATTGAAAACATGAATTAGATTGTGTTCTCCCAAAATATGTGTTGGAATTCTATCTGTGGGTGTGATCCTGCTTAGAAACAGGGATTTCTTTTTTATGTTAATGAGCGCATCAGTGTTGGGTGTGGCCTAAACTTAATCATTTCTGAGTTATAAGGAACAGCACAGATGCAGAGACAAGGAAGCACAAACGGGGAAGACAAATGTTACGTGAAGATCGCCAAGGAACCAAGAAGCAGAAGTTGAAAGGATCTTTCCCTAGGGCCAAAGGAAAGGGAGCTTTCTCCTAGAGCCCTGAATCTGGACTTCTTGACTCCTAAACTGTGAAAAAATAAATTTCCATTCCTTAAAGCCACCCACCCGCACCTACCCCGTTGTATTTCTGTTACAGCAGCACTAGGCAACTAGGTTTTCCTCATTTTCACTGACCCTCTGCTGATCTCCTTTCCTTGAGACTGGTCTTTTTTGATGACATGTCCAAAGTAAGTGAGCTGAAGTCTTGCCATCCTCACTTCTATGGAGCCTTTTTGTTATATTTATTCTAAGACTGATTCATTTGTTCTTCTGGCACACAATATGAGTGCCTCAATTCTTTCGTCTTCCTTTTTCATTGCCCAGCATTTATATGTATATGAGGCAACTGAAAAGACCGTGGTTTGAGTCAGACACACCTTAGTCATCGAAGTGACATCTTTGTTTTTTAAAACTTTGAAGAAGTCTTTTGAAGTAGATTTTCCCAAAACAATACTTCATTTGATTTCTTGATTCTCTGCTTTGATGGGCATTGATTGTTAATCCAAGTAGAATAAAACAGCAAATTAAACAAAAGTACTTTGCCCTGGAGAATTTAAGTAATCGTTGGATGAAGTTATTAGGCAGGAATCTTTTAGCATTGTTTTTAAGTTTTGGAGAATTTTTCTGAACATGAAATTTGAGGTTTTCAATCCTGGTCTGTAAGATTCCATGACTCTTTCCCTCACATGTTCTCAGAGTGTGAGAACCAAGGGCAATGGTGGAATAGAGATTTTGCTAAACTCTGTAAGTTGGGGCTCTTTGGGGCATCTGGGCACTTATCCTCTGAGCCTGACCATTTCTTCACTGTTACCTTAAACCCCAAAGCCAGGGGAGGATGTCGAACACTTGGGAGACACGAGTTGTTGTTACATATTGAATGTTTCAATTATGTGTTCAAATCCTATCCCCTAAACCTGTTTGGAAAAAAAAAAGGTTTTATTTTATTATGTTAATAAGGTCATACCACAATAGGGTGGATCCTAAACCTAATCAGTTCTGATTTGTAAAAGACCAGAATAGACAGAGAGACACGCGGGGGAAGACAGACACTACGCGGGGGAAGACAGACACTAAGGAACACCAAAGAATTCCAAGGATCACCAACAGACACCAGAAACCAGGAGAGGCTCACAGAAGGAATCCACACGATGAAGACCCTGATTTGGACTTTCAGCCTCCAGAACTGTGAGAAAATTAATTTCTGTTCTTTAAAGCACCTGCTTGTGGTATTTCTGTTACAACAGCATTAGGTAACTAGGACAGTTGTAATTTAGCTTATCAGCTGATATTTCATCAGCTACTGAGACACAGTAAGTATGTGCGTTTATGTCTTGGTGTTGGGACTTTCTGGGATCAGGTTCTAAGTCGTTTCTCTGTTTTTCATCCAAACTGACCTACCATCCATGTAGCTAGGCTTTCAAAGGTAAATAGGGTTTGTCTGGGCAAGCAGAGGAGTTGGAAGAACCAAGATGTCTAAATATTTGCAAGTATTAGACAGGGCTTAAGTTACTCACCAATGAAACAGATCTTTATTTGCTCGAATTCAAAAAGAAATGAGTGGCATGTTGAAAACTAAGTTTGCTCTTTTCAAAGACCCTAGATTATTATTGCTTTCAAGTGCAATAATAATTTTAGCTACTATTTTGTCCCTTTTCTCAGATACAACTCTGTGAGTAAGTACTGTTATCATCACATTTTCGTAAATTAAAAAATGGAAGCTCTGAGAGATGATTGAATTCATCTGGAGTCACACTTCTGGAAGATTGGCAGCTCCAGAGTTCCAAGAGGTCCTTCTACCACATAGCCCTGTTTCTCTGCCAGCAACAGTCCTTAAGTTTGTCTCTTTGCCAGGCCTACACATTGCACTTCTGGAGTGGCAAGGAGAGATGCTGGTTGATTCTTCCAGGCTCCCAGATAACTGCTGGATGGAACATACGTTGTATATCTGTATGTTTTGTATGCACTTTCTAGTTTCCTTTATGACTTTTTCTTTGATCTATTTCTTGTTTAAGAATGTGTTGTTTAATTTCCACATTATTTGTAAATTTTCCAGTTTTCCCTCTGTTATTGATTTCTAATTTCATTCCATTGTGGTCAGAGAAGATATTTTTGTATGATTTCAAACTTGGAAAATTTATTGAAACTTGTTTTGTGGTCAAACATATGGTCTATCCCGGGAAATGATCCATGTGTATTGGAAGAGAATGTGTATTCTGCTCTTATCGGGTGGAGTGTTTTATAAATGTCTGTTAGGTCTAGTTGGCTTATAGTGTGTTCAAGTTCTCAATATCCTTATTGATCTTTGGTCTAGTTTTTTGATACATTATTGAAAGTGGTGTGTTGAAGTCTCTAATTATTATTGTCAAAATATCTGTTTATCGCTTCAATTCTATCAGTTTTTGTTTAATATATTTTCAGGTTCTGTTGTTAGATGCATATATGTTTATAATCATTAACGTTTATTGGATGGAGTCTTTCTCTCTTTTAATCATTTTTATCTTAAAGTTTCTTTTGTCTGATGTTTGTCTCCAGCTCTGTTTTCATTATTATTTGCATGGAATATTTTTTTCTCATCCTTTCATTTTCAACCTATTTGTGTCTTTGGATGTAAAACATGTCTCTCGTACACAGCTTATAGTGGGATAATGTTGTTTTAATCAATTCTGCCAATCTCTGTCTTTTAATGAGAGAGTTCAAGCACTTGCATTTAATATAATTATAGATAAGGAAAGAGTTCTGCCATTTTGCTATTTGTTTTCCATAAGTATTATATATATATAGTTCCTCAGTTACTCCGTTACTGCTTTCTTTTGTGTTAGTTTCTAGTGTATCATTTTGATTCTTTTCTTGTTTTTTTTACTATATATATATTTTTAGTTATTTTCTTAATGGTTGCCCTGGGGATTACATTAACATCTTAATTTATATAAATCTAGTTTGAAATCTAGTTGGAGCCCTGGTGGCACAATGGTTAAGAGCTCAGGCTGCTAACCACCAAGCTGCTCCTTGGAAACCGTGTGGGGCAGTTCTACTCTGTCCTATAGGGTCACTATGAGTTGGAATCAGTTCAGTGGCAATGGGGTTATGGAGTTTGAATTAATATTAATTTAGTTTTTTTTTTTAATTTTTTTTAGTATACAAAAATTTGCTGCTATATAGCTGCAGCCCCCTGCCCATATTATGATCATCACAAATTACATTTTTATGTGTTGTGTTCACATCAACAGGAATTTTTGATTATTGTTGTCTTTTAAATTATATGGGAGAAAAAAAAGAGGAGCTGTAAACCAAAAATACACTACTATTGACTTTTATATTTACCTATGTAGTTGCCTTCGGCAGTGTTCTTTATTTCTTTGCGTGGATTTTGGTTACAGCATAGAGTCCTTTCTTTTCAACCCAAAGGACTCCCTGTAGTATTTCTTGTAGGTCATGTTTACTAGCAATAAACACTTTTGGTTTTTGTTTTCCTGAAATGTCTTAATTTCCTCTTAATTTTTGAAGGATGGTTTTGGTATATTTCAAATTCTTGGTTAACAGATTTTATCTTTAAGTACTTTAAATATGTCATCCTACTGCTTTCTGGCTGCCATGGTTTCTGATGAGAAATTGGCTGTTAATCTTATTGATAATCCTTTGTATCTAATGAGTCACTTCTGTCTTGCTGCTTTCAGGATTTTCTCTTCGTGTTGGTGTTCAAAAGTTTGATTGTAATGTGGATAATGATTCAGTGTGCATCTCTGTGAGTTTACCCTACTTGGGGTTCCTTGAGCCTCTTGGATGTATAGAATCATGTCTTTCATCAAATTTGAGAAGTTTACAGTAATTTATTTCTTCAAGTATTCTTTCTTCCCTGTTCTCTCTTTCTTTACTTTTGGGACTCTGATTATGCATATGTTGGTATGCTCAATGGTGTCCAAACAGGTCTCTTAGATTGCTTATTTTTCTTCATTCTTTTTTTTTTTTTTAATTCTGTTCTTCTGTCCGTATAATCTCAATTAACCTCCTGTAAACTTCACTGAATTTTTCTTCAAGTGACTTTATTCATTTCAATGAAAGGTCTCAGAGTGACACAAAGGAGCCCTGGTGGTGTAGTGGTTAAGAGCTTGGCTATTAACCAAAAGATTGACAGTTCAAATCCACCAGCTGCTCCTTGGAAAAACTTCACTGAATTTTTCTTCAAGTGACTTTATTCATTTCAATGAAAGGTCTCAGAGTGACACAAAGGAGCCCTGGTGGTGTAGTGGTTAAGAGCTTGGCTATTAACCAAAAGATTGACAGTTCAAATCCACCAGCTGCTCCTTGGAAACTCTATGGGACAGTTCTACTCTGTCCCATAGGGTTGCTATGAATCAGAATCAACTTGACAGCAACAGGTTTGGTTTTCAGTTTGACACAAACAGTTCGTGCTTGACTACTAACCTAAAGGTTGAAAATTTGAATGTACCCAATGATACCATGGAAGAAAAGCTTGGTGATCTGCTTCTATGAAGATTGTTGTTGTTGTTATTGTGTGACATTGAGTCAATTCTGACTCATAATGACCCTATATGTCAGCGTAGGACTGCCCCATAGGATTTCCTAGGCTGTAATCTTTATGGGAGCAGATCACCAGGTCCTTTCTCCTGTGAAGCCTCTGGGTAGGTTCAAACCACTGACCTTTTGGTTAGCAGCTGAGTGCTTAACTACTGTGCCACCAGGGCTCCTTTTGTAAGTATTACACCCAAGAAAACCCTATGGAGCAATTCTAGTCTATAGCATGTGGGTTTGCCATGAGTCAGAACTGACTTGACAGCAATGGGTTTGTTTGGTATTGTAGTTTTCAACTCCAAAATTCCTATTTGGCTCCTTTATATAATTCTTATCTCTTTACTGATATTCTTTATTTGATGTGGCTCATTCTTATGGTTTTCTCTAGTTCTTTGTACATGGCTTCCTTTAGCTTTTTGAGTATATTTAAAATAAACCAAAAAAAAAAAAATCAAACTCGTTGCCATTGAGTCGATTTAGACTCATAGTGACCCTGTAGGATAGAGTAGAACTTCCTTATAGGGTTTCCAATGAGTGGCTAGTGGATTTGAACTGCCAACATCCTGGTTAGCAGCTGAGCTCCTGATTTAAACTCTTGTGTAGCAAGTCCAATGTCTGAGCTTCGCCAGGGACACTTTTTTTTTTTTCCTCTGAGTTTGTGCTATACTTACTTGTTTCTTGACATGTCTTATAATTTTGGCTGAAAATGGAACATTCTGAATACAGGAAGTGATAAGTCTGGAATCCCCTCTCCCAAAGTTTGTTGTTGTTGCTTGTTGTAGTTATTTGTTTGTTTAGTAACTTTTCTGAGCTAATTTTGTGAAGTGCATATTTTTTTTGTAGTTGTGTTTGGCCACTGAAGTCTCGGTTCTGTTAGCTTAGTGGTCAGCTAGTGATTCAACAGAAATTTTATTAAATACCTGGAACAAAAAAAAAAAGAGAGAAAAAAATTCCCAGTCTTTGCAGATGTGTTTGTGTTGGGGCAGACTTTAAACACTCAACCAGGCAGATTACAACTCCAACTTAGCCTTCACTCATTGCTTGTGCAGACTCTGCAGGTCACCCAGAGGTGAAAACTTAGGGCCTTTTCATGTCTTGTATGAGCATGTGCACAGACCTGGGCATGTGTGTGTGGTCTTCTAGTTCCCAGGATAAGTGGCAAATTTTCATAGTCTTTATTTCCCAAAGCTTCTTTTTCCAGTCTTTCTTCCTAAGCTTTTTGGCCAGCCTATTGTTTTCCCCAACTGTTATCCCTTGACCTAGGTGACTGGCTAAAACATTTGCCCTTAAATATTTTTGACCAATGCCTCCCCCAGGTGGGCACCTCAGTTTGAGAGAGTTCTGAAGTGGGCAAAATGAAGGAAAGCCCTTTGAGCCAAGCCTTCAAAGAGCTACCAGAAGGGTCAAAATGAACAACCACAGTTCTTTGAGAATATGGTCTGTTTGCTCCTTCTTTTACTAGGAACTTGTACTGGGAATATGGGCTCTTGTCTTCAAGGCCACCATAGATGAGCTGGGGAGTACAGGCTGGGGCCAGGGTAAGTTAAAACACCGTTGAATTCTCTTACTGAGATACAGCTTTTATTTTTTTTCGTTAAGTAAGTGTTTTCCTAGCTGTAATAAACTTTTAGTTAGTTCTCAGAGGTATAATAAAGCGACTCTGATAGTCCTTGCCAGTTTATTTGCTGTTCTGGTGGAAGGATGTACTTTTGGATTTCCCCACTCCATCATTTCACTGACATCACCATGTATGTGCCTTTTTAAAATTAAAATTTTTATTTTGGGATAATTGTAGATTCACATGCAGTTGTAAAAATAATAACACAGAGAGGTCCCCTGTATACTTTGTCCAGTTTTCTACAATTGATACTATCTTGTATAGTACAATATCACAACCAGGATATTGACATTGATGCACTTAAGTTATACAACAGTTCCATCACTACAAGGATCCCTTCTATTGCCCTTTTATAGCCACACCCACCTCCTCCCACCCCTTCACCCCAGTCCCTGGTAACAACTAATCTGTTTTCCATTTCAATAATTAAGTTATTCAAAGAATGTTCTATAAATGGAATCATATGCTAAGTGACCCCTTAGGATTGGCTGTTTTCCCTCAGCATAATTCCCTGGAGATTTATTCAAGTCGTGTGTACAAATAGTTTGTTTCTCTTTATTGATGAGTAGTATTCCAGTATATATGACTTTCATAATTAAAACATACAGAAAAAATCTTATTTTCTTAAAACCACTCAATTAAATGTGCCTTTACAAAGTTTTAAATGCTTGGCTATTATCTAAGAGTTGGGGTAACAAAGAGATAAGAGACAGTGCATGCCCTAAGGTTGCTTACAGACTGGGGGTCAAAAGAGGTACATCAGGAGATAGCTACAAGGCAATGTGAGGGGTGGGATGAACAATATCCTTTGGAAACCCAGAGAAGGCAGACTTAGTTTTACTGGACTGGGGGAAGGAGCGGAAACAATACTGTATTAGATTGAGTTGTGTTCCCCCAAAATATGTGTTGTGAATCCTGACTCCTATAGTGGTTATAATCCTGTTTAGGAGTGGGTTTTCTTTGTTATGTTAATGAGACAGTATTAGTGTAGGATGTGTCTTAAGTCGATCTCTCTTTTTTTTACTTTTAAAAAATTGTATTTATTTATTTTTGTTGTTGTTGAGAATATACATAGCAAAACACACACCAACTGCTTCTACATGTACAATTCAGTGACATTGATTACATTCTTCCAGTTGTGTAACCATTCTCACCCCTCCTTTTCTGAGTTGTCCCACCCCAATAACATAAACTCACTGCCCCCTGAGTTTCCTATCTAATCTTTCAAGTCGCTGTTGTCAGTTTGATCCCATCTAGATAGATCTTGAAAGAGCATGATGCTCAAGGCAGACATTCATTTTTTTCCTTTTTTTATTATTGTGCTTTATTTTATTTTTTCAATTACTATTTATTTTATTACTGTACTTTAGATGAAGGTTTACAGAACAAACTAAACAATTAGTACACAAATCATTAAACAATTAGTACATATACTTGTTTTGTGACATTGGTCACCAACCCTACGACATGTCAATACTCTCCCTTCTCCACCTTGGGTTACCTATTACCAGCTTTCCAGTCCC
Organism: Loxodonta africana; assembly: GCF_030014295.1. Taxonomy (NCBI): domain Eukaryota; kingdom Metazoa; phylum Chordata; class Mammalia; order Proboscidea; family Elephantidae; genus Loxodonta; species Loxodonta africana. Next base: position 193,724,870 of record NC_087343.1, read on the forward strand.
CTCCTGCCTTCTAGTCCTTGCCCCTGGCCTGGTGTGCTCCTTTAGTCTTGTTTTCTTTTATGGGCCTGTCTAATCTTTGGCTGAAGGGTGAACCTCAGGAGTGACTTCATTACTGAGCTGAAAGGGTGTCCGGGGGCCATACTCTTGGGGTTTCTCCAGACTGTGTCAGGCCAGTAAGTCTGGTCTTTTTTGGTGAGTTAGAATGCTGTTCTACATTTTTCTCTCTCTCTGTCCGGGACCCTCCATTGTGATCCCGGGACCCTCCATTGTGATCCCTGTCAGAGCAGTCAGTGGTAGCCGGGCACCATCTAGTTGTGCTGGACTCAGTCTGGTGGTGGCTGTGGTAGTCGTGGTCTTTTAGTCCTTTGGACCAATCTTTCCTTAAGTCAGTCTCTTCTGAGATATAAAAGAGCAGATAAAGCAAGCAAGTGCAGTTGGGGGAAGATAGATGACACACCACATGAGATCACCAAGGAATCAAGAATCAGAAGCTGAAAAGAGGCGGAAAGAGAAAGACTTTCCCTACGGCCAGTGCCCTGAATTTGGACTTCTAGCCTCCTACACTGTGTGAAAATAAATTTCTGTTTGTTAAAGACACCCGCTTGTGGTATTTCTGTTATAGCAGCACTAGATAACTGAGACACTCTTCCTATCTTACTCTTCACACTACCTTGGCAAGTGTGATCTTTTCTGTTCTGGTAATCCTTGTCAAATTGGAAAACATGAGCCCTCCTAAAGGTGAGTTTCTCACCTTGGTGTTTGTCTCAGTTATCTGGGAAATTTACCTAACAATGTTAAGTTTCAGTTCCTTAGTTTCTGCCTGTGTAAAAACTGTCCGAGATGGTAGTACAAACCTCACAGGATTCAATGAGATAATATATATGAAAAGCCTGGCAGGTACTGAGCACTTGATAAGCATTACCCGCAATATTTGCTGTTATTACTTTGTTTTTAGTTTGTGGTTTCTCCACTGCCTACCAGTTTGGCCTTTTGACCTCCTTGTATCAGGGCCCATAAATAATTGTCAAGATTTCTTTGCCTGCAATTTTTTCCAAAGCTCAGTGTTCAAAGCACAGAAGCTTTCTGTCATGACCATCCAGAGTTCTCTCAATGGGGCTTTCACAATTTCTGTTTTTCTTTGTGATTTGCACAAATGCACTTAGGCATTGGAGGGGTGGCCTCCCAGAAATGCCTGTGGCCACACGTCTCCTTAAGAGGACTGTCCTCTGCAGCTGGGATGGGAGGTACTTCCATATTGCTTTCTTGCTGAGTTGCCAGGAAGCCTTGCCAATCTCTAAGGGTAAAGGGTGTTTATTGATCTCTTTGGAGTTGTGCTATTTAATTGCTACATACTTTGTTGTCATGGATTGAATTGCATCCCCCCAAAAGTTGTATTGAAGTCCTAACCCTTGTAAATAGGACCCTGTTTGGAAATAGGAGTTTTGTTTTGCTATGTTAATCAGGTCATACTGGAGTAGGGTATGGTGTCTTATAAAAAAGGCATAATAGACACAGAAAAACACAGGGAGAAGACAGATGGCATGTGAGGGTGGAGACAGATGCACCTATGAGCCCAGGAACGCCAAGGATTGCCAGCAACTACTAGAAGCTGAAATAGACAAGAAAGGACCTCCTGCTAGAGCCAATGCCATGAATTTGGACTTCTAGCCTCCTGACCTATAAGACAATAAATTCTTTCTTTAAAGCCACCCATTTGTGGTGTTTTTGTTATGGCAGCACTGGGTAACTAAGACATCGGTCCATGTGAGATATGTGAATACTCTCCACGGTGTACCCACTGCTACCTTTCCAAAGGGTCAAAGACAGCACTGAGGCACCCTCTACCCTCAGGTGCCACTAAAGCAGAAGCCTGGATTTCTAGGGCTTATGGTCTTCCTGATCTCAGTTGTTTCCTTCTGGCAGTAGAGTGCATTGGTTTGGAACAAGGCTCAGCAAGCTACAGCCCTCAGTCCTCATCTGTCCCACCACTTGTTTTTCTGTGGTCCATGAGCTTAGAATTCTTTTTACATATTTTAAATTGTTGCGGGGGGGGGGGGGGAATCAAAAGAAGGAGCCGTATTTCATGGCACATGGAAATGGTATGAAATTAAAACTTCAGTTTTCATAAAGTGTTATTGCTACACAGCCACACTCACCAGTTTACATATTGCCTATGGCTGCACTATATTACATACTGTCTATTTTGCACTATTAGAGTTTCACCACCAGTCTGTTTGTCATACTGTGTTGGGTTGCATGTTGCTATGATGTTGGAAGCCATGCCACTAGTATTTTAAATACTAGCAGGGTCGCCCATGGTGAACAGGTTTCAGCAGAGCTTCCAGACTAAGATGGACTAGGAGGAAGCGCCTGATAATGTAATCCAGAAAATTAGCCAATGAAAACCCTATGGATAACAATAGAACATTGTCTGATATGGTGCTGGAAGCTGAGCTCTCAAGATTGGAAGGCACTCAAAATACACAGTGGCTGCAGCATTGGACCCCATCATACCAATGATCTTGAAGATGGAGAAAGACCGGGCAACATTTAATTCTGTCAGAGCCAACTCAATGGCATCTAAAAAGAACAACAGCAGCAGAGTTGGAGTAGTTGTGACAAAGACTATATGGCTCTCAAAGCTGAAAATACTTACTATTCAACTCTTCATAGAAAAAGTGTCTTGACCACTGAGCATGGGCCCTGGAGCCAGACAAACCAGGGTTTGCGTCCTGGTTCTGCCACTTACTGGCTGTGTGACTTGGGGCAAGTTACTAAACCTCTGTGAGTCTTTGTATCCTCATCTCTAAAGTAGGAATAATAATGGTTTGAATCTCATAGAGTTGTCATGAAGATTAAGTAAGATGATGCAGGCAACATGTTTAGTACGGTGCCTGACTAATGTTCACCATTAGTGAACATTAATAATAATAAGTGATTATATTTTTAACTGTGTACTAGGTGCCGTGGGCACAGAGAAGAATGAAACACATCCTCTATCCCCAAAATATTAATAGGGGAAGCAACGAAAAAGAAAGCTAATTAGAACACACTGGGATAAATGTTAAGAAAGGAGTAAACACAACTGCAGCTAGAGATGGACACTGGGTAGCTCAAGGTGAGGATCAGAAAGTGACAGGAGGGGAGACTAGAAGGGTGGGTTAGGAGCGAATCACATATATTATTAAAGAGCAATTCCTGTTTTTCAGGCACTGTGCTATGTGCTCTCCGTACATTTTTTTCCTTTAAAAAAATATTATTATGTTTTAGGTAAAAATTTACACTGTGACATTGGTTACAATTTTCACAGTATATCAACATTCTCATTATTTCCATTCTGTTTGTTCTGTTTCTATTGATCTAGCTTCCTTTCTCGTCCTTGCCTTCTCAGCTTTGCTTTGTGTAAATGTTAACCATTTGGTCTCACATAGTTGATAGTTTATGGGACACGTTACTCACAGGTGATATTATTTTATAAGCCAATCTATTATTTGCCTGAAAGGTGACCTCCAGGAGTGGCTTCAGTGCCAAGTTCAAGGGATATCTTGGGGATAGTCTCAGGAATTCCTGTAGTCTCTGTCAGTCCAGTAGTATGGCTTTTTTTAAGGAATTTTGGTTTTGTTCTACCTTTTTCTCCCATGCTATACAGGGTTGCTATGAGTCAGAATTGACTCGATGGCAACGGGTTTGGTTTTTGGTTTCATCCAGGACCTTCTGTTGTGTCTCTGGTAAGAACGATTGGTAGTGGCAGCTGGGAACCATCTAGTTCTTCTAGTCTGAGATCAGATCCATGCGTTTTCTTACCTAATCCTTATAATAATTCATTGGTTCTCAATGAGACCGAGAGAGGAGATTATAACCCCAAGGGAACATTTGAAGAGTCCAGAGACAATTTTGGCTGTCACAACTGGGTGTAAGTGGGGGGTATGCTACTGGTATCCAGGGGGTAGAGGCCAGGGGTATTGCTAAACATCCTGCTACCCACAGGTTAGCCCCCACAACCAAGATTTATCCAGCCCAAAATGCCAATAGTGCTGAGGTTGAGAAACCCCGTGATATTCCCATGAAGAACAATTCCTATCTACAGTTTACTGAGATTTAGAGTCTGACTTGCTCATCTAAGGCCCCAGAGCTTAATATTTTAGCCCATGTCATAACTTCAGCAGCTGAGCCTGTAACTGTTAGTCTCACAGCTTCCGTGGACCAGGCCAAGGAGGAGCCACTGACTGGTTTAAGTAGGGACGTGACAGGAACAGATTTCTGCTTGACAGAGATTACTTTGGCATCTTGAGTGGATGAAGGACTGGAGCCTGGAGAGTGGGAGGTGAATGGTGAGGGGCAGGGGGTGGGGCTGCAGAGTAAGGAGGGTGGCTGGAGTGGACCTGGAGGCAGCTGTTGCCAAAGGGCAGGGTTTCTCTGCACTAGCCAGATTGAGAAGTCTAGGCATGCTCCTTAAATTAGAGACCACACTCCATTCCAGTCCTACAGGATCAGGATTTCCCAGGACAGCTTGATAACTTGTGTTTGAGTGAGGACCCCAAGTTGGTTCTTGCCATCAGATAGAAATGGGAGACGGGGCATATTGTGAGGCCTAAGGCTTTGGCTTGATTACTTTGGATGCAGCATCAGGAAAGATCAATCTCTAGAAAGGGCATCATATTTGGTAAAGAAGAGGGTCAGCTAAAATGAGGGAAACCCTCAATGCGATGGATGGACACAATGTCTGGAACATTGGGCTCAAACATGTCAACGATTGTGAAGATGGCCCAAGGCTAGGCAATGTTTTGTTCTGTGGTACATAAGGTCATCATGAGTCTGAGTTGACTTGATGACAGGTAGCAAAAACAAACCAAACCCACTTCTGTTGAGTCGATTCATAGTGACCCTATAGGACAAAGTAGAACTGCCCCATAAGGTTTCCAAGGCTGTAACCTTACTGAAGCAGACTGCCACATCTTTCTCCCAAGGAGCAACTTGTGAGTTTGAACTGCTGACCTTTTGGTTAGCTGCCCAGACTTTTAGTAACCGCACCACAAGGGCTCCTAAGCAAGGGGGGAGGTGAGAAAAGAGGGGACCGCAGTTTTAAATAGGGAGTCAGAGAAGGCCTGTGATATAGATATGTTCATAAGAGGAATAGCTTCATTAGACCTCTTCATAAAAACACAAAAAACAAACAAACAAAAAAACCCAGTGCTGTGGAGTCGATTCCGACTCATAGCGACCCTATAGGGCAGATTAGAACTTCCCCATAGAGTTTCCAAGAAGCACCTGGTTGGTTAGCAGAGGTAGCACTTAAGCACTACTTCACCAGGGTTTCCAGGCCTCTTCACAGTAGAGGAGAAATTCTTCCTGAATGTGGTGGGTTGTCCATTCAGCTAAAGGATCATTTAGGGAACTATCCATTCTCCAAACTGACCTGTTCTAGCTTAGGGTGAAGAATAAGAGAGGAAAAACAAGAAGCAGAATAAGTGTAATGAGGTCAGCCTTGAACCTGCTGAGGGTGTGAAGCCCCAGGAAATGGGGTGAGCCCAGGGAGCTTCCTAGAGGGACAGGACTTGGCCAGGCTAAGGGATACTATGGGGGAATGACCATTGCCTTAGTCTCTTAGTGCTGCCGTAACAAATATCACAAAGTCAGTGGCTTTAAAGGACAGAAATTTATTGTCTCACAGTTCTGCAGACTGTCTAAATCAGGATGTCGGCCATTTCTTCTGAGGGCTTTGAGACAGAAACTGTTACATGCCCCTGTCCTAGCTTCTGGTAGCTGCTGGCAAGCTTTGGTGTTCATTTACTGCCTGTAATGCGTGTTTCCATGTCTGCCCTTCTCATTTATAAGACACCACAAAGAAGGGATAGGGATTAGAATTACACTGGAATGACTTCTGTTAACTGATAACATCTGCAAAGAAAAAAACCCATTTTCCCAAACAAGGTCACATTCACCCATGCAAGAGTTAGGATTTCAACATATCTTTCTGGGGGACACAGTTCAGTCCATAATAGTCCTGCATCTAGTTCATACTCATAGTCCTGGCCAACTTATCACTTGGGTCCTTTTTCACTCTCCAAAGCATCCCATTTAGGACCTAAGATAGGCGGTCACTCTAGACAGGGGCATGGGCTCCTAGGTAGGGAGGACTCAATCCTAGGGACCTGAGGGCGTGTGTGCGGGAGGCTCAGGGAGGAGAAAGAACTTTCTGGAATGCAATCTTCAGGCCTGAAGGAAAAAACTAAGACCAGCGCTGGTGTCAGTCAGCTCACAGGGACATTCACAGGGAAAGACTTTGCGATCCACCCAGAGTCTGGCCGCGGAGCATGTTTCAAAGGGCAATGACAGAATTCATCACTGTTTCAACACAAGAGACTTTGTTAATTAAGCAGTTACAGCAGTCTCCCTGATGGAATAATATTTGTCTTCGCAATTCAGAAAACATGCGATAATGGGTCGAGTAGGGCGGCGGTACCTCCTCCCTCAGATGTCCTCCTTGGCCCCCAGGGTTCCCAGAGCCTGTTGCAGTGAGACAAACGGCTGGCTCCAGCGCGCCCCCTGGTGGCCATTTCCTGAGACGCTGAGACAAAATCTGATTTTGATTCAATTCGATTAAGTCAAGGGCTTTTTGAGTCTGGCTGTGAGTCAGTCTTGGTCCTGGGCCCTTCAGGGGACTATCAAAAAGAACTGTTAGGCTCATGGGGTGGGGATAGAAGTTCGTGGAGACAGATAAATACAAAAGAGACAGATAAATACAAAAGAGGGGGTTTAAGAGCCAGGCTGTCTAAATCCCATCCCGTCTTAGTTCATCAGTATAAAGTGGGGTTTCTCAACCTGGACATTTGGGGCTGGACAGTGCTTTGTTGAAGGGGTCTGTCCTGAACACTGTAAGATAGCAGCATTCACACCCACTGGATGCCTGTAGCAACTGCCCTTCCTGCCCAGTGATGGCAACCAAAATGTCTCCAGACTTTGTCAAATGACCTTGAGGCCAAATCAGCTCTGTTGAGAACCACTGATCTAGAGCCACGCCTTTTTTTGTGAGACCATTAAGTTATAGCCCACGAAAGCAAAGCATCCAGCTTGCATCACTCTAAGGCAGCGTTCTGGAATGGCATGCAGGCCCCCCTCCCACAAAAAGAGCCCTGGCTATGATGTGGGTAGGGTCCTGAGGACCCCTGCATAGCTGGAATTCGAAGTGAAGGAAGTGGGAATTAAAGCTGTTCCCGGGATCTGCAAATCTGCTGTGTATAGAAATCCCGTGACAATCCTTGGAATCTTATTAGAACATGCTGAGTTTAGTAAAGATTTTACTCATTGTAAAAAGAACATCATAATATTAAAGGGAAATCACTTTTTTCAAGTGCCACAAAATCCCATCATCCTTGTACACTTCAGCTTTTTTTTTTTTTTTTTTTTGCAGGGTTTCTTGTGAGTCTTATACTTCAGAAGTTGGCAAACTACAGCTTATGGGCTCAATCTGATTGGCTCCCTGCTTTTATAAACAAAGTTTTAGTGATGCACAATCACGTCCAATCACTTGCATATTGTCTATGGACATTTAAAGTGATTTTGTTTCCTGGGACAGCCTCATTTCCTCAGAAGAAGTCTAACTTCCCCAGGAAGTGTTTCATTTAATCAAATCCCAAAACGACTGCCACTGTTTAGAGGAATACACCAAAACCAAACCTGTGGCCATCTAGTTGATTCTGACTCCAAGTGACCCCATAGGACAGTGTAGAACTGTCCCATAGGGATTCTAAATCTGTAATATTTATGGAATGGAAGCAGATTCCACATCTTTCTCCCAGGAGTGTCTGGTGGATTCAAATTGTGATCTTTCGGTTTACAACCAAGCGCTTAACCACCAGACCACCAGGGCTCCCTGTCTGGTTATTGCCGACAAGTCAATTCTGACTCATAGTGACCCTACAGGACAGCGTAGAATTGTCCCATAGGGTTTCCAAGGAGCTGTCCATAGATTCAAACTGCCGACCTTTTGGTCAGCGGCCTGAGCTTTTAACCACTGTGCCACACAGGGCTCCCTAATGCCTACACTCCATCACTTGCTGGAAACGCAAACAGACAACTGGCCACAGCTTCTCTGCCATCCCAGTAGTTTCTAGACCAGAAATGAAATGTGGGTGTTCAGCTGGCTGTGCCCGGGAGCAGCACTGAGGGTACCTAAAGCCATGGGGTTTCCAAGAAGGAATGCATAGGGGAGACATATGGTTTTTATAACTGACGAGACATTCTGATTCATTAGAACGACCGGAACTCCGTGAAGTGAAAGGGATGCAAATAGAGGCTGGCATAACAAGCTAGCTGGGAGCCTCCCACAAGTCTCCTCGCCTCCCAGGCATAGTGTTCTCATCTCTAGAATGGAAATGATACTGACTTTGAGGAGTATGGAGAAGAAGGGTGTGAAACAGCCTAGCTTGTTGCTTGACCCTTGGGGGCCTGCTCCCCTCTGCCAACCCATGTCCATCGACAGTCAAATTGTTCTTTAAGCACCACTTTTCTTTTAATCAGGCTGTTCTTCACTGGGACTGCTTTAATTAAGGGTCCGCTGTCAACACAAAACACATGTTCTGAAGGCTTGCTTTGGTTACTAATGATTCCCTGGATTATTAAGTCTGGAAGGAATTTCCAGCTCCAGCTTGCTTGGCCTCTCCTCCCTCCCCCCAACCCCTCAAGCCCCTGTTCCTCTTGCTTCTCAGCTTTTATCCAAGGACTCTTATTCCTGGGCATGGTGCCCTTTAGGAAACTGACCTAGATAAGCAGCGGGTTCAAATCAATATTGGGGGTATAATATCCTAGAAGATGGTTCTGATCACCTCCCTTCCCTACTGATAATGTTTCCCTTCAGGTCCAAGAGAATAATTTGATATTCCTTCAAATTACAGCCTTTAAAAAATGTTATACATATGTATGTACACATGCATATATATGGAGCCCTGGTGGTACAGTGACTAAGAGCTCTGCTGCAAACCAAAATGTCAGCAGTTTGACTCTACCAGCCACTCCTTGGAAACTCTGTGGGGGCAGTTCTTCTCTGTCCTATAGGGTCATTATGAGTTGGAATCCACTGGAAAGGTATGGATAGATAGATAGACGGATAGATGGATAGATGGTTAGATGGATAGATGGGTAGGTGGATAGATGGATAGATGATAGATAGACAGATAGATAGAAGATAGATACCTAGGTGGATAGATGATAGATGGATAGATGGACAGATGGACAGACGGACAGACAGACAGATAGACAGATAAACAGATAGACAGATAGACAGATAGACAGATAGACAGATAGACAGATAGATAGATACTTGCTGTGATGGTTAATATTATGTGTCAACTTGGCTAGGCTAGGCTATAATTCTCAGTGATTTGGCAGACATTGAATTGGTTACACTTCTGTAATGTAATCACCTTCCAGGATGTGATCTGATGTGATCAGCCAATCAGTTGAAAGGGGTGCTTCCTTGGGGGCATGGCCTCCCTCTAATATATAAATGGATACCTTGGCAAAGCTTACCCTCTCTCTGGATCATGTATTCTTCCAGTCACCTGACCTCAGCTCTTGGGGATATAAGTCTGCAGGAGTCTCTGGCCTGCTGCGTGACCTGCAGATTTTAGATTTCCCAGCCCTGAGAACCCATGAGCCAGCAGAGGTCTCCAGCCTGCCACTGGACCCACAGATCTGGAACTTGTGTGAGCTATTTCCTTGAAATAAATCTCTCTCTCTCTCTTTCTATGTTGTCTTAGTTATTTAGTGCTGCTATAACAGAAATCCCCCATGTGTATGTCAGTTTGTTGTACAGCAGGGGCTTGCATGTTGCAGTGATGCTGGAGCTATGCCACTAGTATTCAGATACCAACAGGGTCACCAGGGCAGACAAATTTCCTCCGAGCTTCCAGACTAAGACAGACTAGGAAGAAGGACCCAGCAGTCTACTTCTGAAAGAACTAGCCAGTGAAAATATTATTATTAATAATTTTTATTGTGCTTTAAGTGAATGTTTACAAATCAAGTCAGTCTCTCACACAAAAACCCATATACACCTTGCTACACACTCCCAATTACTCTCCCCCTCTCTCCCTCCACTCTCTCTTTTCGTGTCCATTTCACCAGCTTCTAACCCCCTCCACCCTCTCATCTCCCCTCCAGGCAGGAGATGCCAACATAGTTTCAAGTGTCCACCTCATCCAAGAAGCTCACTCCTCACCAGCATGCCTCTCCAACCCATTGTCCAGTCCACTCCATGTCTGAAGAGTTGGCTTCGGGAATGGTTCCTGTATTGAGCCAACAGAAGGTCTGGGGGCCATGATCACTGGGGTCCTTCTAGTCTCAGTCAGACCATTAAGTCTGGTCTTATAAGAATTTGGGGTCTGCATCCCACTGCTCTCCTGCCCCCTCAGGGGTTCTCTGTTGTGTTCCCTGTCAGGGGAGTCATCGGTTGTAGACGAGTGAAAACATTATTAAAAGCAGCAGAACATTGTCTGATATAGTGCTGAAAGATGAGTCCCTCAGGTTGGAAGGTACTCAAAAGACAACTGGTGAAAAGCTGCCTCCTCAAAGTAGAGTTTACCTTAATGACGTGGATGGAGTCAAGCTTTTGGACCTTCATTCGGTGATGTGGTATGACTCGAAATGAGAAGAAACACCTGCAAACATCCATTAATAATCAGAACCTGGAATGTATGACATATGAATCTAGAAAAATAGGAAATCGTCAAAAATGAAATGGAACCCATAAGCCTCAATATCCTAGACATTAGTGAGCTGAAATGGACTGGTATTGGCCATTTTGAATTGGATAATCATATGGTCTACTATGCTGGAGATGACAGCTTGAAGAGGAATGGCATTAAGTCCATCGTCAAAAAGAACATTTCAAGATCTATCCTGAAGTACAATGCTGTCAGTGATAGGATAATAGCCATACACCTAACAAGGAAGATCAGTTAATATGGCTGTTATTCAAATTTACGCACCAACCACTAAAGCCACAGATGAAGAAATTAAAGATCGTTACCAGCTTCTGCAGTCTGAAATTGTTCGAACGTGCAATCAGGCTGCATTGATAATTAATGGCGACTGGAAAGCGAAAGTTGGAAACGAAGAAGAAGGATCAGTAGTTGGAAAATACAGCCTTGGTAGATAGAAATGGTGCCGGAGATTGCACGATAGGATTTTGTAAGACCAGTGACTTCGTGGCAAATAGCTTTTTTAACCAACATAAACAGTGACTATACACATGGACCTCCCCAGATGGAATACACAGGAATCAAATCGACTACAACTGTGGAAAGAGATGATGGAAAAGCTCAATATCATCAGTCAGAACAAGGCCAGAGGTCAACTGTGGAACAGACCATTAACTTCTCAGCAAGTTCAAGTTGAAACTGGAGAAAATTAGAACAACTCTATGAGAGCCAAAGCATGACCTTGAGTATATCTCACCTGAATTTAGAGACCATCTCAAGAATAGATTTGATGTATTGAACACTGATGACGGAAGACCAGATAAGTTGTGGAATGACATCATGTACATCAACCATGAAGAAAGCAAGAGGTCATTAAAAATACAGGGAAGAAAGAAAAGACCAAAATGGATGTCTGAAGAAACTGTGAAACTTGCTCTTGAACACTGAGTAGCTAAAGCAAAAGGAAGAAATGATGAAGTAAAAGAACTGAACAGAAGATTTCAAAGGGCAGCTCGAGAAGACAACGTATCATAATGACATGTGCAAAGAGCGAGAGATAGAAAACCAAAAGGGAAGAACACCCTCGGTACTTCTTGAGCTGAAAGAACTGAAGAAAAGACTCAGGGCTCTAGTTGCAGTAGTGAACGATTCCATGGGGAAAACATTAAAAGATACAGGAAGCATCAAAAGAAGATAGAAGGAATACAGAGTCATTATACCAAAAAGAATTGGTCAACATTCAACCATTTCAAAAGGTAGCATATGATCAGGAAAGAATGATACTGAAGGAAGAAGTCCAAGCTGCACTGAAGACATTGTCAAAAACCAAGGCTCCAGGAATTGGCAGAATAGCAACTGAGATGTTTCAACAAACAAGTGGAGCGCTGGAAGCACTCACTCGTCTATGCCAAGAAATTTGGAAGACAGCTACCTGGTCAACTGACTGTGAAAGATCCATATTTATGCCTATTCCCAAGAAAGGTGATGTAACTGAATATGGAAATTATCAAACAATATTATTAATAACACACACAAGCAAAATTTTGCTGAAAATCATTTAAAAGCAGCTGCAGTGGTATATCGACAGAGAACTGCCAGAAATTCAGGTTGGATTCAGAAGAGGATGTGGAATAAGGGATATCATTGCTAATGTCAGATGGATCCTGGCTGAAAGCAGAGAACACGAGGAAGATGTTTACCTGCATTTTATTGACTATGCAAAGGCATTCCACTGTGTGGATCATAACAAACTATGGATAACATTGAGAAGAATGGGAATTCCAGAACACTTAATTGTGCTCATGAGGAACCTGTACATAGATCAAGAGGCAGTTGTTTGAGCAGAACAAGGTGATACTGTGTGGTTTAAAGTCAGGAAAGGTGTGTGTCAGGGCCGTGTTCCTTCACCATACCTATTCAACCTGTATGCTGAGCAAATAACCTGAGAAGCTGGACTGTTTGAAGAAGAACGGGACACCAGGATTGGAGACTTGTTAATAATCTGTGTTATGCAGATGACACAACCTTCCTTGCTGAAAGTGAAGACGACTTGAAGCACTTATTGATAAAGATCAAAGACCACAGCCTCAGTATGGATTACACCTCAATGTAAAGAAAACAAAAATCTTCATAACTAGACCAATAAGCAACATCATGATAAACGGAGAAAAGATTGAAGTTGTCAAGGATTTCTTTTTTCTTGGGTCCACAGTTCACACCCATGGAAGCAGCAGTCAAGAAATCAAACGACATATTGCGTTGGGCAAATTTGCTGTGAAAGACCTCTTTAAAGAGTTGAGAAGCAAAGATGTCACCTTGAGGACTAAGGTGCACCTGACCCAAGGCATGGTATTTTCAATTGCGTCATATGCATGGGAAAGCTGGACAATGAATAAGGAAGATTGAAGAAGAATTGACGTCTCTGAACTGTGGTTTTGGCAAAGAGTATTGGATATACCATGGACTGCCAAAAGAATGAACAAATCTGTCTTAGAAGAAGTACAACCAGAATGCTCCTTAGAAACAAGGATGGTGAGACTACGTCTTACATACTTTGGACATGTTATCAGGAGGGATCCTTCCCTGGAGAAGAACATCATGCTTGGTAAAGTACAGGGTCAGTGAAAGAGAGGAAGACCCTCAAAGAGATGGATTGACACAGCAGCTACAACAATGGGCTCAAGCATAACAATGATTGTGAACACGGCGTAGAACTGGTCAATGTTTCGTTCTGTAGTACATAGGGTAGCTACAAGTCAGAACCATCTTGAGAACACCTAATAACAACAATAACAGAAATAACCTAAACGGGGGCTTTAACGAACCAACTTATTTTCCCACAGTTTAACCTACCCAGTACCCTCGAGAGGTGGCTATAAGTCTGAATTCATGGTGCAGGATCTAGAGGAAGGCTTTTATTTCCTCTTGGCTCTGGAGGAGGTCCTTGTCTCTTTGAGCTTCCCTTCCTGGGCAATCTTTGTGTAGCTTGGCATCTATCTTACCCCATATCTTCTCTGCTGTTTATTTAATCTCTTTTATATCTCAAAAAGAGATTGAATCAAGAAACACCCTACACTAATCATGCCTCACGAACATAACAAAGACAACCCAACCCCAAACAGGATTATAAGGACAGGCATAGAGGTTAGGATTTACAACATACTTTTTGGGGGGTCATAATTCAATCCATAACATATATCTCACTGGTTTTGCTCCTCTAAAGAACCCAAACTAAGACACCTGCCTTTGAGTTGACTCCAACTCATGGTGACCTATGTACAACAGAACAAAATATTGCCCAGTCATGTATCATCCTCACGATCACCAGCATGTATGAGTCCTTCACTGCAGTTATTGTGCCAGTCTGTCTCACCGAGAGTCTCTCTCACATTTGCTATCCCTCTACTTCACCAAACGTGATGCCCTTCAGAGACTGATCCCTCCTGATGATGGGTCCAAAGCAAGTGAGTTGGACAATGTTCTGTTGTGATCCACAAGGTTTTCACTGGCTGATTTTTGGAAGTGGATTATGAGGCCTTTCTTCCTAGTCTGTCTTAGTCTGAAAGCTCTGATGAAACCTGTCCACCAAGGGTGACCCTGCTGGTATTTGAAACACAGGTGGTAGAGCTTCCAGCATCATGGTACCACACAAACCATCACAGTATGACAAACTGATAGATGGGTGGTACACAAACACACATGAACACATATATTATATAATATATATTAATATTATATTTTTTAGCTGTAAATTGTGAAAGGGGCCAGAGGTGGTTGAGCTCAGCTTCTTCTCAATTATCCCTGCCTCCTAGTATTTGCACCCTCTGTAATTCTCTCCACTTGGATGTGGGCTGATATAAGTTGTTTCATTGGACTTGAATGTGGCTAGTATCTGTATCAGAAAATTTGAGTGACATCCTTGACATGACAAGAGCAGGTGAAAAAGCTAGGATTTGAATGCAGGACTGTCTGAGCTCAATGCTTGGCCTCTTAACTACCGTGCCAAACTATATTGTTACGGACTGAATTGTGAGCCCCCAAAAGATATGTTGAAGTCTTTACTCATGATACCTGTGATTGAGACCTTGTTTGGACACAGGATCTCTGAAGTTAGTTAACATGGGGTCATACAAGAAGAGTATGATGGATCCTAATCCCATTTGAGTGATGTCTTACAAAAGAGAACAGACTCAGAGACAGGGTAAGACAGAGGAAGAACAGCCATGTGACGATGGAGGCAGAAGCAGCTGCTGCAAACCAAGGCATGCCAAGGATTGCCAGGAGCCACAAGAAACTAGGAGAGAGGCATGGAACAGTTCCTCTCTCAAAGCCCTCAGAAGGCATCAATATGTCCGACACCCTGATTTGGACCTCTGGCCTCCAGAACTGTGAGACGATGAATTTCCGTTCTTGAAGTCACTCACTTGGTGGTTGTCTTAGTCATCTAGTACTGCTATAACAGAAATACCACAAGTGGATGGCTTTAACAAAGAGAAATTTATTTTCTCACAGTCTAGTAGGCTAGAGGTCCAAATTCAAGGTGTCAGCTCCAGGGGAAGCCTTTCTCTCTGTGTTGGCTATGGAGGAAGGTCCTTGTTATCATCTTCCCGGGGACTAGGAGCTTCTCCACACAGGAACTCCAGGTCCAAAGGACATACTCTACTCCCAGTGCTTCTTTCTTGGTGATATGAGATCTCCAACTCTCTGCTAGCTTCCCTTTCCTTTTACCCCTTGTAAGATTAAAGGGAAACTCCCTTTGCATTGGATCAGGGATATGGCCTAAGAACATTACATCCCACTCTAATCCTCTTTAACTACAGGCAGATATTATGATTTATAACACATAAGAAAATCACAAAATGGAAGACAACCACACATGGTTTAACCAAGCTGACACACATTTTGGGGGGACACAATTCAATCCATTACAGTGGTATTTTGTTATAGCAGCCTTAGAAAACTAAGATACAGACAGAGATAAGATAGAGATATAGATGTAGACTTACACACACACACATACACACACACACACACACGCACACACATATATAGTTATATTTCTGGATTTAACCACAGAAGTCTGACATTGATAAGAATTAATGTGACCACAAAAATCCCTAAACTGCTGCTCAGCAATTCCCAAATCTCCAAACTGAATGGGCATAGCAGGCACAGAGGTTGAAGAATACTCTCCCTTACCCTTCCTTTAAGGTTGGAGGCCGCTGAATCCTAGTGCAGGTAAGGTCTCACTCAGGCCTCCCAGTGAGCTTGTAGATGAGCCAGGAATTCCTTTGAACTTCCTGCATGGATCCAGCCAGGAAGAAATATCTGGAGAGACATAACCGTAGTCAAATCAATGAGTTTGGATGATGAAGGTGTAAATCCTGACCTTGCCACACGTTAGCCAGGTATCCTTTATGAACTTCAATTTTCTTGTATGTAAAATGCAGGGTAATAATACCCAAAGGCCTCTGAGTGGTACAAATGATTTGCACTTAGCTACTAACCAAAAGGTTGGCGATTCAAACTTACCCAGCAGCTCTGAAGAAGAAAGTCTTGAAGATCTGCTTAGAGATCACAGCCAAGAAAACCTAGGGAACAGTTCTACTATGTAACACATAGTGTTGCCAAGAGTTGGAATTAACTCAATGGCAATGGGTTTGGTTTGAAATAATATCTATGTTGCAAGATTATTGTACAGCTAAAGGAGATGTATGTAGCTGGTGCATAAGAACCCTTTGCCAAATCAATCTGGTGCTTCCTTAAAAAGCTAGAAATAGAACTACCATACAATCCAGCAATCCCACTCCTTGGAATATATCCTAGAGAAATAAGAGCCTTTACACCAACAGATATATGCACATTCCTGTTCATTGCAGCACTGTTTACAAAAGCAAAAAGATGGAAGCAACCAAGGTGCCCATCAAAGGATGAAAGGATAAATTACGGTATATTCACACAGTGGAATACTACGCATTGGTAAAGAACAGTGATGAATTGGTGAAACATTTCATAACATGAAGGCATCTGGAAGGCATTATGCTGAGTGAAATTAGTCAGTTGCAAAAGGACAAATATTGTATAAGATCACTATTATAAGACCTCGAGAAATAGTTTAAACAGAAAAGAAAATATTCTTTGATGGTTATGAGAGGAGGGAGGGAGGGAGGGAGAGGGGTATTCACTAATTAGATGTAGATAAGAACTATTTTAGGTGAAAGGAAAGACAACACACAGTACAGGAGAGGTCAACACAACTGGACTAAACCAAAAGCAAAGAAGTTTCCTGAATAAACTGAATGCTTTGAAGGCCAGCATAGCAGGGGCAGGGGTTTGGGGACCATGGTTTCAGGGGACATCTAAGTCAATTGGCATAATAAAATCTATTAAGAAAACATTCTGCATCCCCCTTTGGAGAGTGATGTCTGGGGTCTTAAATGCTAGCAAGCAGCCATCTAAAAAAAAAAAAAAAAAAAAAAACAGCCATCTAAGGTACATCAATTTGTTTCAACCCACCAGGAGCAAAGGAGAATGAAGAACATCAAGGACACAAGGTAATTATGAGCCCAGGAGACAGAAAGGGCCACATAAACCAGAGACTACATCAGCTGGAGACCAGAAGAACTAGATGGTGCCCAGGTATAACGGATGACTGCCCTGACAGGGAGCACAACGGAGAACCCCTGAGTGTGCAGGAGAGCAGTGGGATGCAGACCCCAAATTCTCCTAAAAAGACCAGACTTAATGATCAGGCTGAGACTAGAGGCACCTCGGTGGTCATGGTCCCCAGTCCTTCTGTTAGCCCAAGACAGGAACCATTCCCAAAGTCAGCTCTTCAGACAGGGATTGGGCTGGACAGTAGGATAGAAAATGATACTGGTGAAGAATGAGTTTCTTGGATCAAGTAGACACATGAGACTATGTTGGCATCTCCTGTCTGGAGGGGAGATGAGAGGGCAGAGGGGGTCAGAAGCTGGCCGAATGGACACTAAAAGAGAGAGTGGAGGAAAGGAGTGTGCTATCTCTTTAGGGGGAGAGCAATTAGGAGTATATAGCAAAATAGCAAAGTATCTATAAATGTTTGTATGAGAGACTGATTTGTAAACTTAAGCACAATAAAAAAAAATTAAAAAAAAAAAAGAACCCTTTGCTGTCAAGCCTATTCCAACTTATAGTGACCTTATAGGACAGAGTAGAACTGTCCCCTAGAGTTTCCAAGGAGCACCTGGTGGATTCAAACTGCTGACCCTTTGGTTAGCAGCTATTGCTCTTAACCACTGAACCACCAGGGTTTCTGATGCATAAGTGGTACTCAGTAAATGGTAGTGCAATGGTTAAGTGCTTGGCTGCTGGAAGGTTGGTGGTTTGAACTCACTGGCTGCTCTGTAGGGGAAAAGACCTGGCAATTTGCTCCCATAAAGATTATTACCAAGAAAACCCTATGGTGTAAGTTCTGCTTTGTCACATGGGGTCATTATATGTTGGAATTGACTTAATGGCACACAGAGTAACAATTATCATCATCATTATTATTATAGTTATCCTATATGGTCTCAACTAAAAAAAAAATTTTTTTTTTTTTTTTTAAAGACAAGTTTAATCGTTGAAAGAATTTTACTCCAACACCTATCCCTGGAAATGACTGAACTCATTCCTTCATAAAAAAAAATTCATTCCTTCATAAGCATGGGTTAAATGCAACTAATTTTTCTTGACATTCTTGAAAAAAAATCAAGCATCCTTGTGATAGCCAGAAGATTCAGTTGCGTTAGTTAGAGTGTATCAGGCAGAGATGTTTGGCTGGTGATGGTCTACTGAGTTAGGGTGATAAGTGCCACTGCCTTCTAGAAAGTTCTCAGAAAGCTCCCAGCTCTGAATGAATTTTGAAAAGCAGAGTCCTTCATGTAGTATATTCAGGACTGAACGCACGCACCCATAATCACAGAGAAACTCAGCAATGTCGTCTACTGAGAGGGAGTGAGGAGATGGGATTTAAACCTGTATCTGATATGTTCTGATTTAATGCGGCGAGAGGGAATACCTTCTAACAAAGTACCTTGTAACGATGGAGAAGGAAAATGACCAGGAAACATCAAAACTTCCTCCTCAGGTGCCCCAGAAAACTCAGGAAAGGTTACAAGCGTGTTGTGTTCTTTATATAAAAACACTCATTTAATTGCCTCTGCAGTTAGTTTGTTCTGTTCTTGCCAAATTGAAGTCGCCCAAATTCAACTCTTGGTCTTTTTTGAACATTTTATTGTGTCTTAGGTGAAACTTTTCACAGTAAATTAGTTTCTCACTCAACAATTCATACACAAATTTTTCCATGACATTGGTTGCCATCCCTGCAATGCATCAGTACTCTCACCTTTTCCACCCTGCCTTTTGGTTTCCATCCCTCCAGTTTCCCCACCCTTCCTTTCCTTCTCATCTTTGCTTTTGGGCAGATGTTACTTGTTTGATATCCTATAGTTGACTGTTCTAAGAAGCACATTCCCCATGGATGTTATTGTTTATTTTATAGGCCAATCTATTATTTGACTACAAGGTAAGCCCTGGGAGTGGTTTCAGTTCCAGGTTAAAGGGGTATCTGTCTTAGGGCAACAGTCTCGGAGGTTCCTCCAGCCTCTATTAGTACAATAAGTCTGGTCCTTTTGTTATGAATTTGAGTTTTGTTTTACATTTTTCTCCCATTCTAGCCAGGATCACCTGTTGTATCCCTAGTCAGAGTGGTTGGTAGTGGTAGCTGGGCACCACCTAGTTCTTCTAGTCTCAGGCTAGAAGAGGCTGTGAGCTGTTAACCCATTGCTGTTGAGTTGATTCCAACTCATAGTGACCCTATAGGACAGAGTGGAATTGCCCCATAGAGTTTCCAAGGAGCGCCTGGTGGATCTGAACTGCCAGCCTTTTGGTTAGCAGCTGTAGCTCTTAAACACTATGCCACCAGGGTTTCCATGGGCTGTTAGTCCTGTGGATTAATTGCTTTCTTGAGTCTTAGGTTTCCTTCACTCTCCTTTGCTCCAGATGGGAAGAGACCAATAGTTGTATCTTAGACGGCCACTAGCAAGATTTTAAGACCCCAGACACTACTCCCCGAATTAGGATGTAGAACATTATCTTTATGAACTGTGTTATGCCGATTGACCTAGATGTCTCCCAAGACTGTGGTCCTTAGCCTTCAAGCCCAGCTCAGTCCCACGAGCTGTGTGGATATGTCTAAGTAGTTTCCATAACTGTGCCCTCATGAGCTATCTTATATATATGAGTATATATGTAGCACATACAAATATGTATATACAAGTGCCCATAATTATACCAATATATGGAAACCTGGCGGTATAGTGGTTAAGAGCTATGGCTGCTAACCAAAAGGTCAGCAGTTCGAATCCGCCAGGCGCCCCTTGGAAACTCTGTGGGGCAGTTCTACTCTGTCCGATAGGGTCGCTATGAGTTGGAATCGACTCGATGGCACTGGGTTTATTACTGTTGTGGCAGAATTGTATATGTTATAGCATTTACTGTAGTTGTCCTTTATTCTTGCGTACTTCTTGGTGTCTTCATTTATTTTGGTCATGTGCTGACTTCCCCCATATTGTGTGTCACCTTTCCCTTTACCAGAATTAACACATATCTACTATATTTTTTACTATTTAGTAAGTGATTCTTCCTCCCTCCCACTCCCTTCCCTGGTAACCATTACAGAATGTTGCTTTTTGTGTGTATACCTATTCTCGACTTTGTATAAAAGTGGTGTCATGCAATATTTGTCCTTTTGTGATTGACTTGTTTCACTCGTACTGTCCTCCAGATTCATCCATGTTGTGAGATGATTTGCAGACTCATCATCATTCTTTATTATTGCAGAGTATTCCGTAGTGTGTATGTACCACATTTTGTTTATCCATTCATCCACTGATGAACACTTAGGTTGTGTCTATCGTTTTGCTATTGTGAATTATGCTGCAATGAACATGAATGTGCATATGACTATTCATGTCACTGCTCTTATTTCTCTAGGATATACACTTAGGAGTGGATCCCCTTTTGGTCTTGCTAGTTGCTTGGAGTGAACTTGCCTCTCATTGTTAATTTTGGTAGCCATGTGTGTTTTTTTAGGAATATGGATATTGTTGTTAGCCGTGGTTGAGTCAGCCCCTGACTCATGGTGACCTAATGCACAGTCTACTGTGGCCCCTAAACTTCAGGGACCCTGAAGTCTTCAGGTGACCCTGTTGAGATCTCTCAATAAAGTTGAAGCGGAAGGCAGACATTTCCTTCCTCCCCCTAAAAGGGACTGTCATGGATTGAATTGTGTCCTTGCAAAATATGTATCAACTTGATTAGGCCATGATTTCCAGTATTGCATGGTTGTCCTCCATTTTGTGATTGTAATTTCATGTTGAAGAGGATTAGAGTGGGATTGTAACACCCTTACTAAGTTCACATCCTTGATCCAATGTGAAGGGAGTTTCCCTGGGGTGTGGCCTACAATACCTTTTATCTTACAACAGATAAAAGGAAAGGGAAGTGAGCAGAGAGAGGGGGACCTCATTCCACTAAGAAAGAAGCACTGGGAGCAGAGTGCATCCTTTGGATTCAGGGTTTCTGTGCAGAGAAGCTCCTAGTCCATGGGAAGATTGATGAGAAGGACCTTCCTCCAGAGCTGGCAGAGAAAGAAAGCCTTCCCTAGGAGCTGACACCCTAAATTTGGACTTCTAGCCTACTAGACTGTGAGAAAATAAATTTCTCTTTGTTAAAGCCATCCACTTGTGGTATTTCTGTTATAACAGCACTAGATGACTAAGACAGGGACCATAAGACCTACATTGTTGCAATAGCTCTCCCTAGAGAAAACCTCTCAAAAAAAATTCTCTTGTCTCCCTCACCCTCCACTCTCTTTATGCTTTATGTTCTCAAGGTGGGTGAGGGCTCAAGAATCATGAAACTGGTTTTGGATTATTTCTTTTGTGAATTGCGCATATGGAGTTCACATTGGTATCTGGACCATCATAACCTGGGCTTCAGTAGAAATGTCCAAGTTAACATCCATTTATATTTTTAATAGCAAAAGATTGGAAAGAACCTCAAAATCCATAAATTAGAAACTAGGCAAATAAGCCATGATATATCCATGTGATCCAACCACCTAATTCTGATGTGTCCATAAAATACAGCAGTGAGAATGAACAAAGCAACACGTATTAAAGTGGATGAGTCTCGAAAACATCATGTTAGGAGAAATAAATGAAGATTCATATATTAGGATACTGTCTTAATACATTAAAAATAAACTTTAATTTTTAGAGCAGTTTTAGGTTTATAGAATAATTGCACAGAATTTGCTCCCTTGCACCTTTTTTTCTATTATTCACATCTTGCATTCCTGTGGTACATTTGTTATAATTTATGAACCAAAACTGATACGTTATTGTCTTAGTTATCTAGTGCTGCTGCAACAGAAATACCACAAGTGGATGGCTTTAACAAAGAGAAATGTATTCTCTCACAGTAGGCTAGAAGTCCAAATTCAGCGCTTCAGCTCCAGGGGAAGTCTTTCTCTCTCTATTGGCTCTGGGGAAAGGCCCTTGTCATAGATCTTCCCCTGATCTAGGAGCTTCTCTGTGCAGGGACCCCAGATCCAAAGGATAAGTTCTTCTCTCAGCATTACTTTCTTGGTCGTATCTTTCTCTGTCTCTCTGCTTGCTTCTCTCTTTTATATCTCAAAAGGGATTGACTTAAGACACAACCTAATCTTGTAGATTAAGTCCTGCCTCATTGACATAATTACCTCTAATGCTGCCTCATTAACATCATAGAGATAGGATTTGCAACACATAGAAAAATCACATCAGATAAAAAACGTAATACTGGGAATCATGGCCTATCGAAGTTGACACACATTTTTGGGGGACACAATTCAATCTGTGACAATTATTCTTAACTAAAATCCACAGTTCACATTAGGGTTCAGTCTTTGCGCTTTACAGTCCTATGGGTTTTGACAAATGCATAATGTCATATATTCACCATTATAGTATCCTACCGAATAGCTTTACTGCCCTACAAATGCTCTGTACTCCATCTGTTCATCCTCCCCTCCTTCCATTGAACACTGGGACCCACTGATCTTTTCACTGTCTCTATAATTTTGCCTTTCTCAGAATGTCATATAGTTGGAATCATACACTATAGCTTTTTCAGATTGGTTTCTTTCACTTAGCAGTATGCATTTAAATGTTCCTCCATGTCTTTCATGGCTTGATTGCTCATTTCTTTTTATTGCTGAATAATACAGGCAGTCCCTGGGTTACAAACACTGATTTATATACAACTGGTAGTTACAAACCAATCTCTGTAAAGGCTATTATATTCAATTTTGAGGTACATACAATGATTTGTTAACAGATGGGCACTACTTTGTCACTTGCATCAAAACATTATTATTACTGTATTATTATGTTAAAGAGGTTTTAGTGTATCTGAAGTGTTTCGTTAATGTTTTTTATGCATAGAAGGGTACACTATATACAATATACTAAGACAAATGTTCAACTGACATCAGATATGAACTGTACCTAGGTGTGCTGACTTACTGGCAAATTCAGCTTAAAGATAGATTTAGGAATGGAACTTGTTTGTAATCCAGGACTGCCTGTACTCCATTGTATGGATGTACCACAGTTTGTTTATCTGTTTAGCTTTTGAAAGATATCTTGATTTTTTCTAATTTTTGTTAATTACAGATAAAGCTGTTATAAACATTTATGTGCAAATTTTTATGTGGACATAAGTGTTCAACTCATTTAAGTAAATACGTAGGAGTGTGGTTGCTGGATCAAAAGGTAAGCTTATTTTTAACTTTATAAGAAATTCCCAGACTGTCTTCCAAAGTGGCTAGATGATTTTGCCAGCAATAAAGGAGAGTTCCTGTTGCTCCACATCCTCACCAGAATTTGAAGTTGTCAGTATCTATATACATTTTGAATATGTGAAATAATTGCTTAGGGGTACATACAAATGTAACAAAGTATAAATAAATTTGAGACATCAATATTATGGATGATGACAAAAATGACGGTTTTTGCTGTAGAAGTGGGGAGGGGATGTGAAATGGAAAGGATATCCTGGGGGCTTCAACTATAATGGTAATGTTTTTTTTTCTTAAGATGGAAGAAACTCAGTTGTGTTGTTCTTTATAGCTTGTTGTATATGTTAAATAGTTTGAATTATATTGAAAAGAAAATAATTTTTCCTTAAAAATTTCAAGGCTTGTATTTATTCATTTTCAGCTTCCAATGGTGCTGATGAATCGGCTAATGCCATTGTTTAGCTCTGTTTTTTAAACATGATCTGTTGCCTTTTCCTTCCCTCTGGAAGTTATTAGAATTGCTGCTTTCCTAAAATCTCACAATTATGTGCCTTACGTAAGTTCTTTTTCATTTAATTTTTTCTAGATACTGCTGGGCCTTTTCAGTATAGAATATGGACCCTTATTCCCTTTAACTGTGGGGAATTTAAATGATCTTTTTGGTAAAGTAATTCCATATCAATTAGTTCATCCCCTGACTCTTTTGATCATGGTTACAATTACAGTTTTCACAATCACAATTACATTTCTTACAATTACATCCCTTATCACTACATCGTTCATTATTATATCTTACATCACTTATTATTGCATCTTTCATGATTACATCTTAAATAAAGTAATCCTACCCTGTTCACTGTACCAGTTGTACAAACCAGCCTAAGGAGGCCAACATCACCCATCTCTGATGCCAAATTGTCTGGTGGGTAACATATCCCATTTCACACCATGCACTATGGTAGGCAGAATAATGCCTGCCCCCCAAGATGTCCTTACCCTAATCCCCAGAATCTATGACTATGTTACCTTACATGGCAAAGGGACTTTGCAGATGTGATTGAAATTATGGACACTGACATGGAGGGATTATTCTGGATTTTTCAGATGAGTTGAATCTAATTACCTGAGTCCTTCAAAGAGGAGGAACTTTCCCAACTGGGGACAGTCAGAGAGAGATGTGGCATTGTTGGTTCTGAAGATGAAGAAAGGGGCCATAAGTCAAGGAATGTGGGTGACCTCTAGAAAATGGGAAAGGCAAGAAAACAGATTTTCCCCTAGAGCCTCCAGAAAAGAATGTAGTCCCGTCAACACCTTGATTTTAAACCAGTGAGCTCTGTGTCAGACTTCTGACTTGCACTCCTGTAAGATAATAAATTGGTGTGTATTTTAAGACACTAAAAAAGCCTGTGTAAATTTGTTATGGCAGCAATAGGAAGCTCATTCAGGTCCTCTCCTGTGTTTTCTCTTTCTCAGTCAGATATATGACTGAATTTAAATCACAATTTACCTGAGTTTTCGTGTGGGCAATTAGTGGTTTAAGTTTTCGGTCAGAATGGGAGTTTAAGAGAGAACTCTAGTTCAGTTATAGGAAAGTAAAGAAAATTCTATTTTGTCCATCTGACTTTGTGGCCTAGAAAATATGACCTCATCAGGTATGGTTCCAGAATTCTTAATATGTATATTGAACTCTGTTCATCAAATGTGCCATTAAAAATGTGATGCCATAAATCTATGACCAATTGATTTTTGACAAGGGTGTCAAGTCCATTAAATGGGAATAATCTCTTCAATATATGGCCCTGGGACAAATGGGTTTCCACATTCAGAAGAATGAAGTTGGACCCCTACCCCTCACCATATATGAAAGTTAACTCAAAATGGATTAACAACCTAAGTATGAATTCAACCATAAAACTTTTAGAAGAAAACACAGGGGTAAGTCTTTAGAAGCTTATATTTGGCAAGGGATTCTTAAATTCTACACTAAAAGTGTGAGCAACAGAAGAAAAAATAGGTGAAGTGGGCTTCATGAAATTGAAAAACTTTCGTGCATCAAAGGACATTGTCAAGGAAGTGAAGATACAACTTACAAAATGGGAGAAAATATTTGGAAATTACATATCAGATAAGGGTTTAATATCCAGAATATATAAAGAACTCCTATAACTCAACAACAAAAAGGCAAATAACCCAATTAAAATATGGGCAAAGAATTTGAATAGACGTATAGGCAAGACGCAGTTTTCCCAGCATTTTAGGCCATACAAATAGTCAGTAAGCACATGAAATGCTGCTCAACATCATTAGTCATTAGGAAAATGCAAATTAAAACCACAAGATACCACTTCACCCTCACTAGGATGGCTATTACCAAACAAACAGAAAAAAAACCCAAGTGTTGGTAAGGATGTGGAAAAATTAGAACCCTCATTCACTGCTGATGGGAATGTAAAATGGTTCAGCACTGTGGAAAATAGTTTGATGGTTCCTCAAAAACTTAAACTTAGAATTACTATATGACCCACCATCTTAGTTATCTAGTGCTGCTATAACAGAAATACCAAACAGAAACTTATTCTTTCACAGTCTAGGAGGCTAAAAGTCCAAATTCAGGGTGCCAGATTCAAGGGAAAGCTTTCTTCCTCTGTTGGCTCTGGGGGAAGGTCCTTGTCATCAATCTTTCCTTGGTCTAGGAGCTTCTCAGGGCAGGGACCCTGGGTCCAAAGGAGGTGCTATTCTCCTGCCTCTTATTTCATGGTCATATGAGGTCCCCCTGTCTCTCTGCTCACTTCTCTCTTTTATATCTCAAAAGAGATTGACTTAAAACACGACCTTACCTTGTAGATTGAGTCCTGCCTCGTTAACATAACTATCTCTAATCCTGCCTCATTAACATTATAGTGGTAGGATTTACAACACATAGGAAAATCACATCAGATGATAAAGTGGTGGACAATCACACAATAATGGGAATTGTGGCCTAGCCAAGTTGACACATATTTTGGGGGGACACAATTCAATCCATGACACCCACCAAT
Source organism: Loxodonta africana (assembly GCF_030014295.1). Lineage (NCBI taxonomy): Eukaryota > Metazoa > Chordata > Mammalia > Proboscidea > Elephantidae > Loxodonta > Loxodonta africana. Next base: position 193,751,476 of record NC_087343.1, read on the forward strand.
TCCACTCCTGGCGTATACCCAAAAGAATCAAAAGCAGGGACGTAAACAGATGCTTGTACACCAAGGTTCATTGCAGCATTGTTCACAATAGCCAAAATGTGGAAACAACCCGTGTCCATCAATAGATGAATGGATAAACAAAATGTGGTATATCCATACAATAGAATATTACTCAGACATAAAAAGAAAGTCCTGATGTACGCTACAACATTGCTGAACCTGGAAAATCTGTTAAGTGAAATAAGCCAGAGAGAGATGGACAAACATTGTATGACCCACCTTATATGAAATACCTAGAATAGACAAATGCATAGAGATTAAAGTTCAGTGGTTTCCATGGATTAAGGAAAGGAAGGAATGGGGAGCTATTGCTTAATAGGTAGAGTTTCTGTTTGGAGTGATGAGAAACTTCTAGAAATAGTGGTAACGTTTACACAATATAGTGAAAATAATTAATGCCACTTAATTATACACTTAAAAATGGTTTAAAAGGCATTTTTTTGTTACAAATATTTTACCACGGTAATATTTTAAAAAACTGATGAAAGTGCATGAGTTGCAACACTTTTGAGACCCATGACTTCCACAATTGATAACTTGAACCTGATTAAAATATTCAAATATGAGTTTGACAAGTACATAAACTGTGTCATATTTTCCTGCCATCTCAGACTTTTGCATCTCACTCTGTTCATCTGACCCAGAGCTGCCGGAAGCAGCTGCACTTACTCGAATCAGCACCCTCTTTGTCCTCTGACATGCCTTTAGCACCATCAACTCGCTCACACATCCCTCAGCTCTTCCCTTCCTCTTACAGGTCCTGAGGCAGCAGGCACTTGTCTGCCTTCTCTGCCCCATGCTCTCTGTTCCAGAAGAACAGAGAGAAGGCATTTTATATTGCTACCAGCTGCATTTGTTCATTCTTTCACAACAAATACCTAATAAGAACCTGCTGTTTGCCAGGCATACTTTCAGGCACAGGAGAGACGGGGATGAGAAAAACAAACAAATACACAAGCAAAGCTATGGTATGTCAGATGATCATAGTATTATGGAGGGGAAGAATAAAATAGGGTAAGGAGAATTTAAATAGATGGTGAGGGGAGGCCTCCCAGAGAAGGTGACATTTGAGCAGAGACCTGAAGGAGGTAAGGGAGTGAGCTGTGAGTATATCTGGGGGAAGAACATTCTAGGAAAAGGGAACAGCGAGTGGGGTGGGATTGTGCTTGGTGTATTGGAGGAACAGCAAGGAAACCAGGTAGACAGAAAAAAAAAGATCAAAGGGAGGGTCATTGTTAGTTGGCATCAAGTTGGCTCCAACTCATGTCCTGTTTGATTCTGTGTCATCTTCGTGAATGTTCGAGCCCATTTTGCAGCCATTGTGTGAATCCATTCGTTGAGTGTTTTCTTCATTTTTATGGCCCTCCACTTTACACCAAACATGTCTTCCTGCAGCAAATGATTCTTCCTAATGACACATCCAAAGTAATAGAGTCAAAGTCTCGACAATATTCTTCGATTCATAAGGTTTTCATTGATTAATTTTCGAAAGTAGGAGATTAGGCCCTTTTTCCTTGTCTGTCTTAGTCTGAAAGCACCATTGAAACCTGTCTACCATGGGTGACCCTGATGATATTTGAAATACTGGTGGCATAGCTCCCAGCAACACAGCAACATGCAAGCCACCACAGTATGACATACTGACAGATGGTGAGTAGGGAGGGCAGGAAGAGGTAAAGCAGGAGAGATAAAAGATTATTTGATGGGGATGGCCCCTGTGGGTCACAATGAGGACTTGACTTTGGCTTTTCCTCTAAGTGAGATGGGAGCCTCTGGAGGGATTAGAGCAAAGGAGAAACCTGGCCTGACTTATACTTTAACAAGGTCACTCAAACGCTATGCTGAGAACAGATCTAAGGGGAAAGGCGGAAGTAGGGAGACAAACTGGTTAAGGAGGAACTTCAGAGAAGATAGTGGCCTGGATTGGGGGGGCAGTGGTAGAAAGTGCTGGGACACTGGAAATACATTATGAAAATTATTATGGAAAATATGAAATATGTAAAAATAGAGAGAACAGTAAAATGAAACCCCGTGAATCCATCACTCAGGTTCTACAATGATCAACTCATGGTCATCTTGTTTCATTTAATGCCCCCCACTGTATTATTTTAAAGCACATTCAAGATGTCAGATTATCTCATCTGTAAATGGTTTAGTACATATTTCTAAAAGATAAGAATTCCTACAAAAAGAAGCAAGAACTTCTCACTATCTTCAAATATTCAGTCAGTATTTGAAGGTAAATCCAATGAGATCTTTTGATGGATGAGTCTGGAAGGTGAGAGAAAGAGAGGAGTGAAGGATGATCAAAATTATGGGCCTGACAACCGGAAGAACTGTTTTAACATTTACTGAATGTGTGGTGGGGTGTGGGGGATGACTGTGGGAAAACCAAGCTTTGGGGTGGACAGTAAATAAGAAATTTAGCTTTAGGCATTTTGTGATTTGCAATACAGTTCTGGCTATGTAACAAGGGTCAAAATGACATGGCTTAAAGCAGACCTTTCTCTTACCCAACACTTGCAAAAACAGAGTCATTCAGGGATGATATGGTGGCTGGAGCTGGGGACCCATGCTCCTTCATTTTGTTGCTTTTCTATCCTCAAAAGAGAGCTTCCACCTTGTGGTCTAAGATGGAAGTTTCAGCTCCAGGAGGAAAGGCAGCTCCAGGAGGAAAGGCAGAAGAAGAAATGGAGATTGTGCTCCTTCCCTTAAAGGCAAGACCTGAATGTACCACATGTCACTTCTTCTTATATCCCATTGGCCAGAAATAGTCACATGGCCACACGCAGGTGCTAGGGAGAAAATAAGGTCTTTAGTTCAGCAGCCATATGCCTAGCTAAAACTCTATACTAATGGAAGAAGGGGAGAATGAATGCTGGCGTAGAGTCACCAAATGTTAAGTGCAAGAGGCCTATCAAGAATTTACAGGAAGATATTGAGGAACAGTTTGTATCATGACTCTGGAGTTCATGTCCAAGTTGAGATGTACATTTGGGAGTCATCAACATAGAGATGGTATTTCAATCACATCCAAGTATCTGTATAAACAGAGAAGAGAAGAGGACCATGGCTGAACCCTGGGGCATGCCAGTATTTTAGGGTTGAAGACATGAAGATAGGAGAGCAGAAAGGAGTGGCTGCTGAGGTAGAAAGAGAATCAAGAGGGAGAAACATTTTGGAAGCCAAGTGGCAATTATGTATGACTTTCATGATACTTCAGTCTCAGCAGCCCAAGCAACTATCTGTCCACCTATGGCCTCAAAAACTGAATTTGGGGGTTTGCTACATCTTGCGACATTGCCTGTACTTTAAATATATCCCTCAAATTTGAAGAATATTTGTTTTAGTTAGTGTATAATCACTGGTCCTGTTTCTCTAGAATACCCTGACTGAAATATACATATATATGGAGTACGGAGCCCTGGTGGCATAGTGGTTAAGAGTTCTGCAGCAGTTCAAATCCACCAGCCACTCCTTGGAAACTCTACGAGGCAGATCTACTCTGCCTACAGGGTTGCTATGAGTTGGAATCAACTTGACGACAATGGGTATATATATATATATATGTGTGTGTGTGTGTATACACATACATATATCTCAAGAGAGAGAGAAATAGAGGTAAAGAGAGAGATTTACTTCAAAGGATTGGTTCATGCAATTGTGGAGGCTGGCAGGTCCTAAATCTCTAAGACAGGCAATAGGCTGGAGATTCCTACAGGCTTGCATCATAAGGTCTGTAGATCAGGCAACCGGAAGAATTCAGAGTAAAGTTCTGCCAAAATATCTATATTCTGGAGGCAGACTACACTCTAGGAAAACTCCCTTTTCAACTGGTCGATTGATTACTTTACATTATGGAAAGTAATTACAGTACATTTTATATTAGATTACATTATCGAATGCAGCTAGACTTGTGTTTGGCAGAATCGAGAACCAGAGCCTAGCCTAGGTGACACATAAAATTAACCATCAAGATACCTACTCAACAATAGTCATGAAGCATATTTTAATGTGACACAGCAACCAAAAAAAAAAAAAAACCTTACTTCGTATTTGTAGATTATAGAACATTTTTACCATATCTTATAGTTATTTATCACCACTCATCTGTCAGGTTGTTTGACTGTGGTGGCTTATATGTTGCTGTGAAGCTATGCCACTGGTACTTCAAACACCAGCAGGGTCACCCATGGTGGACAGGTTCAGTGGAGCTTCCAGGCTAAGACAGACTAGAAGAAAGGACCTGGCAATCTGCTTCTGGAAAAAAACAAAACAAATTGGCCAGTGAAAACCTTGTTGACAGCAGCAGAATATTGTCTGATATAGGGCCAGAAGATGAACCCTTCAGATTGGAAGGCTCTAAAATACGACTGGGAAAAAGCTGCCTCCTCAAAGTAGAGTCAACCTTAGTGATGTGGATAGAGTAAAGCTTCCGGGCCTTCATTTGCTGATATGGCATGACCCAAAATGAGAAGAAACAGCTGCAAACATCCATTGGTAAATGGAACATGGAACGCATGAAGTATGAATCAAGGAAAATTGGAAGTTGTCAAAAATGAAATGGAACTCTTGAAGATCAGTAGATATCCCAGGCATCAGTGAGCTGACATGGACTGGTATTGACCATTTTGAATCAGGAGAATCATATGTCTACTATGATGGGAATAACAAACTGAAGAGGAATGGCATTGCTTTCATCATCAAATAGAACATTTCAAGGTCTATCCTGAAGTACTGTGCTGTCAGTGATAGGACAATATCCAATACATCTATAAGGAAGACCAGTAAAAACAACTATTATTCAAATTTATGCACCATCCACTAGTACCAAAGATGAAGAAGTTGAAGATTTTTACCAAATTCTGCAGTCAGAACTTGATCAAACATACAGTTAGGATGCATTGATAATTACTGGTGATTGGAATGCCAAAGTTGAGAACAAAGAAAGATCAGTAGTTGGAAAATACGACCTTGGTGGTAGAAATGTGACCAGAGATTGCATGATAGAATTTGCAAGACCAACGACTTATTCACTGGAAATACCCTTTTTCAACAACATAATCAGTGACTATACATGCGGACCTTGCTGGATGAATACACAAGAATCAAGCTGAGTACATCTGTGGAAAGAAATGATAGAAAAACTCAATGTCATCAGTCAGAACAAGGCCAGGGGCTGACTGCGAAACAGACCATCAATTGGTCATATGCAAGTTCATATTGAAGCTGAAGAAAATTAGAACAAGTCCACAAGAGCGGAAGTACATCCTTGAGTAATCTTCCACCTGAATTTAGAGACCATGTTATGAACAGATTTGATATATTGAATGCTAATTACCAAAGATCAGACAAGTTGTGGGATGACATCATACATGAAAAAAGCAAAAAGTCATTAAAGAGACAGAAAAGAAAGAATAGACCAAAATGGATATCAGAAGAGACTCTGAAACTTGCTCTTGAATGTAGAGTAGCTAAAGTAAGTGGAAGAAATGATGAAATAAAAGAGCTGAACAGAAGATTTCAAAGGGCAGTTTGAGAAGACAAAGTAAAGTGTTACAATGAAATGTGCAAAGACTTGGAGTTAGAAAACCAAGAGAGAAGAAAATGCTCGACATTTCTCAAGCTGAAAGAAGTGAAGAGAAAATTGAAGGCCCAAGTTGCAGTATTGAAGGATTCTACAGGGAAAATATTAAATGATGCAGGAAGCATCAAAAGAAGATGGAAGGAATACACAGAGTCACGGTACTGAAAAGAATTGGCCGACATTCAACCATTTCAGGAGGTAGCATTTGATCAAGAACTGATGGTACTGAAAGAAGTCATTGACAAGGAAGGAAGAAGTCATTTTTGGATTGCTGGAAAAAAAAAAAAAAAAGGCTCCAGGAATTGATGGAATACTAATTGAGATGTTTCAATAAACGAAAGCAACTCTGGAAGTGTTCACTCATCTATGCCAAGAAATTTGGAAAACAGCTACCAGGCCAACTGACTGGAAGAAATCCATATTTATGTCTATTCCAAAGAAAGGTGATTCAATGAATGTAGAAACTATCAAACAAAATCATTAATAACACATCAAGTAAAATTTTGCTGAAAATCATTCAAAAATGATTGCAGCAGTACATCGACAATAAACTGCCAGAAATTCAAGCCATATTCAGGAGAGGACATGGAACCAGGGATATCATTGCTAGTGTTGGATGGATCCTGGCTGAAAGCAGAGAATACCAGGAAGATGTTTACCAAACCAAACCCAGTGCCGTCGAGTCGATTCCGACTCATAGCAACCCTATAGGACAGAGTAGAACTGCCCCATAGTTTCCAAGGAGCGCCTGGTGGATTTGAACTGCTGACCCTTTGGTTAGCAGCCATAGCACTTAACCACTACACCACCAGGGTTTCCAGGATTACCTGTGTTTTATTGGCTATGCAAAGACTTTTGACTGTGTAGATCATAAATTATGGATAACACTGTGAAGAATGGAAATTCTGGAATACTTAAGTGTGCTCATGAAGAACCTGTACCTAGACCAAGAGGCAGTTATTCGAACTGAACAAGGGGATACACATGGTTTAAATCAGAAAAGGTGTGAGTCAGAGTTGCACCCTTTCACCATACTTATTCGATCTGTATGCTGAGCAAATAATCTGAGAAGCTGGACTATGTGAAGAAGAATGTGGTATCAGGATTGGAGGAAGACTAAGAATCTGGGATATGCAGATGACACAACCTTGCTTGCTGAAAGTGAAGAGGACTTGAAACACTTACTGATGAAGATCAAAGACCACAGCCTTCAGTGTAAATTATACTTCAACATAAAGAAAACAAAAATCCTCACAACTAGACCAACAAGCAACATCATGATAAACGGAGAAAAGATTGAAGTCATCAAGGATGTAATTTTACTTGGATCCACAATTAACACCCATGGAAGCAGCAGTCAAGAAATCAAAAGACGCATTGCATTGGGCAAATCTGCTGCAAAAGATCCCTTTAAAGTGTTAAAAAGCAAAGATGTTACTTTAAAGACTAAGGTGTGCCTGACCCAAGACATGGTGTTTTCAGTCTCCTCATATGCATGAGAAAGCTGGACAATGGACAAGGAAGACTGAAGAAGAATTGATGCCTTTGAATTGTGGTGTTGGCAAAGAACATTGAATATACCATGGACTGCTAAAAACAAGAACATATCTGTCGTGGAAGAAGTACAACCAGAATGCTCCTTAGAAGCAGAGACGGTGAGACTTTGTTTCACATACTCTGGACATGTTATCAGGAGGGATCAGTCCCAGGAGAAGGACATCATGCTTGGTAAAGTAGAGGGTCAGCGAAAAAGGGGAAGACCCTCAATGAGATGGAATGATATAGTGGCTGCAATAAAGGGCTCCAGCATAACAATGATCATGAGGATGGCACAGGACTGGGCACTGTTTTGTCCTGTTGTACATAGTGTAGCTATTACTTGGAACTGACTTACAACACATGACAACAACAACATCTATCCCTGTTTTTCAAGTGGCCTGTGTTTTTGTTCTTGTAAATGACTAGTCATTTCTGGGACTTGGTTGTAATTTATATTTATATTTTCCAAATATTCTGCAATTAAAACAAAAAAACCAAACTCATTGCTGTCAAGTAGATTCTGACTCAGTGACACTATTTAGCATAGCAATTTTTAATCAAAGAATATATTTGGGTTGAAACCCCATTAGAGAGGTGAGGGGGGACCGGCAGTCATTTGTGGACTGAGGGCTAGCTTGGCGATGGAACATGGAGGAGACAGCAGTAGGAGGTGACAGCAGTAGGAGGTGACAGAGCCACTGCTGGCCTTTGGTGTCAGAAGCAGAAAGAGGATCTCCTCCTAGGCTCTTCAACACCAGAGCCCAGGGAGCTTGATACTGCCTCTCCCTCTTCTAGTGCCCCAGTGTCCTGCGTGAAAAGGTGATGAGGGGTTGGCAACCAGTTGAGTAAGTATAGGCTGGGAGCTGTGGGGCCCTGGGTGCTGATGAACGATGGTATCCATTTGCATACTGAGCCAACGCCCTGCCTGTTCCCACGTGTACATCACAGTATGGAGGGCATCCCCAAGCTGTCTTTGCTGCTCTGGATGCCTGGGTTTGCTTCTCTGATTGAAATGAAGTGGAGGCAAGAGAGAGAGAGAGGTGGGAGGGAAGAAGTGAAGGAAAATGTGAAGCTGGGGTCTAATGACCTGCACTTCCAAAGACCTCCTTATCAAGCCTGCATGGATGCTGAGCCATTGCTGATGGCCCTTCCCCGGCCATGCTCTTGGGTATTTCTGCTGCTTCTATCTTCCCCTGAGATTCTGGTATTCCCTAGGGCTTGTCTCATCTGTTCTGCCTTTCTTCCTTTCTTTCTCACTATAGCTCCAGCTGACACCTAAAAAAACAAAAAACCCAGTGCTGTCCAGCTGACACCTAGAAGCCTTCAAGTCTTTCCACCTGCAACCCAGTTTTCTGCCCAGAACAGTATTTCCACCTGCCTGGAAATGCTACCACGTGGGTGTTCCACAGGCATCTTGAACTCTTATGTTTAAAACTGATTTTTCACATTTACCCCAAAGACACTCTGTTCCCCATGTCCCCAGGCTCAGACACCCAGTTTCCCATTCCGAACACTGTCCCCATCCTTAGTGCCTTCCTGTCTCTCGCTCCACCTCCTACCTAATCAATCACAAAGTCCTACCATTTCTACTCCAACAATATCCTCAAATCCACTTCATTTTATCCATCTCCATTGTTACTGTCTCATCAAGACCTTATTGCATTCACCTCAGACAGCTCCTCACTCGTCTCTCTGCCTCTAGTTTCTCCCCTGAAGACTCTCCCAGAGCGATCTTTCAAAGCACAAATGCCTTCATGGTGTACCCCTCCCTAATCGCCCTTGGCTCCTGCATTAGTCTCCTAGGACTGCTGAAACAGTACCACAAGCTGGGGGGCTTGAAACAACAGACATTTATTCTTCCACAGTTCTGGAGGCTAGAAGCCCCAAATCTGCTTGCTGTGTTCTCCCCAAATACTCTGAGGGAAGACCATTCCTGGCCTCTTCCAGCTTCTAGTGATTGCTGGCAATTCTTGGCATTTCTTTGCTTGTTGATGCATCACTCCAAACTCTCTACCTCTGTCTTTACATGGCCTCCTTCCCTCTGTGTCTCTCTGTCTTTCTGTCTGTTCTCTTATCATAAGGACACCGGTCATATTGGATTAGGACCCAGCATGATCTCATGTTAACTGATAACATCTTCAAAGACCTTATTTCCGAAAAAGGACAGGCTCACAGGTATAGAGGTTAGGACTTCCACATATCTCTTCAGGGGACACGATATAACCCATAACACCTCCTTTCCCTCCATTAGCCCTTTACTCCCCATTCACCGTGTTTCATGGTGCAGCCACACAAGACTTCCATGAATCCTTGAGCAGCTGTACCCCTTCATGCCCCACACGCCTTCATGCCATTGTTTCCCATTCTCAGCCAAAGGGGCTCCTCTTTGTTTTTTAAGACTCAACTCAGATGCCTCCTCTCTTGAAAAGTCTCCCCAGATTCCTCAGGGAGAGTTTCCTATGCTTGCTCTTGGTGTCCGCATCTCCTCCTGCTTTCTTTGACCATAGAACTAATGACACTATGTGGACATTGTTGACGAGCTTGTCTCCCATGTGGGACTCCATTAAGGGCCAGGTCTTTTGTCCTATTTACTTTTGTATCTTCAGTCTCTGCTAAGTACCTGGCATTTCATAAGTGCTCATATAATGTGGAAAACAAATAAACGAATCAATAGAGATTAATTATTCAAACTGGTCACGGTGAATATTTATTATTCTTTTTGATTCTTCTTTTTTTTTTTTTTACTTTAGATGAAGGTTTACAGAACTAGTTTCTCACCAAGCAGTACACATATTGTTGTATGGCATTGGTTAACAACCCCATGACATGTCAACAATCTCCCTTCTCAACCCTGGATTCCTATTGCCAGCTGTCCTGTTCCCTCCTACCTCCCAGTCCCTGCCCCAGGACTGGTGTGCCCCTTTAGTCTTGTTTTGTTTCGCGGGACTGTTCAATCTTTGGCTGAAGGGTGAACCTCAGGTGTGACCTCATTACTGAGCTGAAAGGGTGCCCGGGGGCCATACTCTTGGGGTTTCTCCAGTCTCTGTCAGGCCAGCAAGTCTGGTCTTTCTTTTTGAGTTAGAACTTTGTTCTATATTTTTCTCCAGTTCTGTCTGGGACCCTCTGTTGTGATCCCTCTCAGAGCAGTCAGTAGTGGTAGCTGGGCACCATCTATTTGTACTGGACTCAGTCTGGTAGAGGCCGAGGTAGATATGGTCCATTAGTCCTTTGGACTAATCTTTCCCTTGTATGTTTAGTTTTCTTCATTCTTCCTTACTCCCGAAGGGGCGAGACCAGTTGAGTATCATAGACGACCACTCACAGGCTTTTAAAACCTGAGGCGCTGCTCACTACAGTAGAATGTAGAACATTTTCTTTATAAACTATGTTATGCCAATTGAGCTAGATGTTCCCCAAGACCATGGTCCCCACAGCCCTCAGCCCAGCAATTCAGTCCCTCAGGGAGTTTGGATCTGCCTGTGGAGCTACCATGACCTTGCCTTGTACAGGTTGTGCTGGCTTCCCCAGTACTGTGTACTGTCTTACCCTTCACCAAAGTTACCACTTATCTATTGTTTATTAAGTGTTTTTCCATCCCCACCCCCCCAACCATCAAATATTCTTTTTTTTTTCATTTTAAAGTTTTTTTTTTTAATTAACTTTTATTGAGCTTCAAGTGAACGTTTACAAATCAAATCAAACTGTCACATATAAGTTTATATACACCTTACTCCGTACTCCCACTCGCTCTCCCCCTAATGAGTCAGCCCTTCCACTCTCTCCTTTCGTGACTATTTTGCCAGCTTCCAACTCTCTCTATCCTCCCATCCCCCCTCCAGACAGGAGATGCCAACACAGTCTCAAGTGTCCACCTGATACAAGTAGCTCACTCTTCATCAGCATCTCTCTTCCACCCACTGTCCAGTCCCTTTCATGTCTGATGAGTTGTCTTCGGGAATGGTTCCTGTCCTGGGCCAACAGAAGGTTTGGGGACCATGACTGCCGGGATTCCTCTAGTCTCAGTCAGACCATTAAGTATGGTCTTTTTGTGAGAATTTGGGGTCTGCATCCCACTGATCTCCTGCTCCCTCAGGGGTTCTCTGTTGTGCTCCCTGTCAGGGCAGTCATCGATTGTGGCCAGGCACCAACTAGTTCTTCTGGTCTCAGGATGATGTAGGTCTCTGGTTCATGTGGCCCTTTCTGTCTCTTGGGCTCTTAGTTATCGTGTGACCTTGGTGTTCTTCATTCTCCTTTGATCCAGGTGGGTTGAGACCAAGTGATGCATCTTAGATGGCCGCTTGTTAGCATTTAAGACCCCAGACATTGTTTCTTTTTGTATGTAAACTTTTTCATGAGTTTTTATAGTAGTGGTCTCATACAATATTTGTCCTTTAGTGACTGACTTATTTCACTGAGCATAATGTCCTCCAGATGCATCCATGTTATGAGATGCTTCACAGATCCATCGTTGTTCTTTAGCGTTTCGTAATACTCCATTGTGTGTATGTACCACAGTTTGTTTATCCATTCATCTGTTGATGGCATCTAGATTTTTTCCATCTTTTTGCTATTGTGAGCAATGCTGCAGTGAACATGGGTATACATATATCTATTTGTGTGACGACTCTTATTTCTCTAGGATATATTCCTAGGAGTAGGATTGCTGGATCAAATGGTATTCCTATTTCTAGCTTTCTAAGGAAGTGCCATATTGTTTTCCAAAAAGGTTGTATCATTTTACATTTCCACCAGCAGTGCATAAGAGTTCCAATCTCCCCAAATCCTCTCCAACATTTGTTATTTTCTGTTTTGTTGATTTGTGCCAGTAATGCTGGGGCAAGATGGTATCTCACTGTGGTTTTGATTTGCATTTCTGTGATGGCTAGAGATCGCGAGCATTTTCTCATGTGTCTGTTGGCTGCTTGAATGTCTTCTTTGGTGAAGTGTCTGTTCATTTCCTTTGCCCATTTTTTTAATTGGACTCTTTTTTGTCGCAGAGGTGTTGGATTTTCTTGTATATTTTAGAGATTAGACCTTTGTCTGATTTGTAATAGCGAAAATTTTTTTCTATCTGTAGGTTCTCTTTTTAGTCCCTTGGCGAAGTCTTTTGACGAGCATAAGTGTTTAATGTTTAGAAGATCCCAGTTATCTAGCTTATCTTTTGGAGTTTGTACACTGTTGGCTCTGATTTGTATCCTGTTAATATAATACCATGTATTAGGGCCTCTAGTGTTGATCCTATTTTTTCTTCTATGAACCTCATGGTTTTTGGCTTTATATTTAGGTCTTTGATCCACTTTGACTTAGTTTTTGTATATGGTGTGAGGTATGGGTCCTGTTTCGTTTTTTTGCAGATGGACATCCAGTTTTGCCAGCAACATTTGTTAAAAAGACTGTCTTTTCCCCATTTGATGGACTTTGGGTCCTTGTTAAAGATCAGGCGACCACAGGTGGATGGATTTCCATGTGGGTTCTCAATTCTGTTCCATCGGTCAATGTATCTGTCATTGTACCAGTACCAGGCAGTTTTGACTACTGTAGCTGAGGTCAGATTGTGCGAGTGTTCCTACTTTATTCTTCTTCTTCAATAGTGCTTTACTTATCTGGGGCTTCTTCCCTTTCCATATAAAGTTAATGATAAGTTTTTCCATCTCTTTACAGAATGTTGTTGGTATTTGGATTGGTATTGCATTGTATTTGTAAATTGCTTTGAGTAGAATTGTCATTTTCACAATGTTGAGTCTACCTATCCGTGAGCATGGTACGTTTTTCCATTTATGTACATCTCTTTTGGTTTCTTGCAGTAGTGTTTCGTAGTTTTCTTTTTATAGGTCTTTTACATCTGTGGTTAGATTTATTCCCATGTATTTTATTTTTTTAGGGGCTACTATAAGTAGTATTGTTTTCCTGATTTCCTTTTCACCGTTCTCTTTATTGGTGTATAGGAATCCAACTGATTTTTGTATGTTGATCTTGTATCCTGCAACTCTGCTGAATCTTTTTATTAGTTCCAGTAGTGTTCTGGTGGAGTCTTTTGGATTTTCTAAGTATCATATCATGTGCAAATGGGGACAGTTTAACTTCTTCCTAGCAATTTGGATGCCCTTTAGTTCTGTTTCTTGCATTATTGCTGTAGCTAAGATTTCCAACACAATGTTAAATAGGAGTGGTGATAAAGGGCATCCTTGTCTTGTTCTGTTTTCAAGGGGAATGTTTTCAGACTCTCTCCACTGAGAATGATGTTGGCTGTTGGTTTTGCATAGATGCCCTTTACTATGCTGAGAAATTTCCCTTCTATACCTATTTTATTGACACTTTTTTTTAACAGGAATGGGTGTTGAACTTTGTCGAATGCCTTTTCTGCATCGATTGAGATGATCATGTGATTCTTTTCTTTCCTTTTATTTGTGTGGTGAATTATACTGATTGATTTTCTAATGTTGACCCATCTTTCCATACCTGGTATGAATCCTACTTGTTTGTGGTGTATTATTTTTTTGATATGGTGCTGAATTCTATTGGCTAGAATTTTGTTGAGAATTTTTGCAGCTATATTCATGAGAGATATTGGTCTGTAGTTTTCTTTCTTGTGGTGTCTTTGCCTGGTTTTGGTATCAGGGTTATGCTGGCTTCATAGAATGAATTTGGAACCATTACTTCCTTTTCTATGTTCTGAAATAGTTTGAGTAGTACTGGTGTAAGCTCTTCTCTGAATGTTTAGTAGAATTCTCCAGTAAAGCCATCTGGGCTGGGACTTTTCTTTTTTGTTGGGAGTTTTTTTTTTTTTTTTTAACCTTTTCAATTTCTTCTCTTTTTATGGGTCTGTCCAGATTTTCAACATGATTTTGTGTTTGTTTGGGTAGGTCATATGTTTCTAGAAATTTTTCTATTTTCTCTAGGTTTTCAAATTTGTTGGAGTATAGTTTTTCATAATACTCTGTTATGATCCTTTTTATTTCAGTTGGGTCTGTTCTAATGTCCCAATTTCATTTCTTATCTGGGTTATGTGCATCCTCTTCTGTTTTTCTTTTGTCAGTTTGGCCAGTGGTTTGTCGATTTTGTAGATCCTTTCAAGGAACCAACTTTTGGTTTTGTTGATTCTTTCTATTGTTTTTCTATTCTCTATTTCATATATTTCTGCTCTGATCTTTATTATTTCATTTCTTCTGGTGGCCATGGGCTCCTTTTACTGTTCTCTATTTGTTCAAGTTATGTAACTAATGTTTTGATTTTGTCCCTTTCTTCTTTTTTGTTGTGTGCATCTATTGCTGTAAATCCACCTCTGAGGACTGCCTTTGCTGTGTCCCAAAGGTTTTGGCATGATGTGTTTTCATCCTTGTTTGATTCTAGGAATTTTTGGATTCTGTCTTTGATTTCTTCTATTACCCAGTGGTTTTTAAGCAGGGTGTTATTCAGTTTCTAGGTAATTGATTTTTTCCCCTTACTCTTCCTGTTGTTAATTGCTACTTTGATAGCATTGTGGTCAGAGAAGACACTTTATATTATCTCAATGTTTTGGATTTTGTTGAGGGTTGCTCTGTGGCCTAAGATGTGTTCTATTCTGGAGAACATTCCATGTGTTTGGAAAGGAATGTGTACTTTGCAGCCGTTGGGTGGAATGTTCTATATATGTCTATGAGATCGACTTGGCTGATTGTGCTCTTTAGCTCTTCTGTATCTTTGTTGAGTTTCTTTCTAGATGTTCTGTCCTTTGCTGAGAGTGGTGTGTTGAAGTCTCCTACTATTATTGTGGAACTGTCAGTTTCTGTTTTCAGTGCTGTTAGAGTTTGTTTTATGTATTTTGGAGCCCTCTGATTGGGTGCGTAGATGTTTATTATGGTTAAGTCTTCGTGATGGATTGTCCCTTTAATCATTATCCAGTGCCCTTCTTTGTCTTTTATGGTGAATTTTGTTTTAAAATGTATCTTATCTGAGATTAGTATTGCCACTCCTGCCTTTTTTGGTAGTTATTTGCTTGACATATTTTTTCCATCCTTTGCTTTTCAATAAATTTATGTCTTTGTTTCTAATGTGTGTCTCTTGTAGACAGCATATTAATGGATCCTGTTTTTTAATCCATTCTGTCATTCTGTGTCTCTTTATGGGTACATTTAGGCCATTTACATTCAGTGTAATTATTGATAGGTATGGATTTATTTGCTGTCATTTTGTAGTGCTTTTTTTTTTTTTTTGGTGCTAACATTTTCTTTGTTCTTATTCTCCTGTGCTGAGTTCCTTTCGTTTGTGGATTTCTTTTTAATTTCTTTTGTTTTTGTAGATTTTGTTTTTATTGAGACTTTATGTTTTTCTTCTTTATTTTGATGAGTAGGTTTGATAACTTTCTTTGTGGTTATTTTGAAATTTACCCTTATCTTCCTTGGTTTGAACCAGTCTATTATTATTTGGTATTGGCTTGCCTTCCTCTCCGTTAGAAACTTCTATACCTATACCATTTATTCCCTCTTTTATTGTTCTGATGTTGTTGACATTTACAGATTAACCTCTCTGCTTCCCTGTTGCAATTGTTTTGGTTTTAGATAGTCGATGAGAGTTCATTTTCTAGGTTGGTATCTGGCTGGTACAATCTTGCATCCTAGATTCAGGTTGTGGTCTAATGGTGTTTGTTCTCAGGCTGAAGGACTCTCTTTAATAGTTCTTGTAAGTTTGGTTTTGTTTTTACATATTCCCTTAATTTCTGTTTACCTGGAAATGTCCTAATTTCACCATCATATTTGAATGACAGTTTTGCAGGATATATTATTCTTGGTTGGCAAGTTTTATCTTTCAAGGTTTTATATATGTGATCCTATTGCCTTCTTGCCTGCATGGCTTCTGCAGAATAATCAGAGCTTAGTCTTATTGTTTCTCTTCTGTATGTGACTTTTTGCTTTTCTCGAGCTGCTCGCAGGATTTTTCTTTGTCTTTGGTTTTAGCAAGTGTGATTATGATGTGCCTTGGTGTTTTTCTTTTGGTGTTTATCTTATATGGGGTTTGTTGAGCTTCTTGGATGGTCAGCTTTTCATCAGTCATGATATTAGGGAAATTTTCTGTCAGCAATTCTTCAGTGACCCTCTCTGCGTTTTCCATTTTCTCTCCCTGTTCTGGAACTCCAGTCACTTGTAAATTTTTGCTTTTGATTGTATCCCACACATTTCTCAGGGTGTCTTCATTCTTTTTTTTGATATTTCCTCAAACAGAGTTGTATCCAAGTGTTTGTCTTCAATTTTGCTGATTCTGTCTTCCGTCGTTTCAAATCTGCTCCTCAGCCCCTCTGTGACACTGTCCATTTCTGAAATCTTGTTGTTTATCTTTTGGATTTCTCATTGTTGTTTTTGAATGATTTCTAGTCGTAAATTTATTTTGGCATTTTGTTCCTGTATTATTTTTGTGAATTTTTCCATTTTTTTCTGTATTTTCCACGAAGTTTTCTGCCTTTTCCATGAATTTTCCTATCTTTTCCTCATTTTTGTCTTCTTTTTGCTTCAACTCTTACATAGCTCTGAATATTTGGGATTTGAATTCTCATTAAGGTAGTTCTAGTGCCTTTTCTTCTACTGGAAAGTCATCTGGTGTTTTATTTTGGATGCCTACTGGAACCATCCTGTCCTGTTTTTTTATATGTCTTGATATTGTCTGGTGTCTTTGGGACATTCAGTTTATATTTTCTTTGTTTACTGATTGTAGATTTGTTGTTTAATGCTGCTTTTCTGTTTTATTTGGTTATGTCTGAGCAGGAAGGTATGCGTTCTTTGTTGTTTAATCGTCTGTAGTCATGGTACTTTTCACATCCTTGTCCAATGGGCAGTGCCAGTTATTCAGCTATGACGCAGCAGGGCAGATCTAGATGAAGGGGAGGGGCTGGGATGAGTTATTTGTTGCATGTACTAGGGCCAACAGGTCGGGCTAGGAATCAGTCCTGGGCAGGCTCCAGTAGGCTGTGCCTGTGCTGCTTGGGGGTGTGATGCTCAGTGCATGGTGTAGGTAGGCAGGCAAGAGGAGGGAGGCTGCTATGTGTAGAGCTAATAGGGGTATGGGAAAGAGGAAAGAGAAAGAAACAGGAGCCAAAAACAAACAAACAAAGAAAAAAAAAAAGTGCTAAAGGAACTTGCCATTGGAGTGGATAGATGAGAAACCAAGAAATGGAGAAAAGCAGAAAGGAATAAAATAAATAAAGACAAAGAAATAAAAAATAACTAGATAAAAATTTGGAAAAGAAAAGAAAACTCCCCTGGGGTCCCAGAGTCTCACCAGTGGGGCTGCTAAGACTGGGGAGGTGGCTCCCAGGCTGAACAGTATAGCCTGGCTAGAGGGGATATTGATGTAACACAGCACCAGGTTTTCAGGAGACAGAAAAAGAAGATAAGTGTAGAGAGACAGGAACCGAGAAATGGAGAAAGACAGAAAGGGAAAAAGAGAGAAAAAAGAGTGGAGAAAAAAAGAAAGAAATGCCCCCAGGGATTCCACCTATGCGGCTGCTCAGATTGGGGGAGTGGCTCCTAAGCTGTGCAGGGCAGCCTGGCTAGAAGGGGCTCCCAAGCTGTGAAAAGAAAAAGAAAGCAAACAAACAAAGCAAAACAAGGGAAAAAAAAGCCCCAGGGCTCCCACCAGCATGGTGTCACAGGCCAGGAGAGTGGTTCTCCATTTGAGTGTGGCTTCACAGTATTTCAAGAAGAAGCAAAGATCGCACAGGGAGCCAGGTGTTCTAGAGAAAGGAAGGGGAGGTGTAGGAGGCACAGAAGACACCGAAAGAGAAAGAACCAACACCAGTTCAGGCCTGGCCAGCGTGGGCAGGGCAAATTCAAGCAGCCTGAGACCAAAGCAGTTGCCTCCTGGCCACAAAACTGTGACTGGCTGGAAGCATAGGAGGCAGAAGTGGGGAGGGAGAAGGCAGGGGTTAGGAAAGTGTATTATCACTCCCTACCGGGTACTCTGTCTCCTATGGGGAACTTCGTGAAGCTGCTTTCCTATACTCCCTGTCCGCTGGTCTCCGACCTGGGTGGGGCGAATCCAAGTGGCACCGACGCTGCACTTCCCTGCCTGCTGAGCCACCGCACAGCCATCCAGGAAGCTCTGAGGTACAGCAGCGTGGAGAGAATGGGGGTGGGAAAGCATGTATCTGGTTACCAGGTGCTCCATCTCCAGCTGGGAGTTCTGTGAAGCTGCTTTTCCGTGCTCCCTGTCTGCAGATTCCCGACAGGAGTCCAAGATGGCGGATCAGTGCTGCATTAGCTGAGGAGCATTTAGCACATATCTCTCTTCGGTCTCTGTTGTCTGTCGGTTTCTTATTCCATTTGGTGCTTGGCTGAGTTCTTTTTCTCTTTATTTGACATTTCAGGTTCCAGGAATGGGGTTTGTCTCTGTTTTACCTAGTTTTTTGGGTCTTTGCTATGGAGGGACTGTATGGGGCTTCTGTTTATGGCTGTATATTGGCTGGAAGTCCTATTATTATTATTTATTACGGTTATTGCACTTAATACTAGGGCCTGTTTTCTCAGCAAAGGTCCCTGGGTGGTACAAACATTTAAGTGTGTGGCTAGTAACCAAGAAGTTGAAGGTTTGATTCACCCAGAGGTGCCTAAGAAGAAAGATTACAGCCACTGAAAACTGTATGGAGCACAGTCCTACTCTGAAACACATGGAGTTGCCATGAGTCAGAATCGACTTGTCGGCAGCTAGTTTGTTTTTTTCATCCTCAGCAGTTATTTCTCTCTTATGCAATAATAACAAACCAGTGGCATTAGTGCTAGAAGGGAACAGAGCAGTGCGTACAGGCAGAGAAGATGAGTCCTGATGACATGACTCCAGTCTACCTGGGGCTACAGTGACCCCTGCACTTTTCCGTAAATCGAACTGTAGTGGGCTGAATAATGTCTCCCAGAGCCATGTCCACGCAGAACCTCTGAATGTGACCTTATTTGGAAATAGGGTCTTTGAAGAGATAATTAAGGATCAAGATTAGATCATACCAGATTAGAATAGACCTAAATGCAATAACTGATGTCTTTATAAGGAGAGGAGGGGGAGGGGAGGGGAGAGGAGGGGAGACACACAGAAAAGAATGCCATGTGAAGGTGGAGGCAGAGATTCGAGTGATGCAGCCACAAGCCAAGGAATGCCAGTTGCTGTTGTTATTGGTAGGTGCCATTGAGTTGGTTCTGACCTCATAAGGACCCCATGTACAACAGCAGGAAACACTGCCTGGTCCTGAGCCTTCCTCACAGTCATTATGCTCGAGTCCATTGTTGCAGCTACTGTGTCAATCCATCTCGTTGAGGGTCTTTCTCTTTTTTTGCTGATCCTCTACCAAGCATGACGTCCTTCTCCATGTAACATGTCCAAAGTATGTGAGACAAAGTCTTGCCATCCTTGCTTATAAGGAGCATTCTGGCTGTACTTCTTCCAAGACAGGCTTGTTAGTTCTTTTGATAGTCCATGGTATATTCAATATTCGTTGCCAACACCATAATTCAAAGGCATCAGTTCTTCTTCAGTCTTCCTTATCCATTGTTCAGCTTTCACATGCATATGAGGTGATTGAAAATACCATGTCTTAGGTCAGGTGCACCTTAGTCCTTAAAGCAACATCTTTTCTTTTCAACACCTTAAAGAGATCTTTTGCGGCAGATTTGTCCAATGTAATGTGTCCTTTGAGTTCTTGACTGCTGCTTCCATGGGTGTTGATTGTGGATCCAAGTAAAATGAAATCTTTGACAACTTTGATCTTTTCTCCATTTATCATAATGTTGCTTATTGGTCCAGTTGTGAGGATTTTTGCTTTCTTTATGTTGAGGTGCAATCCATCCTGAAGGCTGTAGTCTTTGATCTTCATCAGTAAGTGTTTCGAGTGCTTCACTTTCAGCAAGCAAGGTTGTGTCATGTGCATATCGAAGGTTGTTAATGAATTTTCCTTCAATCCTGATGTGTTCTTCTTCATATAGTCCAGTGTCTCAGATCATTTGTTCAGCATACAGACTGTACAAATATGGTGAAAGGATACAACCCTGATGCACATCTTTCCCGACTTTAAACCATGCATATTCCTTCTTTCCGCAGATGTGGATTTGATTCCTGTGTATTCCATCTAGCGAGGTCCATGTCTATAGTCGCTGTTTATGTTGTTGAAAAAAGACATTTACATTGAAGAAGGTGTTGGTCTTGCAAAATTCTATCGTGTGATCTCTGGCATTGTTTCTATCACCAAGCCCATATTTTCCAACTACGGATCCTTCTTCTTTGTTTCCAACTTGCCCATTCCAATCACCAGTAATTTATCAATGCATCCTGATTGCATGTTTGATCAGTTTCAGACTGCAGAAGCTTGCAAAAATCTTCAATTTCTACATCTTTGGCCTTAGTGGTTGGTGCATAAATTTGAATAATAGTCTTATTAACCAGTCTTCCTTGTAGGTATATGGATATTATCCTATCATGGACAGCATTGTACTTCAGGATAGGCCTTGAAATATTCTTTTTGATGGTGAATACAATGCCATTCCTCTTCAAGTTGTCACTCCCAGCATAGTAGACATATGATTCTCTGACTCAAAATGGCCAATACCAGTCCATTTTAGCTCACTAATGCCTAGGATATCGATGTTTATGTGTGCCATTTCATTTTGAACAATTTCCAATTTTCCCAGATTCATACTTTGTACATCCCATGTTCTTATTATTAATAGATGTTTGCAGCTGTTTCTTCTTATTTAGAGTCATGCAATATGGAATGCCAGTAGCCACCAGAAGCTGGAAGAAGCAAGGAAAGATTCTCCCCTAGAACCTTTGAAGGGAGTATGGACCTGTTGACACCTTGATTTAGAACTTCTTGTCTCCAGAAATGTGAGAGAATAAATTTCTGTTGTTTTAAGCCACCAAGGCTTTGGTAATTTGTTTCAACAGCCCTAGGAAAGTAACACCAGAAGCAATAAATATTGCCCTCCATTTTTAAAAAATTGGAGTACCTGGATGGAGCAAATAGTTAAAGTGCTCAGCTGCTAACTGAAAGGTTGGTGGTTCAAATCCACTCAGAGACACCTCAGAAGAAAGGCCAAAAAATGAGCCACTGAAAACTCTATGGAGCACAATTTTATTCTGATACATGTGGGATCACCATGAGTCAGAGTCAACTCAGTGGTGACTAGTTGTTGTTTTTTCATTAAAACCATTTCCAGTAATTTTTTATTTTTTCTGTTACTTGTCAGGATCCCAGATAATAAACTGGTAGAGTCCAAAGCAATTGTGTTTGATAAATAAAACTCGGTGATCTGAGTGATGAAAGCTTAGCCTCCTGACCTACTGTGAGGAATCCTATGGGCCCCAGGCGGTGAGAGAAGTGAAGCATCTAGCTCCTTTGCGCACTGAAGCCTGAGAAATGAATTCCCTGAGAATCAGGTACTTCTGGGTGAAAAGATCCTGTCTCCGATTCTAAGATAAGCCACTCTTTGTGGGACACAAGATGAGTCGACATGTCAACCTTCCAAGGACATACTCTATGACAGATCAAGTGAGGCACTGAGCTATGTCCCCTTAATAAATATCTGAGTTTTCATGGAAAAAGAGAAGTATGAATTGGACTCCTCTGTATCAGGCCAAGATGGGAAAGTGACATACCCAAGGACACATGGTGTTTTTGATTCAAGTGGAACTGGAAACTTTATTTTCCCCATCACCTAAAAAAAAAAAAAAAAAAAAAAATTTTTTTTTTTTTTTTTTAGACTAGCACCATCCCACAGAAATAGAACACGAGCCACATATGTAATTTAAAATTTTCTGGTAGCCACATTAAAAAGAAACGGTAAAATTAATTCTTAATATTTAATTTAACCTAATATATCCAACATATTATCATTTCAACATGTAATTAATATTCAAGGAACAGAAGAACAGCTGCCATTGAGTGGATTCCAACTCATGGGGACCCCGTGTGTGTCAGATTAGAATTGTGCTCCATAGGGTTTTCTTTCTTTCTTTTTAAAAAATACTTTATAGAGTTTTTGATGAAAGTTTACCCAGCAAATTCGGTTCCCATTTAACAATTTCTAAAAAAAAAAAAAAAATTTTTTTTTTTTTTTATACATATATTGTTCAGTGACCTTGGTCACGTTTTCTACATTGTATCTACAGTCTCCATATTTCCATTCTGGCCATTCTATTTTCATTAATCCAATTTCCCTGCCCATCCCTGTCCCTGTCCCGTGAAACTATGGTCCTAAGCCTTCAAACCCATTAATCCAATCCTTCGAGGTGTTTTGAGTCATCATTATTTTTATAGTTGCGTAGTACATAGGGTTTTCAATGGCTGATTTTTTAGAAGCAGATTGCCACAACTTTCTTCCAAGGTGCCCGTGGGTAGGCTTGAACCTCCAACCCTTTAGTTAGCAGTCAAGTAGTTTGCATTACCCAGGGATACTAAATAGTACCATACACCCTGTATTAATCTGCAAGTTGGCTTTCCCCTCAACAGTATGACTTTAGGGGTCTTTCCATATTAAGTACATGTTGATCTACCTTATTTGTTTTGCTTGGTATATTGTAGTCAATAGTGTGAATGTGCCATGGTGCATTTATCCATTTCCCTATTGGGGGACATTTAGGCCATACCAATTTTTTTTATACAAACAATTGTGGGCCGTCGAGCCTATGCTGACTCATAGCAACTCTATAGGACAGAGTAGAACTGCCTCATAGGGTTCTCTGTTGTTGTTCAGTGCTATCGAGTCAGTTCCAACTCATAGTGACCCTATGCACAACAGAATGAAACACCGCCCACTCCTGCAGCATCCTCACAATCATTGTTATGCTTGAGCTCATTGTTGCAGCCACTGTGTCAATCCACTTCATTGAGGGTCTTCCTCTTTTCCGCTGACCCTGTACTTTGCCAAGCATGATGTCCTTCTCCAGAGACTGATCCCTCCTGACAACATGTCCAAATTATGTAAGATGCAGTCTCACCATTCTTGCTTCTAAGGAGCGTTCTGGTTGTACCTCTTCTAAGACAGATTTGTAAGTTCTTTTGGCAATCCATGGTATATTCAATATTCTTCGCCAACACCACGATTCAAAGGCATCAATTCTTCTTTGATCTTTCTTGTTCATTGTCCAGCTTTCACATGCAGATGATGTGATTGAAAATACCATGGCTTGGGCCAGGTGCACCTTAGTATTCAAGGTGACATCTTTGCTCTTCAACACTTTAAAGAGGTCCTCTGCAGCAGATTTACCCAATGCAATGCATCTTTTGATTTCTTGACTGCTGCTTCCATGGCTGTTGATTGTGGATCCAAGTAAAATGAAATCCTTGATAACTTCAGTCTTTTCTCTGTTTATCATGATGTTGCTCATTGGTCCAGTTGTGAGGATTTTTGTTTTCTTTATGTTGAGGTGCAATCCATACTGAAGGCTGTGGTCTTTGATCTTCATTAGTAAGTGCTTCAGGTCCTTTTCACTTTCAGCAAGCAAGGTTGTGTCATCTGCATAACGCAGGTTGTTAATGAGTCTTCCTCCAATCCTGATGCCCCATTCTTCTTCATATAGTCCAGCTTCTTGTATTATTTTGTCAGCAGACAGATTGAATAGGTATGGTGAAAGGATACAACCCTGACGCACACCTTTCCAGACTTTAAACTAATCAGTATCCCCTTGTTCTGTCTGAACAACTGCCTCTTGATCTATGTAAAGGGTCCTCATGAGCACAATTAAGTGTTCTAGAATTCCCATTCTTCGCAATGTTTCCATAATTTGTTATGATCCATACAGTCAAATGCCTTTGCATAGTCAAAAAAACAGAGGTAAACATCCTTCTGGTCATTCTGTGCTTTCAGGCAGGATCCATCTAACATCAGCACGTCCTTTTCTGAAACCAGCCTGAATTTCTGGCAGTTCCCTGTTGATACACTGCTGCAGCCGTTTTTGAATGATCTTCAGCAAAATTTTGCTTGCGTGTGATATTAATGATATTGTTCTATAATTTCCACATTCGGTTGGATCCCTTTTCTTGGGAATAGGCATAAATATGGATCTCTTCCAGTCAGTTGGCTGTCTTCCATATTTCTTGGCATAGATGAATGAGCATCTCCAGTGCTTCATCCATTTGTTGAAACATCTCAGTTGATATTCCATAAATTCCTGGAGCCTTGTTTTTCGCCAATGCCTTCAGAGCAGTTTGGACTTCTTCCTTCAATACCATCAGTTCCTGATCATATGCTGCCTCTTGAAATGGTTGAACATCAACTGATTCTTTTTGGTGTAATGACTCTTTGTATTCCTTCCATCTTCTTTTGTTGCTTCCTGCGTCATTTAATATTTCACCCATAGAATCCTTCGCTATTGCAACTCGAGGCTTGAATTTTTTCTTCAGATCTTTCAGCTTGAGAAACGCTGAGCATGTTCTTCCCTTTTGGTTTTCCATCTCCAGCTTTTTGCACATGTCTTCTTGAGCCATCCTTTGAAATCTGTTCAGTTCTTTTGCTTCATCAATTCTTCCTTTTGCTTTAGCTGCTCGACGTTGGAGAGCAAATTTCACAGTCTCCTCTGACATCCATCTTGGTCTTTTCTTTCTTTCCTGTCTTTTCAGTGACCTCTTGCTTTCTTCATGTATGATGTCCTTGATGTCATTCCACAACTCTTCTGGTCTTCAGTCAGTGCATCTTGATTGCATGTTCAATCAATTTCAGACTGCAGCAGCTGATAAAAATCTTCTATTTCTTTAACCACCCTAGTGGTTGGTGCGTATATTTGAATAATAGTCGTATTAACTGGTCTTCCTTGTAGACATATGGATATTATCCCATCACTGACAGCGTTGTACTTCAGGATAGATGTCGAAATGTTCTTTTCGATCATGAATGCAACACCATTCCTTTTCAAGTTGTCATTCCCAGTATAGTAGACTATTTGATTGTTCGATTCAAAATGGCCAATACCAGTCCATTTCAGCTCACTAATGCCTAGGATATCGATGTTTATGCGTTCCATTTCATTTTTGACGATTTCCGATTTTCCTACATTCCAGGTTCCAATTATTAATGAATGTTTGCAACTGTTTCTTCTCATTTTGAGTCATGCCACATCAGCAAATGAAGGTCCCGAAAGCTTTACTCCATCCACGTCATTAAGGTCAACTCTACTTTGAGGAGGCAGCTCTTCCCCAGTCATCTTTTGAGTGCTTTCCAACCTGGGGGGCTCATCTTCCAGAACTGTATCAGACAATGTTTCACTGCTATTCATATGGTTTTCACTGGCTAATGCTTTTCAGAAGTAGACTGCCGAGTCCTTCTTCCTAGTCTGTCCTAGTCTGGAAGCTCAGCTGAAACCTGTCCTCTGTGGGTGACCATGCTGGTATCTGAATACTGGTGGCATAGCTTCCAGCACCACAGCAACACGCAAGTCCCCACAGTATGACAAACTGACAGTCCTAGACTATAATAATTATGCCAGGTCTTTTCTCTTGAGGCACTGGCTGGTGAGTTTGAACCGCCAGTGTTTCAGTTAACAGCCAAGTGCTTAACCATTGTGCCTCTAAGGCTCCTTTCTTAGTTATCTAGTGCTGCTTTAACAGGAATACCACAAGTCAGTGGCTTTAACAAACAGAAGTTTAGTCTTTCACAGTATAGGAGGCTAGAAGTCTGAATTCAAGGTGCCATCTCTGGAGGAAGGCTTTCTCTCTCTGTCACCTCTGGGGGAATGTCCTTGTCATCAATCTTTTCTTGCTCTAGGAGTTTCTCTGCACAGGGATCCCTGAGTCCAAAGAACGCACTTCACTCTTGTGTCGTCTTGTTTGGTGGTAATGAGATCCCTCTCGTCTCTGCTTGCTTCTCTCTTTTATATCTTAAAAGAGATTGGCTCAAGATACAACTTAATCCTTTAGATTTCATCCTGCCTCATTAATATAACTGCCTCTAATCCTGCCTTATTAACATCATAGAGGTTAGGATTTACAACATATAGGATAATCACATCAGATCACAACATGGTGGACAACCAAGCAATACTGGGAATCATGGCTTAGCCAAATTGATACACACTTTTTGGGGGACACAATTCAATCCGTAAGAGCTCCTCAAAATCCTCAAATCTGCTTTTTTTGTGCACACATAGGAGGGCTTCTTTAGGGAAGATACCGAGGAAGACTGCTGGCCATAGAGTGAACACATTTTTAGATGCTGTCAGATTGCTCTCCAGAGGAGCTGTTTGAATAGACACTCCCACCCATAGTTTCCAGGGCTACCCATTTACCCCACACCCTCACCATGGCATGAAGCTTTTTAAAGGTCTCCCATGGGAAAAAAATCATTGTCTTGAGTTGTATTTCCCTATTGCTTCTGAGGTTGAGCATCTTTTTATGAAACTCATATGTAATCCCCAGCATGTAAATTGTTTGTTTATATCCTTTGCCCACTTTTCTATCAGGCTATTTTACTTTTCTCCCAATCCTTTTCAAGAAAGAAATTAAAGCAGTTAAGCCCTGCTGAAATTTGAAATGAATCATAGCTCAGAAATCTCGTACTGCATGAGAGAATGATTTGAAATGTTATTTTTAAAGGGTGGGGTGGTGAGGCTTGATGGGGAAATGTGGATGACAGGCAGATCCCAAGTGAAAAGAGGCCTTATGGAAACTGGGTGCAGAAGGCAGGGGTGTGGAGGTCTTGAGTGAAGCCTGTATATTCTTCACCTGATAAGCAGATGCTGGGGCTGATGCTACACAGAACCAGACACTCTGCTCATAGAGGTCCTTGCCCACAAAACCGATGGGAAATATTTCATTAATAATTTTTATATTATTTACAGGGAGTCCCTGAGGGGTGCAAATGATTAACATGCTCAACTGCTAACCGAGAGGTTGGAAGTTCAAGCCCACCCCGAGGCTTCTCAGAAGAAAGACCTCTAGATCTAATTCTGAAAAATCAGCCATTGAAAACCTTACTCTGTCACACATGGGGTCACCATGAGTTAGAGTTGACTCAATGGCTTATGGTATTATTTATGTAAACATATCACCCTAACAAATACTATACATATTTTTATGGATACTAACACATATGTTTGTAATGACACAGAGAAATTTTTGGAAGGACACATACCAAATAGATGACAGCAGACACTTTTGACGAGGCTGGGGGGGAGGTTTAAGTGTGGTGATCAGTGGGGACATCTGCTTTCTCTTTAGCTTGAAATTATTATTATTTTTATTGTGGTAAATATATATGTAATAAAACATTTGCTATTTCAGCATACTTCACATGCACAATTTGGTGACATTAATTATGTTGTTCAACCATTACCCTTATTTGTTTCCAAGTTTTTCATCACCCTTCACAGAAACCAAGTGCCTCCTAAGCAATGACTCCTCTTACACCTGTTAATCATTAATAAACTTTGGTCTTTATACAACTGCTAATTCTAGACATTTCATATAACTGGGCTCATACAGTATTTGCCTTTTCATGATTGACTTACTTCACTCACCATGTTTTCAAGGTTCACACATGTTGTATCATGTATCAGAACTTCATTTCTCCTTATGGCAGAGTGATATTCCTTTGTACTTGTGTACCACATTTTGCTTATCCATTCATCTGTTGATGGACATTGAGGCTGTTTCCACGTTTTGTCTATCGCGAATGGTGTTGCTATGAACATTGGTGAACGTTTATCTGCTGTGTTCCTGCTTTCAATTCTTTTGGGTATATATCTAGTAGTAGAATTGCTGGTTCGATCATATGGTAATTCCATGTTTAACTTTTTGAGAAACCACCTAAAATTATTTTGTTGGTAGCAGTATTTATGCATTATTTGTGGAATTTAAAATTAACTAAACTACAGACATGGAAGGGCCTCCTTACCCTGTTCAACAGTGAGAAGAAGAGGCAATCTTCCTTCTTTCTAGACAATTTGATTTCATTCCATTTTACCCTGAGAATGCGATAATCTTAGTTCCCAGTCCTGGTTCTTTCCTAACTCATGGTATGAACTTAGTTCCCTTCTTGGAACTCAGCTTCATCTGTGAAATAAGGCATTTATACCAAATGACCCCTTCTATTTTGCAACTACAATATATGGAGCCCAAATAACTAAATACATGCTGCTGTTTCTAGAGGAAAGCTAATCTGATTGAGATGCCAAATCAGACATGAATCATCAGTTCCAGCGACCATTTCTTGCAAATGAGCTTGGGCAAACTTTTTCCAGCTGTTGTTTCATCATTAAAGAGAGCCGCAGATAATGACACTCAAAATAACAGTAAAAGGGTCAGTGCTTCATGGAAATACTATCTGGTGTCAAAGGTCACATTATTGATTCATGACAAACACAAGAGGCCTGACTTTGCCAAGAGAATTAGGATGCCTGCTAGAACAGTACTGGAAACCTTGATGGTGTAGTGGCAAAGTGTTACAGCTGCTAACCAAAGGGTTGGCAGTTTGAGTCCACCAGGCGCTCCTTGGAAACTCTATGGAGCAGCTCTACTCTGTCCTACAAGATCACTATGAGTCAGAATCCACTCGACAGCAGTGAGAGCTAGAACAGTAGACCATGAATCGAAACAGGAACAGTTGGGAAAGGTGAAATATAAGCTCATTTGTATCAATATAAAGTAAGTCAGTGTTTTGTAACATGCTTGAGTCAACTCAATTTTGTCCACAAATTTATTCACTCAACAAATATTGAATGGCTACAAGCCAAACAGGTCCCTGTCCTCATGGAGATTCAAGTCCATTAGCAGAGACTTTCCAAAGAGCAATAACATAGCTAACATCTATTGAGCAATTGCCTGTGATTCTAAAGGCTGCCCTAAGTACTTCAACGGCTTATCTCCTTGGATCCTTTTAACAACGCATTGAGGTAGGTGTAAATTTTACCCCAATTTGCAGATGAAGAAATTGATACCTAGGGAGGTCCACTGACTTCCCCAAGGTGATGCACCTAGTAAAGAGAGGGAGTTCGGGTTTGCCCAACAGAGTTTGATACCAAAATCTGCACTCTCAAAATCATCACCTTTCCAAGGAGGTGATGTTCAAACTGAATGTATAATCCTGAAAGATTAAGAAGGAGCCGGCATGCAAAATGTGGGTAGAGTGTTTGGGAAGCAGACAGAAATATCCTCTGTGGTATTACTCCAAATGGATTCTACACTCCAGCTCAAGGAGTCTCATAAAGGTTAAGCTCTAGGAGCCCCCGTAGATTTGTAAGAACTTCCTTCTCTCTGGAGTCCTTGTCCCTCTCCCACACCTACAACCTGTAAGACACAGTTTACAGTGTTACTTCCCCGGGAGGTGGAGAGCTGAGGTAGAGTCAGTTGTCACACCCTCCTCTGATCCTTCACAGCCCTCAGCCACCCCACTTTTTGGTCACCTTCGACTTCTCTCCAGCACCTAGAATAGTGCCTGGTATACAGGGGAGCTTCATAACAATTTATGACTTGAACTCACCAGGTTTCAGAGTCAGGCAACATTGCTTGAGTGCCTACTGTTTGTACATGTTGTACTAGCTGCCACTGCATGCTAAATTACCATGCACTCATCCTACAAAGTTGGGCTCATTCTCCCCATTTCCTCAGTGAGAAAACTGATTTTGAGAGAGGAGAGGGCCTGCCTGAGGGCATGATTAGCCCAGAGGAAGGGCTGAGAGCTAAAAAGAAAGTATGTGATAAAGAGGCTTCTCTAGGACTCTTTTCAAGTTTTTTTTTTTTTTTTAATACTATTTTATTGTGGTTTTGGTGAAAGGTTATACATCAAATTAGGTTCCCATTTGAGAATTTCTACTCAAATTGTTTAGTGACATTAGTTACATTTTTCACAATATGTCAACATTCTGTTTAATTCCCTTCTGGTTGTTCCATTTCCAGTACTCTAGCTTCTCTGCCTCCTTATCTTCTCATCTTTGTTTAGAGAAATTGTTGACCTTTTGGCCTCACACAGTTTTTTTTTTTTTTAATAATTTTTATTGTACTTTAAGTGAAAGTTTACAAATCAAGTCAGTCTCTCACACAAAAACTTATATATACCTTGCTACACATTCCCAATTACTCTCCCTCTAATGAGACAGCTTGCTCTCTCCTTTCACTCTCTCTTTTTCTGTACATTTCATCAGCTTCTAACCCCGTCTACCCTCTCATCTCCCCTCCAAGCAGGAGATGTCAACATAGTCTCAAGTGTCCACCTGATCCAAGAAGCTCACTCCTCACCAGCATCCCTCTCCAACCCATTGTCCAATCCAATCCATGTCTGAAGAGTTGGCTTCAGGAATGGTTCCTGTCCTGGGCCAACAGAAGGTCTGGGGACCATGACCACCAGGGTCCTTCTAGTCTCAGTCAGACCATTAAGTCTGGTCTTTTTATGAGAATTTGGGGTCTGCATCCCACTGCTCTCCTGCTCACTCAGGGGTTCTCTGTTGTGTTCCCTGGCAGGGCAGTCATCAGTTGTAGCCAGGCACCATCTAGTTCTTCAGGTCTCAGGATGATGTAGTCTCTGGTTCATGTGGCCCTTTCTGTCTGTTGGGCTCATAATTACCTTGTGTCCTTGGTGTTCTTCATTCTCCTTTGATCCAGGTGGGTTGAGACCAATTGATGCATCTTAGATGGCTGCTTGCTAGTGTTTAAGACCCCAGACGCCACTCTTCAAAGTGGGGTGGAGAATGTTTCCTTAAAAGATTTTATTATGCCGATTGACTTAGATGTCCCCTGTAACCATGGTCCCCAAACCCCTTCCCCTGCTACACTGGCCTTCGCAGCATTCAGTTTATTCAGGAAACTTCTTTGCTTTTGGTTTAGTCCAGTTGTGCTGACCTCCCCTGTATTGTGTGTTGTCTTTCTCTTCACCTAAAGTAGTTCTTATCTACATCTAATTAGTGAATGCTCCTCTCCCACCTTCCCTCCCTCCCCCCTTTCATAACCACAAAAGAATGTTTTCTTCTCAGTTTAAACTATTTCTCAAGTTCTTATAATAGTGGTTTTATACAATATTTGTCCTTTTGCAACTGACTAATTTCACTCAGCATAATGCCTTCCAGGTTCCTCCATGTTATGAAATGTTTCACAGATTTCTCACTGTTCTTTATCGATGCATAGTATTCCATGGTGTGAAGATACCATAATTTATTTATCCGTTCATCTGTTGATGGGCACCTTGGTTGCTTCCATCTTCTTGCTGTTGTAAACAGTGCTGCGATAAACATGGGTGTGCATATATCTGTTCGTGTAAAGGCTCTTATTTCTGTACGATGTATTCCGAGGAGTGGGATTGCTGGATCGTATGGTAGTTCTATTTCTAGCTTTTTAAGGAAGCACCAAATCGATTTCCAAAGTGGTTGTACCATTTTACATTCCCACCAACAGTGTATAAGTGTTCCAGTCTCTCCACAGCATCTCCAACATGTATTATTTTGTGTTTTTTGGATTAACGCCAGCCTTGTTGGAGTGAGATGAAATCTCATTGTAATTTTGATCTGCATTTCTCTGATGGCTAATGATTGTGAACATTTCCTCATGTATCTGTTAGCTACCTGAATGTCTTCTTTAGTGAAGTGTCTATTCATATCTTTTGCCCGTTTTTTAACTGGGTTATTTGTCTTTTTGCAGTTGAGTTTTTGTGGTACCATGTAGATTTTAGAGATCAGGTGCTGACTGGAAATGTCATAGCTAAAAACTTTTTCTCAGTCTGTAGGTAATCTTTTTACTCTTTTGGTGAAGTCTTTGGATGAGAATACGTGTTTGATTTTTAGGAGCTCCCAGTTATCTAGTTTTTCTTCTGTATTGTTAGTAATGTTTTGTATACTGTTTATGCCGTGTATTAGGGCTCCTAACATCCCTATTTTTTCTCCCATGATCTTTATCGTTTTAGATTTTATATGTAGGTCTTTGATCCATTTTGAGCTCGTTTTTGTGCATGGTGTGAGGTATGGGTCTTGTTTCATTTTTTTGCAGATGGATATCCAGTTATGCCAGCACCATTTGTTAAAAAGACTGTCTTTTCCCCATTTACCTGTTTTGGGGCCTTTGTCAAATATCAGCTGCTCATATGTGGATGGATTTATGTCTGGATTCTCAGTTCTGTTCCATTGGTCCATGTATCTGTTGCTGTACCAGTACCAGGCTGTTTTGACTACTGTGGCAGCATAATGGGTTCTAATATCTGGTAGAGTAAGGCCTCCCACTTTGTTCTTCTTTTTCAGTAATGCCTTAATTATCGGGGGCCTCTTTCCCTTCCATATGAAGTTGGTGAGTTGTTTCTCCATCTCATTAAAGAATGTCATTGAGATTTTGATTGGAATTGCATTAAATGTATAGATCACTTTTGGTAGAATAGACATTTTTATAATATTAAGTCTTCCTATCCACGAGCAAGGTATGTTCTTCCACTTATGTGAGTCTCTTTTGGTTTCTTGTAGAAGAATAGTTTTCTTTGTATAAGTCTTTTACATCTCTGGTAAGATTTATTCCTAAGTATTTTATCTTCTTGGGGGCTACTGTAAACGGCATTGATTTGGTGATTTCCTCTTCGATGTTCTTTTTGTTGGTGTAGAGGAATCCAGCGGATTTTTGTATGTTTATCTTGTACCCCGATACTCTGCTGAGCTCTTCTATTAGTTTCAGTAGTTTTCTTGAGGATCCTTAGGGTTTTCTGTGTATAAGATCATGTCATCTGCATATAGAGATACTTTTACTTCTTCCTTGCCAATCTGGATGCCCTTTATTTCTTTATCTAGCCTAATTGCTCTGGCTAGGACCTCCAGCACAATGTTGAATAAGAGTGGTGATAAAGGGCATTCTTGTCTGGTTCCCGATCTCAAAGGGAATGCTTTCAGACTCTCTCCGTTTAGGGTGATGTTGGCTGTTGGCTTTGTATAAATGCCCTTTATTATGTTGAGGAATTTTCCTTCTATTCCTATTTTGCTGAGAGTTTTTGTCATGAATGGGTGTTGAACTTTGTCAAATGCCTTTTCTGCATCAATTGATAAAGTCATGATTCTTGTCTTTTGTTTTATTTATGTGGTGGATTACATTAACTGTTTTTCTAATGTTGAACCATCCCTGCATACCTGGTATGAATCCCACTTGGTCATGGTGAATTATCTTTTTGATATGTTGTTGAATCCTATTGGCTAGAATTTTGTTGAGGACTTTTACATCTACATTCATGAGGGATATAGGTCTATAATTTTCTTTTCTTGTGGTGTCTTTGCTTGGTTTTGGTATCCGGGATATGGTGGCGTCATACAATGAGTTTGGGAGTATTCCATCCTTTTCTATACTCTGAAATACCTTTAGTGGTAGTGGTGTTAACTCTTCTCTGAAAGTTTGGTAGAACCCTTGCAGTGAAGCTGTCTGGACCAGAGCTTTTTTTTTTTTGTTTGGAGTTTTTTGATTACCTTTTCAATCTCTTCTTTTGTTACAGGTCTATTTAGTTGTTCTATCTCTGTTTGTGTTCATTTAGGTAGGTAGTGTGTTTCTAGGAATTCATCCATTTCTTCTAGGTTTTCAAATTTGTTAGAGAACGATTTCTCATAGTAATCTGATATGGTTCTTTTAATTTCAGTTGGGTCTGTTGTAATATCGCCCCTCTCCTTTCTTATTTGGGTTATTTGCTTCCTCTCCTGTTTTTATCAGTTTGGCCAGTGGTTTATCAATTTTGTTGATTTTTCAAAAAACCAGCTTTCGGTCTTGTTAATTCTTTCAATTGTTTTTCCGTTTTTTATTTCATTTAGTTCAGCTCTAATTTTTATGATTTGTTTTCTTTTTGTGCCTGTGGGTTTCTTTCGTTGGTGTCTTTCTATTTGTTCAAGTTGTGGGGATAATTGTTTGATTTTGGCCCTTTCTTCTTTTTGGATGTGTGCATTTATTGATATAAATTGACCTCTGAGCACCACTTTTGCTGTTTCCCAAAGGTTCTGATAGGACGTGTTTTCATTCTCATTGAATTCTATGAATTTCTTTATTCCACCCCTGATGTCTTCTATAATCCAGTAGTGTTCGATTTCTTTTCCCTGCTTTTCCTGTTTTTGATTTCCACTTTTATGGCCTTATGGTCAGAGAAGATACTATGTAATATTTCAATGTTTTGGATTCTCCTAAGGCTTACTTTATGACCTAATATGTGGACTATTCTAGAGAATGTTCCATGTGTACTAGAAAAGAAAGTATACTTGTTTGCTGTTGGGTGGAGTGTTCTGTATATGTCTACAAGGTCAAGTTGGTTGATTGTGGCATTTAGATCTTCCGTGTCTTTATTGAGCTGCTTTCTGGATGCCCTGTCCTTCACTGAAAGTGGTGTGTTGAAGTCTCCTACTATTATTGTGGAGCCGTCTATCTCACTTTTCAATGCTGATAGAGTTTGTTTTATGTATCTTACAGCCCTGTCATTGGGTATATAAATATTTAATATGGTTATATCTTCTTGGTGTATCGTCCCTTTAATCATTATATAGTGTCCTTCTTTATCCTTTATGATGGATTTAACTTGAAAGTCTATTTTGTCAGAAATTCATATTGCCACTCCTGCTCTTTTTTGACTGCTGTTTGCTTGATATATTTTTTTCCATCCTTTGAGTTTTAGTTTAGTTGTGTCTCTGAGTCTAAGGTGTGTCTCTTGTAGGCAGCATATAGACGGATCTTGTTTTTTAATCCATTCTGCCACTCTCTGTCTCTTTATTGGTGGATTTAGTCCATTTACATTCAGAGTGATTATGGATAGGTATGAATTAGCGCTATCATTTTGATGTCTTTTTTTGTGTGTTGTTGACAGCTTCTTTTTCCCACTTAATTTTGTGTGCTAAGTAGATTATCTTTATATATTGTCCTTTCCTCATATTTGTTGTTGTTGATTTTGTTTGTGCTGAGTCTGTATTTTTCCCTTGTATTTTATTTTGACGAGTAGGATAGTTCGTCTCCTTTGTGGCTTATTATTATTATTTACCCCTATTTTTCTAAATTTAGACCTTATTATTTACCCCTATTTTTCTAAATTTAGACCTAATTTTTTTCTTCGTATTGCCGTACCTTCCTCTCCATATGGAAGGTGTATGATTACGTTTCTTAGTCCCTCTTTATTATTTTAATGTTGTCTTCTTTTATATAATAACATAGCTGGTACCCTGTTTTGGACTTTTTTTTTTTTTTTTAAAGAATCTTGCTTTGTTTTTTTTTTTGATTTCCCTGTCTGGGTTGACTTCTGGTTGCTCTGCCCAGTGTCCTAGTCTTGGGTTGATACCTGATATTATTGATTTCTAACCAAAAAACTCCCTTCAGTATTTCTTGCAGTTTTGGTTTGGTTTTTATGAATTCCCTAAACTTGTGTTTCTCTGGAAATGTCTTAATTTCACTTTCATATTTAAGAGACAGTTTTGCTGGATATATGATTCTTGGCAGGCAGTTTTTTCCCTTCAATTTTTTAAATATGTCATCCCATTGCCTTCTTGCCTGCATGGTTTCTGCTGAGTAGTCCAAGTTTATTCTTATTGGCTCTCCTTTGTAGGTGACTTTTCATTTATCCCTAGCTGCTCTTAGAATTCACTCTTTATCTTTGGTTTTGGCAAGTTTAATTATAATACATCTTGGTGACTTTCTTTTAAGATCTACCTTATGTGGAGTTTGATGAGCATCTTGGATAGGTATCTTCTCATCTTTTACAATATCAGTGAAGTTTTCTGCCAACAAATCTTCTACAATTCTCTCTGTATTTTCTGTTACTGGTACTCCAATCATTCGTAGGTTATTTCTCTTGATAGAGTCCCACATGATTCTTAAGGTTTCTTCATTTTTTAAAATTCTTTTATCTGATTTTTCTTCAAATATATTAGTGCCAAGTGATTTATCTTCGAGTTCAGAAATTCTAGCTTCTACTTGCTCAATTCTGCTCCTCTGACTTTCTTTTGAATTGTCTACTTCTGTAATTTTATTGTTAATCTTCTGAATTTCTGATTGCTGTCTGTGTATGGATTTTTCCAGCTTATTAAACTTTTCATTATGTTCCTGAATAATCTCTAATTTCTCCAGTTGCTTTATCTGTGTGTTCCTTGGCTTGTTCTGCATATTGTCTCATTTCCTTTCTGATGTCTTGAAGGGTTCTGTATATTAATCTTTTGTGTTCTGGCTCTGGTAATTCCAGGAATGCATTTTCATCTAGAAGATCCCTGGATTCTTTGTTTTGAGAGCCTGTTGAGGTGATCATGGTCTGTTTCTTTATGTGACTTGAGATTGACTGTTGTCTCTGAGCCATCTATAAGTTATTGTATTAGTTTATGCTTGCTTACTGTGTCATAGCTTCTTGCTTTGTTTTTTTTTTTTGGTATATCCCTGTGGGTTGCTTGTGTGAGCTAGCTTGATTATTTTCATCTTTGGAGCTCTGATGTCCTGTCCCCAGATGGCTAGAGCTGTTATCAGGTATATCATTCTAGGAGTCCATTCTGTTTTCTTGTATGAATTCAGCTCAGGTTTGCAGGTAGCTGATCGTCAAGTGTGTGGTACAGGCTCTGTCCTACAGGGGTGATTGGTGTATATACTGGTATCTGATTGCAGCAGGGGGTCACTCTTTGAACAAGGCAGGGGGCTCAGAACCGACCCCTGAGTGTCTCTGAGGAAAGTGCATCTCTGTTCCCTAGAGCGTGCAGGTGGGTGGGTTCTGGAGACAGACCATGGGCACCCAAAGTTTTTGGTTGTAAGGTATGGGAGGTACCAGTTATCTTTGGGCCCCTGTCATGGGTGGCTGGGTGACCTGAGTGGAGCTATCAGTCCTTAGGTCCCTGATGTAGGTAGGTGAGGACTTTGTTTAATAGGCAAAGCAATGTCAAATATCAAACACCCACCTCTCCACCGCACAGCTGAAACGGTTGGAGTCTGTCAACAAGGGCCTATTCTCCCGAAATAGGCCCACCCAGGTCCACGCAGAAGGGAAAGGTGCTCAAAGTCCACGGACAGTTTATGCCTAGACAGGAGCCGCTTCTGTCCTGAGCTCCCCCGGTTAGTGGAGCTGGGAAATTATCTTTTCCCCCAGTTGCAAATTTTTTCCTTCCTCAAGGCCTGGAGGATGGCTCTAGGTGCTCCATAGTGCCTATCTCAGGCCCAGGGAATTCAGTCACTGCATCCGGCTTGGGTGTTTCGAGGGGGAGTTGTGGTAATATATACACAAGCACTTAGCTTTTGCCGACAGCACCATTCCTCTCAGGTTCTGGAGGTGTGAGTAGGCTGCGTGGCTGGCTGCTTCTCCCCGAAAGCTAGTACTAGCTCACAGCCACTGCTCCTGGGAACGGTGCCTGAGGGCTCCCCACGATTCAGGTCCGGTAACTGCTCTCGCCTTCTGAACTGTCTCTTCCTCCCCCAGCCCCTCAGTTCATTTTCTAAGCTTGCCTTTGAAGCTCAGGGCTCCCAGCTTTTCACAAATATACTCGTTTCACTTGTTTTTTCAGGTCTTTGTTGTAAAGAGGGCTTGCTGGAAGCATCTGTCTATTTTGCCATCTTGGCTTCTCCTCTAACACAGATTGTTTTTTAATGGAGTACCATAATCACGGATAATACCTTTTATTTTTTGTGCCACTCTGTTATTTTGCTAAAACATGACCTCAGGGGATAGTTTCAAGGTTTAAAGAGTATCTCAGGGTGATATTCTCAGGAAGTCCCCTTGTCTCAACTGGTCTAGTATGTCTGGACTTTTTAAGAATTTGAGTTCTGTCCCATGTTTTTCTCCCGATTTATCAGGCTCCATCTACTGTGGCCCTAATCAGACTTTTCAAGTTTTGAAGTGACCCCAGAGGTTGGGAACTAAATTGTGCTGGTAAATTCAAGACATTTATGGAATCTCAGCTCAAGAACCCAGACTACATTGACATTCTCTTCTGAAATGGGAAAAGGAACTAAAGAAGCAAACAACTAGAGGGTATATGTCATTCTTGGACTACGGTCAGGTACAAATGTGCTCTGCTCTGAAGAGCCTCCAGCCCCTGTCCCCCAAGACACGCTCCCTCATGTCATTTCTAACCTGAGTTTTAGTATTATTTGATCTGCCCCAGGTAGCTTTGATGGATTTGAAGTGTAGCTAAACTTCTAGAAGGGTTTTTTTTTTTTTTTTTTTTAACTTCTGGGCCATGGATAAACTTTAGAATAAAAATTATTTTTTTTTTCATGAATTTAGGCCTCAAATCCTGGAGGCTATTATATTTTATTACATATGTGTGTTGACCCATCACAAACTCTGATTCTAATTGAGTATCATTCCTTCTCTTTTCTGGCTTTAGAGCCCTGTAGTGATTCAAGTCTCTTGGCTTCATTATTTCTTCCATCTTTTTTTTTTTTTTTAAGAAAGCAAACACATAAATAAAGAGCACTTCTCTTAGTTACCTAGTGCTGCTGTAGCACCAATACTACAAGTGAATGGCCTTAAAGAACAGCTATTTTTTTTTTCTCAAAGTTCTAGAGGCTAGAAGTCCAAATTCAGGTCACAGCTGTGTTGATTCCTTCCTTGTAGGTAGCTTGGCTGCTCCTTGATTCCTTCACTTGTAGATGATCCTCACATGGTCTCTACCCTCCCTCCTGTTCCCATGCTTTTAGTATAACAAAGAAATGATTAGTTTTAGAGCCCACCCTACTCAGGTATGATCTAATTAACATAACAAAGAAAACCCTGTTTTCAAGCAGGATTACATCCACAGGTATAAGGGTTACGATTTCTATATATGTTTTGATTGTGGTAGTGGCGGGGGCACAATTTAATCCATTATATTCTCTTATTCCACTTGTCCTGCCAGCTACTGTCCATTTCTTTACTTCCCTTTGCAGTAAAACTCCTCAGAAGAGTTGTCTTTACTTGAAGTCTCTTACTTGTCTCCCATTCTCTCCCACCAGTCATCCCTTAGCTATGCATTGAAATTACTCTTGCCAGGTACACCAATGACTTGCATGTTTCTAAATCCAATGGCAAAACTTGGCCCTCATCTCTTTTGGCCTCTCAGCAGCACTTGACACACTTGGTTACCTGAACCTGCATGCAGATTCTTCACCTGATTGCCAGAAAATTTCACCGTCCTGGTTTTTCTTCATCTCACTGGTCACATTCCAGTCTCAGTTGCTGGTTCTTTCTTTTCTCCTTGACCACCATTTTAGTTATCTAGTGCTGCTGTAACAGAAATACCACAGTGAGTGGCTTTAACAAACAGAAATTTATTTTCTCACAGTTTAGGAGGCCAAAAGTTCAAATTCAGGTTGCTGGCTCTAGAGGGAGTCTTTCTCTTTCTGTCGGCCCTGGGGAACGATCAACTGGAGACACACCCTTACGCTATTACTGTCTCATGGTCATAATGAAGTAAACCCATTTCCGAATGGGATTATAACCATTATATGGGTTAGGATATACAACACTTATTTTTCGTTGTTGTTGTTAGGTCCTATTGAGTTGGTTCCAAGTCATAGCAACCCTGTGTACAACAGAATGAAACACTGCCTGGTCCTATACCATCCTTACAATCATTGTTATGTTTGAGTCCATTGCTCTAGCTGCTATGCCAATCCATCTTGTTGAGGGTCTTCCTCTTTTTTGATGACCCTCTACTTTACCAAGCATGATGTCCTTCTCTAGGGACTGGTCCCTCTGATAACATGTCCAAAGTACGTTAGATGAAGTCTCCCCATCCTTGCTTGTAAGGAGCATTGTAGCTGTACTTCTTCCAAGACAGATTTGTTCATTCTTCTGGAAGTTCATGGTATATTCAATATTCTTTACCAGCACAGTAAATCAAACCCAGTGACTCAAAGGCATCAATTTTTCTTTGGTCTTCCTTATTCATTGCAGCTTTTGCACACATATGAGTTGATTGAAAACACCACGGAGTGGGTCAGGTGCACCTTAGTCCTCAAAGTGACATTTTTGCTTTTTAACACTTTAAAGAGGTCTTTTGCAGCAGATTTACCTAATGTAATACATTGTTTAATTGCTTGATGGTTGCTTCTATGGACGTTGATTGTGGATCCATGCAAAATGAAATCCTTGACAATAATTCAATCCATAACAACCACTCAGTGTTGAGTTACTCTGGGTTCAGTCTTTGACGCTTTCTTTTCTGTCTATATTAATTTCCTTGATTATCTCACTTTTAATTCCATCTGTATTTTGATGAGAAAAAAGGCCTGGCAATTTACTTTGAAAATCAGCCAGTGGATCACAATGGTCCAGGATGCCACGAGTCAAGGGCCAACTTGATGACAGCTAACAACAAGAACATAATCTGTTGACTGTTACATTTATATCTCCACCCCAGGCCCAGACTTCTCTCCTGAACCCCAGCAACCTATGTCCAACTGCTTCCTTGACATCTCTTGGATGGCTACTATGGGTTAAATTGTGTCACCTCAAAAGATATGTTGAATTCCTAACCCCTTGTACCTGTGAATGTGACGTTGTTTGGAAATAGGGCCTTTGTAGATCTACTCAAGTTAAGATAAGGTCACTAGGGTGGGCCCTAATTCAATGACTGGTTTCCTTATAAGAAGAATAGAGATATATATAGACAGGGAAAACACCATGCAAAGACAGAGGCAAAGATTAGAGGGATGCTACCACAAGCCAAGGGATACCAAAGGATTGCCAGAAGTTATCAGAAGCCAGCAGAGAGGCATGGAGCAAATTCTCTCAAGGCTCTCGGAAGGAATCAACTACTGACACCCTGATTTTGGACTTATAGCTTCCATGACTATGAAAGAATAAATTGCTTTAAGACACCCAATTTGTGGTACTTTTTACATCAGCCCTAGGAAGTTAATACAATGCTGAGAGACACCTCAAATTCAACCCGTCTAAGCTGAACACTACACCTTCTCCCCTCTACCTTCTGCGCCAAACTGTTCCCTCCATAAGCCTCCCCATCTCAGTCAATGGCAACTTCGTCCTTCTAGTAGCTCAATCTCCAAATCTTGGAGTCACCTTTAACTCCTTTCTGTCTGTCACATCCCAGTCCTATCCATCAGCTAATCTTGTTGGATCTACCCGCAACGGTTTTCCAGAACCTGACCACTTCCACTGTTGCCACCCTTGTCAAAGTCATCATCGCCGCTCACCTGGATGATGTCATTAGTTTCCCAACAGTCTTCCTTGATTCTACTCTTGCCTCCATAGACTATTTTCAACATAGATGCCAGAGTGATCCTTTTACAATATAAATTATATTGTATAAATCTTCTTCACTTGAAACTGTGCAATATCTCCCCATCTCACTCAGAGGAAAAGCCAAAGTCTTTAACAAGTCTCCCCCTGCCACTGGAGTATACGTTCCATGAAACCAGAGATCATTCATTGCCTGGCACACCATGGACACTCAGTAAATATGGCTGAATAAATACGTTAATTAAGGGAGTATTTTCTACTATTCTTTTAGACCTCACAGATAAAATGTAAAGGTGGGTGTCTTGCAGGAAGTTTAGGAGAGTGGTTTAAGAACACAGGTTTTAGTTGTCTGGGTTCTTTTCTGATCTTGGGCAGAATTCATCACTTTGAGACTCTATTTCCTTATCTGTAACTACAGGATAATAATACTTAGCATGCCCCTTACAGGTCTGTATCTAGGATTAAATGAACACAAAAGCAGGACTCCTAGAGGTTAGTGCCTATTTCTGGGAGCCCCATAACTTTCAAGAATGGTGGGAAGGAGCAGTATGGGAATCAGTGGTACTTTTCTCCCCAGACCCTCAAATCTTGCCCTGATTTTACAAGGCTGAGTGGGCACTTATCAGCACTGCTATTTGCCTGTCCCCACTGGGGAAGCACATGTTTCTCTCTTTTCAGACTCCAGGTTTTTTTTTTTATCTTCTCTGCAGTTTCATCTTTCTCCATAAACCAAAAGCAAAAAACCAGTTGCCATGGAGTTGATTCCAAGTCATGGTGGCCTCATGTGTGTTAGAGTAGAACTGTGCTCCATAGGGTTTTTGATGGCTGATTTGTTGAAAATAGATCACTGGGCCTTTCTTCTGAGGCACCTCTGGGTCAACTCAGACCTCCAACATTTCTGTTAGCCCCTGAGAATGTTAACCATTTGCACCACCCAGGGACTCCATCTTCCTCTATAAGTTGCCTTAACTGCTGGTGTTCCCCAGGGTTCTTCATCAGGAGTGGTCTCCCCACATAGTCTTGCTCTTCCAAAGGGCTCCAGTGCCCACCTCTGAGCCGACCAATTCCATGTCTCTCTCTGCGGCCTGGACACCTCATCTGTGCCCCAGACTCCCATAAGCAACTGGTCCACAGGCTCCTCATAGTCAGGTAGTCCCCAGTAGACCTCACTCTCCACCTGTCACACCTGTTTCTTCTCCAGGGTTCTTAGCAGTGGTACCACCTTCCATCTAACTGCCCACACTCAAAATCTGAGCATCATCCTCATCCCTGTATGAGTTTCCTACAGCTGCTGTAACAAAGCACCACAAACCAAGCAGCTTAAAAAAACTCAAATTTATTATCTTAAAATTGGAGAGGTCAAAGTCCTAAAATCAAGGTGTTGGCAGGGCTGTGTTCCTTCTGGAGGCTCTAGGAGAGGATCTGACTCCTTCTTCCAGCTTCTAGAGGCCACCTGCATTCCTTGGCTCATGGTCCCTTTTTCCATCTTCAAAGACAGAAGCATAGCATCTCTCTCTCCCTGACCTCTATATCCATCACCACATCTCTTTCCCTAAGTTTCACTCTCCTGCCTTTCTCTTGTAAGGACCATTATGATTACATCGGGCCCTCCAGTATAATGTAAAATCCAGGGTAATATCCCCATCTCAAGATCTTTAACTTCTTAACATCTACAAAGCCCCTATGCCATGGAAGGTAATGTCCTTGGTCCCAGGGATTAGGGCATGGTCATCTTTGGAGGGTGCATTACTCTGTCTACCATTCTCCTCACAACTTCCACCACAGCCCTCTGTGACTTCAAGTTCTGTGGATTCTGCCTCCTAAGTATGCCTCCAGCACATGTCTTCTTCCTCCAACACTCAGTCCAGCTGTAACCTGTCCCCCTCAAGGGGAACCTTTCTTGCCTAAGCCCCAGTGCAGAGAGAAGTGCATTCTCTGTGTCCCAAAGCCTTCCACTCTTACTCAACAAAGCCACCCATACTGTGTTGTGACTTCCAGCCTTTTTGACTCTCTACTTGGTAAAGACTCCTTCAGCCTCTGTGATAGTACCCAGCACATACAATGTGTTCAACACATGTATGTTAAATGAATGCATGAGCAAATGAATGAACGAATGGGAGCAAGATAAAACTGGACAAGAAGGTTGGGGGTCAAATTCCAGAGGGAATAGCCTTTGGACCAGACTTGCCAGGCAGTAGGGAGTTACTGAAGGTTTTAGATCAGGGGTGTAGCATGATTTAAGACATGCCTCCCGAAGCTCAGAGAAAGAAGGGGCACAAAGTAAGAGTACGGATAGTTCCCATGCTCTGAGGAGTCTGGCTGGCACAAACAGTTTGCTACCAGCTTCTAACTTATGGTTGGTGGTTCAAACTCACCCAGCAGTACTGCAGAAGAAAGTCATGGTGATCTGCTTCTGTAAAGATTACAGCCAAGGAAACCCTATGGAATTCAGTTCTATTCTGTAACACATACGGTCACGATGAGTTGGAATCAACTCTATGGCAACATTTTTTTTTTTTTCCATATCCTTTAAACACTCAGTGGAGGGACTGCTGGTTATTTGAGAACAATTTTCTTCAGCTGGTTTAAGGACCCCGTGTTCCCACTCCAGGGCAGGCACAAAACACATGGGCAGAATGCTGCAAAGACTTGTCAGGTATGGTGAGAAGGGATCAACCAGGATTATGACAGCAAATAAACCTCTCCCTGGAGCCTGAGGAGATGATGAGCTCAACAATGGCATGAGTGCCTTTTGAAAACCCCTTCAAAATAGTTGGGATAATTGGGGTTTAGCTTTCTCAACAACAATGAAAAAAAGATGTCATAATTGCCCATTTTTAAAAGCTTCATCTTCCTTTCAGCAGGATAAAATGATCCTGGTAATTTGGAGTGCGGACAAGCAGACCCATTATGTCTTGTTATCCCCCTAGCTCCACAGCTTCCCACATGAAAGCCCGAGACTCACCTCCAGTTCTCAGGCCTTTCTCTCCCTATTAAATCTTGTAGCAATTAGTAGACATTTCACGGCCCATTTCTGTACAATAATGTGACTTGGCAAAAACGGATGCCCTCATTACCGTCTGAGGACTGCGAATCATTTTCTGAGTTCCAGATGGAAAGAGATTTTGAAATTTGTGGTGGGTTAGTTGCTGGGAATACAATTTCCCTGAGTGCTGGCCCCCTCTCAACCTTCAACTCAGGGTCAGAGTAGCATGGACACATTCTGTCTGTTCCCGTGTGTCCTGACCTCTCTGGGATATTGGTCCTCCACTCTCTCCTCCAGGAAACTCTCTTCTCATGGCTTTGTAACTCTCCACTTCTCCTTGGTGTTCCTTTGTCCACCTGCCCAGCCCTCCTCTTCAGCTCTAGTCTGGATTCTCCTGAAGTCACCTTACCCACAACTTATCTTGAATTACATCCAGACAACTCCTACACCTTTATCACCAG
This sequence comes from Loxodonta africana, assembly GCF_030014295.1. NCBI lineage: Eukaryota > Metazoa > Chordata > Mammalia > Proboscidea > Elephantidae > Loxodonta > Loxodonta africana. The sequence continues at coordinate 193,796,182 of NC_087343.1, forward strand.
ACCCATAGCCTTCCTGCTCTCTGAACTTATTCACCAGTGGCCTGGCCTGCCTGGACTCCCAACTTAAGTGTCTCATATTGTCGTTGTTGGCTGGCATTGAGTTAGTCCCAACTCATGGTGACCCCATGCACAGTGGAATGAAATGCTGTGTGGTACTGCACTATCCCTGTGATTGGTTGTGGCTCAGACCTTTGTGACCCATAGGGTTTTCATTGGCTGATATTTAGAAACACATTGTCAGGCCCTTCTTCCTAGTCTGTCTTAGTGTGGAAGCCCCACTGAAACCTATTTAGCATCATAGCAATACACAGGCTCCACTGATGGGTGGCTGGTGACTGTGTGTGTGGTGCATTGACTGGGAATCGAACCTGGGTCTCCCACATGGAAAGTGAGAATTCTACTACTGAATTACCAATGCCTCACGAGTGTCTCATAGGTTTCTCCAACTCAACATTCTCCAATCTGGTCCCTTCACTTGCCCTATGGACTGGATTATTGCAACCTGATTCCTGTAGGTTACCTTTCTTCCAGACTGTCTCCAATCTGTTTTCATAAAATCCAGTCTGTATCATCCTTTCACTCCAGATTCTTCAGTGGCTCTGCAGAAATACTCAGAGAAAGGTCAAAATCCTTATAAAACTCAAGACTCCCACAACCATCTCCCTTCTACCCTTCATCTTCAACTACCCTGCTTGGCTCCTGCCACAGCCCCTGAGGTAAAAGTGTTGGCTCTGTAGCAGGCAAATCCTTGATGCACAACAAACTGTGTGACCTTGGGTAAATCATTTTACTGCTCTATTCTTCAGTCTCCTCACCTATAAGATGGGGGACCATAATAGTTCCCTCCCGAAGGGTGGCTGTGAGGATTAATTAACCCAGTGCACATGACTCCCTGCCTGGCAAGAAGTAAGACTCAATGAGTATTACTTCTTAGTACCATGCTCAATTTCCCAGCTGCCTTAGGGTATTGCTTGCCTCAGTTCTTTCTTCTATGCCCTGCCATTTCTCATTTAGCAGCCTCCCAGCTTCTGTCCAGCGAGGCCTCATCGCAAGGCAGCACGTCACATCTCTGTGTGTGAGCATAGGACTCGCCTCTTCTGCCCAGAAACTAGGTCTTAACTAAGACTTATTTTTACATAATATACCTAAAATGGTTGCCGTTGAGTTGATTCTGACTCATAGTGACCCTAGAGAACAGAGTAGAACTGCCCCACAGGGTTTCCGGGGAGCAGCTGGTGGATTCAAACTGCCCACCTTTTGGTTAGCAGCCTAACGCTTAACCGCTGCACCACCAGGGCTCCCTACCTAGTGTACCTAGTGCCTAACAATCTTTAGAGCTTTGTGGATGTAAAATAAATATTAGCTAAATAGACGAATGGATGGATGGATGGATAAATGGAAGAATAGATGATACTTACACAAGTGGGTGTTTATGAAGAATTAATAAAAACAAGTATGTGTAAGTGCCTAGAGGAGTCTCTAGGTGGTACAAACAGTTAATGAGCGCTAATTGAAAGGTTGGAGGCTTGAGTCCACCCAGATGTGCCTTGTTAGAAAGGCCTGATGATCTACTTCCAAAATATCAGTCATTGACTATCCAGTGGAGCACAGCTCTACTCTGACACACATGGAGTCACCATGAGTCAGAGTTTACTTGACAGCAACTGTCGAGTGCCTGCTGCCCAACTGGGCTCAATATATATTGTTCTCTTTCCGGTTCCCTAATATATGGTCCTGAAATGATTGGGAAGAAAGATCTAGGAAGGGAGCTGGGGTTGAATAATTTTGCCAGCATTTTTCCTCGTTGTGTGACCTTGAGAGAGTCATTAAATCTCATTGAGCCTGTGTTTGGGATATGCCACCTGTCAGTGTGTCGTACTGTGGTGGCTTGCAGGTTGCTCTGATGCTGAAAGCTATCTCACTGGTATTTCAAATACCATCAGGGTCAGCCATGGTGGGCAGGTTTCAGTGGGGCTGACACACTAAGACAGACTAGGAAGAAAAGCCTTGAGATTTAGTTCTGAAAGTTAGCCAACAAAAACTCTATAGATCACAACAGAATATTGTCTGATACAGTGCTGGAAGATGAGCCCCCTAGGCTGGAAGGCATTCAAGATACACAGGGTCCACAACAATGACTCATGCACAGCAACGAAATGGTGTCATTGTGTTATACAGAAGGTTGTCATTAGTCGGAGGTGACTTGACAGAAACTAATCTGGGAATGGCAATACCCTGATATTGTGATGATTCAGCCGTGTATATAAAGAGCTGGCACGTACCTGACACATAGTAGGCCATCAGGTAATGTTCATCCTCTTTACTCAGGTTAATAGAGGAACCTGTGTCACTGGAGAGTGCTGGAGGGTCTTTGCTCCTCTGACCATCATCACACGGAAGCAGGGAGCAACATGGCCCAGTCAGGGGATGACGGTTTGGCATACAGGGCTGGCAGCATCTGAAGAGGACTCTGGGGATTTGGTTGAGGAATCACCAACCATCAAGGCAGTAAGATGGTATTATCACTTCATGCGACTCTCAGGGGCCAGCTGCACAATAGAAACAGAACATCGATTCCCAAATCCCACCTAACGTTGAGCTGTCAGAGAAAAATAGACTGGTGCTGTGTATTGGCCACTAGAGGGCGCCTCCAGAGCTAAAGTGTTGAAGGAAGAGTAGCACACAAGGAATAAAGACTCTTGAGAAAGGAAAACCTGGTTTTGCCTGAGAATTTTCCTACAGGAATTAACAGCCTGTTTGACCATCTGCTCTGATACAGCAAAGACAGAGTGCCTAGATCTGCTTGTAGAAATGTGTTGAATTGAATCAGAACAAAACTCACATGCATCATTCTGATAGCAGTCCTCTGCTATGTACGAAATACTATACCAGATGTGTTATATTCATTCTAAATATGGAACATTATGAAAAAGTTTTGGTATATTTTATTGCTTACATATAACAAATAGATGTTTTAACACACATGTTTATCAAAGCTTTATGCGTAAACTCCAGGGGAGACACTGTCAAAAGTCTAAATTTGAGGTCTTAGCTTGAGCCAAGCGGCACTTGTGCCTTCTTTATTTTTTAAAAAAAATATTTTATTATGCTTTAGGTGAAAGTTTATCCAGCAAATTCGGTTTTTATTTAACAAACTTTATACAAATTGTTCCGTGACATTGGTTACAATGTGTCAGCATTCTCATTACTTCCATTTTGTTTGTTCTGTTTCTATTGATTTAGCTTCTCTTCCTCTCCTTGCCTGTCATCTTTGCTTTTGGGTAAATGTTGACCATTTGGATTGTTTAAAGAAGTGCATTACTCAGGGATGTTATTGTTTATTTTATAAGCCAGTTGATTATTTGGCTGAAAGATGGCTTCCAAAAATAGCTTCAGCTCTAAGTTCAAAAGGTATTTTAGGGTGATAGTCTCAGTGGTTCCTCTAGTCCCTGTCAGTTCAGTAGGTCTGTCCTTTTTGGGAATTTGACTTTTGTTCTACATTTTTCTCCCATTCTATCCGGGATGTTCAGTTGTGTTCCTGGCTAAAACGTTCAGTAGGGATAGCCGGGCGCTAGCTAGTTCTTCTAGTCTCAGGTTAGAAGAGGCTGTGGTTTATGTGGGCTGTTAGTCCTGTGGACTAGCTTCTTCTTTGAGTCTTTGGTTTCCTTCATTCTCTTTTGATTCAGAGGAGTAGAAACCAATAGTTGTATCTTAGATTGTGGCTTGCAAGCGTTTAAGACCCCAGACACTACTTACCATACTAGAATGTAGAACAGAAACTTTATAGACTATGTTGTGCCAATTGACCAAATTGTCCCACAAGTGCTCCTTCAAATCCAGTAAACCAGTCCTGCAAGGTGTTTGGTTATGTGTAGAAGGTAACTGTGACTCTGTCCTCTATGAGCTTTATTATACATATGACTATAGTGGTTAAGAGCTTGGCTGCTAAACAAAACATCGGGAGTTCAAATCCACCAGCCAGTCCTTGGAAACCGTATGGGGCAGTTCTACTCTGTTCTACAGGGTCACTATGAGTTGAAACCGACTTGATGGCACCTAAAAACAACATATGTGCAGCACACACAAACGTGTATATCTATACCTACAGATACATGTATATGTGCCCATGTATATACACACATGGGAACCCTGGTGGCATAGTGGATAAAAGGTATAGCTGCTAACCAAAGGGTCGGCAGTTCAAATCCACTAGCTGCTCCTCGGAAACTTCTAACGGGCAGTTCTACTCTGTCCTATAGGGTCGCTATTAGTCAGAATCAACTCGACAGCAATGGACAACATCTTTCTATACACATATATGCATATATATCTACCTATGTAACCATTCCCACATTTTTTATTGTGCTTTGCATGAAGGCTTACAGAGCATATTAGTTTCTCATTGAACAATTAATACTCATATTGTATTGTGACATTGGTTGCCAACCCCATGACATGTCAACACTCTCTCCTTTTCAACCTTGGGTTCCCCATTACTAGCTTTCCTGTCCCTTCCTGCCTTCTAGTACTTGCCCCTTGGCTGCTGTGCCCATTTAGTCTCATTTTGTTTTATGGGCCTATCTAATAAGGGTGAACCTCAGGAGTGGCTTCAGTACTGAGTTAAAAGTTTGTCCGGGGACCATACTCTTGGGGTTTCTGCAGTCTCTGTCAGACCAGTAAGTCTGATCTTTTTTGTGTGTGTGTGTGAGTTAGAATTTTATTCTACCTTTTTTTTCCAGCTCTGTCCAGGACACTCTATTATGATCCCTGTCAGAGCAGTCAGTGGTGGTAGCCAGACAACATCTGGTTGTACTGGACTCAGTCTGGTGGAGACTGTGGTAGTTGTGGTCCACTAGTCCTTTGGACTAATCTTTCCCTTGTGTCTTTGGTTTTCTTCATTCTCCCTTGCTCCAGATGGGGTGAGACCAGTGTAGTATCTTAGATGGCTGCTCACAAACTTTGAAGACCCCGGACATCTTTATAAACGATGTTATACCAATTGACCATGGTCCCCACAGCCCTGGGCCTGTTATTTAGTCCCTCAGGGAGCTTGGATGTGTCTATGAAGCTTCTATGACCTTGCCTTGGAGAAACTGTGCTGGCTTCCTCAATATTGTTTACTGTCTTACCCTTCACCAAAGTTACCACTTATCTATTGTCTGTTTAGTGTTTTTTCATCCCTACCCCTCTCCTCTGCCATAACCATCAAAGATCGTTTCTTTTTGTGTGTAAACCTTTTCATGAGTTTTTATAATAGTGGCCTCATGCAGTATTTGTCCTTTTGTGATGGATGTATTTCACTCAGCATAACACCCTCTAGATTCATCCACATTGTGAGATACTTCCCGCATTCATCATTGTTCTTTATCATTGTGTAGTATCCCATCGTGTGTATGTATGTACCACGGTTTGTTTATCCATTCATCTGTTGATGGGCACTTAGGTTGTTTCTATCCTTTTGCTGTTGTGAATAATGGTGAAACGAACATGAGTGTGCATATATCTGTTCGTGTAATGGCTTTTATTTCTCTAGGATATATTCCTAAGAGTAAGATTGCTGGGTCATATGGTCTTTATATTTCTAGCTTTTTAAGGAATGGTTGTACTATTTTGCATTCCTAACAGCTGTGCATAAGAGTTCCCCGCAGCCTCTCCAAGATTTGTTATTTTCTGTTTTTGTGACTTGTGCCAAGTCATGTTAGGGTGAGATGATATCTCATTGTGGCTTTTTTTAATGATTTTTTTTTTTTTATTGTGCTTTAGATGAGGGTTTACAGAACAAACTAGTTTCTCACCAAACAGCTAGTACACACATCATTGTATGACATTGGTTAACAACCCCACAACATATCAACTCTCCTTTTTCAACCTTGGGTTCCCTATTAGCAGCTTTCCTGTTCCCTCCTGCCTTCCAGCTCCTGTCCCAGGGCTGGTGCGCCTCTTTAGTCTTGTTTTGTTCCATGGACCCGTTCAATCTTTGGCTGAAGGATGAGCCTCAGCAGTGACCTCATTACTGAGCTAAAAGGGTGTCCAGGGGCCATATTTTCAGAGTTTCTCCAGTCTCTGTCAGACCAGGAAGTCTGGTCATTCTTTTTGAGTTAGAATTTTGTTCTACATTTTTCTCCAGCTCTGTCCGGGACCCTCTATTGTGATCCCTGTCAGAGCAGTCAGTGGTGGTAGCTGGGCACCATCTAGTTGTGCTGGACTCAGTCTGGTGGAGGCCGTGGTAGATGTGGTCCATTAGTCCTTTGGACTAATCTTTCCCTTATGTCTTCAGTTTTCTTCATTCTTCCTTGCTCCCGAAGGGGTGAGACCAGTGGAGTATCCTAGATGGCCACTCACAGGCTTTTAAGACTGCAGACGCTACTCACCAAAGTAGAAGGTAGAACGTTTTCTTTATAAACTGTGTTATCCCAATTGAGCTAGATGTTCCCTGAGACCATGGTCCCCACAGCCCTCAGACCAGAAATTTAGTCTCTCTGGAAGTTTGGATGTGTCTATGGAGCTACCATGACCTTGCTTTGTATAGGTTTTGCTGGCTTCCCCAGTATTTTGTACTGTCTTACCCTTCACCAAAGTTAGCACTTATCTATTGTCTGTTAAGTGTTTTTCCATCCCCACCCCTCCCCTCCCTCGTAACCATCAAAGATTGTTTCTTTTTGTATGTAAACCTTTTCATTATTTTTTATATTAGTGGTCTCATACAATTTTAGTGACTGACTTATCTCACTCAGCATAATGCCCTCCAGATTCATCCATGTTATGAGATGCTTCACAGATTCATCATTATTTATCGTTTTGTAATACTCTATTGTGCCTATGTTCCACAGTTTGTTTTTCCGTTCATCTGTTGATGGGCATCTAGGTTGTTTCCTTGTGTTTGCTATTGTGAACAATGCTGCAGTGAACATGGGTGTGCATACGTTTCTTCCTGTGATGAGTCTTAGTTCTCTAGGATATAGTCCTAGGAGTAGGGTTGATGGATCATATGATATTTCTATTTCTAGCTTTCTAAGGAAGCGCCATATCATTTTCCAAAATGGTTGTATCATTTTGCATTCCCACCAGCAGTGTATAAGAGTTCCGATCTCCCCGCAGCCTCTCCAGTGTTTGTTATTTCCTGTTTTATTGATTTCTGCTAGTAATGCTGGAGAGAGATGGCATCTCATCATGGGTTTGATTTGCATTTCTCTGATGGCTAGAGATCATGAGCTTGCTTCGTGTGTCTGTTGGCCACTTGAATGTCTTCTTTGGTGAAGTGTCTGTTTATTTCCTGTGCCCATATTTGATTGGGTTATTTGTCTTTTTATTGTAGAGGTGTTGGATTTTCTTGTAGATTTTAGAGATTAGACCTTTGATTTGTAATAGCCAATTTTTTTTTTTCCCCAGTCTGTAGGTTCTCTTTTTACTCTTTTGGTGAAGTCTTTTGATGAGCATAATTGTTTAATTTTTAGCTGATCCCAGTTATCTAACTTATCCTTTGGGGCTTGTGTGTTGTCAGTTGTGGTTTGTATCCCGTTAAGGCCATGTATTAGGGCCTCTAGCATTGATCCTATTTTTTCTTCTATGAACTTCATACTTTTTGGCTTTATATTTAGGTCTTTGATCCATTTTGAGTTAGTTTTTGCATTTGGTGGGAGGTATGTTTCATTTTTTTGCGGATGGACATCCAATTTTGCCAGGACCGTTTGTAAAAAGACTGTCTTTTCCCCATTTGATGGACTTTGGGCCCTTGTTGAAGATCAGGTGACCATAGGTAGAAGGATTTACATCTAGGTTCTCCATTCTGTTCCATTGGTTAATGTATCCATCACACCAGTACCAGGCTGTTTTGACTGCCGTAGCTATATAGTAGGTTCTGAGGTCAAGTAGTGCAAGTCCTTCTACTTTATTTTTCTTCTTTAATAGTGCTTTACTTATCCGGGGCTTCTTCCCTTTCCATATAAAGTTAATGGTAAGTTTTTCCATCTCTTTAAAGAATGTTGTTGGTATTTGGCTTAGTATTACATTGTATTTGTAAATCATTTTGGTTAGAATTGTTATTTTCACAGTGTTGAGTTTACCTATTCATGAGCATGGTATGTTTTTTCATTTATGAAGATCTCTTTTGGTTTCTTGCAGTAGTGGTTTGTAGTTTTCTTTGTATAGGTCTTTCACAACCATGGTTAGATTTATTCTTAAGTCTTTTATTTTTTTAGAAGCTATTATAAATGGTATTGTTTTCCTGACTTCCTTTTCATTGTTCTCTTTATTGGTGTGTAGGACTCCAAATGATTTTTTAATGTTTATCTTGAATCCTGCTATTTCGCTGAATCTATTAGTTCCAGTAATTTTCTCATGGAATCTTTTGGGTGTTCTATGTATTTATGTATAGTATTATATTATTTGCAAATAGGTCAGTTTAACTTCTTCATTACCAATTTGGATGCCCTTTATTTCTGTTTCTTGCCCTATTGCTCTAGCTAGGACTTCTAGCACAATGTTAAATAGGAGTGGTGATAAAGGACATCCTTGTCTTGTTCCTGTTTTCAAGGGGAATGTTTTCAGCCTCTCCACATTAAGAATGATGTTGGCTGTTGGTTTTGCATAGATGCCCTTTATTCTGTTCAGAAATTTCCTTTCTATACCTATTTTATTGAGAGTTTTTATCAGGAACGGGTGTTGGACTTTGTCGAATGCCTTTTCTAAGTCGACTGAGATGATTGTGTGATTCTTTTCTTTCCCTTTATTTATGTGGTGGATTATGTTGATTGATTTTCTAATGTTGAACCATCCTTGCATGCCTGGTATGAATCCTACTTGGTTGTGGTGTATTATTGTTTTGATATGCTGCTGAATTCTATTGGCTAGAATTTTGTTAAGAATTTTTGCATATGGTTTATATTCATGTGATATATTGGTCCATAATTTTGTTTTATTTTGTGGTGTCTTTGCTTGGTTTTTGTATCAGGGTTATGCTGGCTTTATAGAATGAATTTGGAACCATTACTTCCTTTTCTATGTTCTAAAGTAGTTTGAGTACTACTAGTGTAAGCTCTTCTCTGAATGTTTGGTAGAATTCTCCAGTGAAGTCATCTGGGCCAGGGTTTTCTTTTTTTGATTGGGAGTTTTTTTTTTTTTTTTTAATTACCTTTTCAATCACTTCTTTTGTTATGTGTTCAGATTTTCAACATCATTTTGTATTCATTTGGGTAGGTAGTGTGTTTCTAGAATTTTTTCCATTTCCTCTAGGTTTTCTAATTTGTTGGAGTATACTTTTTCATAACTCTCTGTTATGATCCTTTTTATTTCAGTTAGGTCCGTTCTAATGTCCCCCATTTCATTTCATATTTGGGTTATTTGCATCCTTTCCTGTGTTTCTTTTGTCAGTTTGGCCAGTGGTTCATCAATTTTGTTGATCCTTTCAAAGAACCATCTTTTGGTTTTGTTGATTCTATTGTTTTTCTATTCTCTATTTCATATATTTCTGCTGTGATCTTTATTATTTCCTTTCTTCTGGTGGCTGTGGGCTCCCTTTGCTCTTCTATTTGTTCAAGTTATGTAACTGTTTTGATTTTGTCCCTTTCTTCTTTTTTGATGTGTACATCTATTGCTATAAATTGACCTCTGAGGACTGCCTTTGCTGTGTCCCAAAGGTTTTGGTATGATGTATTTTCATTCTTGTTTGACTCTAGGAATTTTTTGATTCCATCTTTGATTTCTTCTATTACCCAGTGGTTTTCAAGCAGGGTGTTATTCAGTTTCCATGTAACTGATTTTTTTTTTTTCCCTTATTCTTCCTGTTGTCAATTTCTACTTTGATGGTGTTGTGATCAGAGAAGATATTTTGTATTATCTCAGTGTTTTGGATTTTGTTGAGGGTTGCTCTGTGGCCTAAAAGGTAGTCTATTCTGGAGAACATTCCACGTGCATTGGAAAAGCATGTGTACTTTGCAGCTGTTGGGTGGAGTGTTCTATATATGTCTATGAGGTCAAGTTGGCTGATTGTGCTCTTTAGCTCTTCTGTATCTTTGTTGAGTTTCTTTCTAGATGTTCTGTGCTTTACTGACAGTGGTGTGTTGAAGCCTCCTACTATTATTGTGGAACTGTCGATTTCTCTTTTCAGTGCTGTTAGAGTTAGTTTTATGTATTTTGGAGCCCTCTGATTGGGTGTGTAGATGTTTATTATGGTTAAGTCTTCATGATGGATCATCCCTTTAGTCATTATATTGTGCCTTCTTTGTCTTTTATGGTGGATTTTGTTTTAAAGTCTATTTTATCTGAAATTAGTATTGCCACTCCTGCTGTTTTTTGGTAATCATTTGCTTGATATATTTTTTTCCATCCTTTGATTTTTAATAAATTTACGTTTTTGTTTCTAATGTGTGTCTCCTGTAGACAGCACACTGATGAATCCTGTTTTTTTAATCCATTCTGTCACGCTATATCTCTTTATGGGTGCCTTTAGGCTGTTTACCTTCAGTGTAATTATCGATAGGTGTGAGTTTATTCCTGTCATTTTGTAGTGCTTTTTTTTTTTTGTGCTGCTAATATTTTCCTTTTTTCCTCTTACTCTTCTATGCTGGGTTCCTTTTGTTTCTGGATTTCTTTTTCATTTCTTTTGTTTTTGTAGATTTTGTTTTTATTGAGACTTTATGTTTTTCTTCTTTATTTTGATGAGTAGGTCTGCTAACTTTCTTTATGGTTACCTTGAAATTTACTGTTATCCTCCTAGATTTGAACCAGTCTATTATTACTTGGTATCGCCTTGCTTCCTCTCCATTAGAAAGTTCTATACCTATACTGTTTATTCCCTCTTTTATTTTTCTGATGTTGCTGTCATTTACAGATTAACCTGTCTGGTTCCCTGTTGTAATTCTTTTGGTTTTGGATAGTCATTGAGAGTTCATTTCCTAGGTTGGTATCTGCCTGGTACAATCTTGCAATCTAAATTCTGACTGTGATCTGATGTTGTTTGTTCATAGACCAAAGGGTTCACTTTAATAATTCTTGTAAGTTTTGCTTTGTTTTTACATACTCCTTTAATTTCTGTTTATCTGAAAATGTCCTAATTTCACCATCATATTTGAATAAAAGTTTTGCAGGGTATATTATTCTTGTTTGGCAATTTTTTCTTTCAAGGTTTTATATATGTCATCCCATTGACTTCTTGTCTGCATGGTTTTTGCTGAATAATCAGAGCTTAGTCTTATGGCTTCTCCTCTATATGTGATTTTTGTTTTTCCTGAGGTGATCTGAAGATTTTTTTTTTTGTCTATGGTTTTAGTGAGTATGATTATGATATGCCTTGGTGATTTTCTTTTGGTATCTATCCTATATGGGATTCATTGAGCTTCTTGGATGGTCAGCTTTTCATCATTCATGATATTAGGGAAGTTTTCTGTCAGCAATTCTTCAATGACCCTCTCTGTGTTTTCTGTTTTCACTCCCTGTTCTGGAAGTCTGATCACTTGAAAATTTTTGCTTTTGATTATATCACACATCATTTTCAGGGTTTCTTCATTTGTCTTCATTTTTTTTTCTGATTTTTCCTCAAACATAGTTGTATTTAAGTATTTGTCTTCAATTTCACTGATCCAATCTTCCATCATTTCAAAACTGCTCCTCAGTCCTTCTATGACACTGTCCATTTCTGAAGTCTTGTTGTTTATCTTTTGGATTTCTAATTGTTGTTTAGTATTTTTTATGATTTCTAGTTATGAATTTATTTTGGCATTTTGTTTTTGTATGACTTTCCTGAATTATTTCATATTTTGTCTATATTTTCCATGAGTTTGTCTGCTTTTCCATAATTTGTCTATTTTTTTCCTCTTTTTTGTCTGCTTTTTGCTTCAATTGTTGTCTTACTCTGAATATTAGAGATCTGAACTACCTGCCAGGTAGTTCTAGTGCCTTTTCTTCTACTGGAAAGTCATCTGATATTTTATTTTGGGTGCTTTATAGGGTCACTATGATTCGGAATCGACTTGACGGCAGCGGGGTTTACTGGAACCACCCTGTCTGCTCTTTTTGGGACATTCAGTAGTTATTTTTTTGTTTCTTGATTGTAGGTTTGTTCGTTTCATCTTGCTTTTTTGTTTTATTTGGTAATGTCTGAGCAGGCAGGCTGTGCATTCTTTGTTGTTTGCTTGTCTTTAGTCATAATACTTTTCACCTCTTTGTCCACTGGGCAGGGCCAGTCACTCAGCTATGGTGCAGCAGGGCAGGAAGGGGTGTGGCTGGGATGGGTTGTTTGTGGCATGTACTAGAGCCAACAGATCAGGCCAGGAATCAGTGCTGGGAAGTTTCTGGTAAGCTGTGCCTTTGCTGCTTGGGGGTGTGATATCAAGCATATGGTGCAGGTAGGCAGGAAAGGCGGGAGGTTGTGATGTGTGGAGTTAATATGGGTATGGGAAAAAGGAGAGAGAGGAGAGAGAAACAGAAGCCAAAAACAAACAAACAAAGGGGAAAAAAAAGAGTGCTGAGGGAGCTTGCTATTGGAGTGGAGAGATGAGAAACTGAGAAATGGAGAAAAGTGGGAAGGAAAAAGAAAAAGGGAAAAAGAAAGTAAATAACTAGATAAAAAATTTGGAAAAGAAAAGCCCCCAGGGGCCCCACCAGTGAGGCTGTGAAGACCAGGGAAGTGGCTCTCATGCTGCACAGTGTAGCCTGGCTAGAGAGGATGTAGATGTTACACAGCATCAGGTATTCAGGAGACAGGGAAAGAAGATAAGTACAGAGAGAGGAGAAGTGAGAAATGAAGAAATACAGAAGGGGAAAAAGGGAGAAAAAAAGATTGAAAGAAAAAAAGAAATGCCCCCAGAGATCCCACCTACATGGCTGCAGAGATTGGGGGAGTGGCTCCTAAGCCATGCAGTGCAACCTGGCTAGAAGGACCCTCAAGCCACGGAAAGAAAACAAAATAAAACTGAACAAAGCAAAAGAAAACAAAACAAACAAACAAACAAAAAGCCCCAGGGATCCCACCAGCTTGGTATTGCAAGCCAGGGGAGTGGTTCTCCAGTCAAGCATGGTGTCACAGCCTTTCAAGAAGAAGCAAAGATGGCACAAGAAGCCAGGTGTTTGAGAGAAAGGAGGGGGAGGTGGTGGGAGGCATGGAAGAAACCAAAAGAAATGGAAAGAAGCAACATCAGCCCAAGGAGCCTGCCAGTTTGGGTTGGGCAAATCCAAGCGGCCTAGGGACAAAGCACTTGCCTCCTGGCAAGAGACTGTGGCTGGTGGAAAGCAGAGGAGGCTGAAGGGGATGAGGGAGAAGGATGGGGATTAGGAAAGCGTATATCGCTTGTTACTGGGTGCTCTGTCTCCTTCTGGGAACTTTGTGAAGCTGCTTTCTTGTACTCCCTCTCCACTGATCTCTGATGTAAGTGTGATGAATCCAAGTGGCATGGACACTGCACTTCCTGGCTGGCTTAGCCACTGCAGCCAACCAGGAAGCTTGAGGTAGAGCAGCAGAGAGAAGATGGATGGTGGGAAAGCCTGTGTGGCTGGTTACTGGGTGCTTCGTCTCTTGCTGGGAGCTCCGTGAAGCTGCTTTCCCGTGCTCCTGTCCGCCAATCCCCCACAGGAATCCAAGATGGTGAATCCATGCTGCATTAGCTGATAGGGGACCTCCACATGTATCTCTACTTGCTCTCTGTCCTCTGTCAGTTTCTTATTCCATTCGGTGTTTGGTTGAGTTCTTTATCTCTTCATTTGACATTTCAGGTTCTGGGAATGATATTTGTCTCTGTTTTGCTTAGTATTTCAGGTCTTTACTATGGAGGGATGGTGTGGTGCTTCTGTCTATGGTGCCATGTTGGCTGGAAATTCCTCATTGTGGTTTTGCTTTGAATTTCTCTAATGGCTAGTGATGGTGAGCATTTCCTTATGTGTCTATTAGTCACCTGAATGTCTTCTTTGGTGAGGTATTTGTTCATATCCTTTGCTCATTTTCAAATTGGGTTATTTGTCTTTTTGTTGTAGAGGTGTTGGATTTTCCTGTAAATTTTAGAGATTAGACCTTTGTTGGATTTGACATAGCCAATTTTTTTTTTCCCGGTCTGTAGGTTTCCTTATTACTCTTTGGCGAGGTTGTTTTTTTTTTTTTTTTTAAATAAATGAATTGTATTGCATCTTAAAAATATCACCCGTAAGTCTTAAGAATCATCCGGCCTTGTTTCTGTAGCTGGACAACTCTTAGATCTTACTCATCAGCCTGTTGAACAGTTCCTTTTTCAGAAACATAGGTACCATCCAAAAGTTTTTGGATATCCTTGTTTTTAACTGTCCTGGCTTGCTGAACTAAAGCAGCAGAATTTGATACAAGTTCAATGTCATTTCCTTCAAGAATTAACTCATCCTTCTGCGCTTGAGATACTGAACAAGCAACACCTGGCCTCATCCGAACCCTACGGATATATTTTTCACCCAAGAAGTTTCAGATTTCAGCAAGCGACCCACTCTTCTGAATAACAATGTTGATGGGGAAGTGAGCATACACAGACCTCATCTTGTAACGAAACCCCAGAGTAACACCCTTGCTCACGTCCTGTACATCACTGCAGATAGTGCAAACTGTAGCCAGTTCCTTTCTATTTCCCCATCTGTCAATGCGAAGCCTCTTCTTTTTCTTTCCAAAGAGACTGAGTTCTACATTGATGTGATTGAAGTCCCTCCACAAGGTTCCTCTGGGGCCCTTCATGATAACCGTGCGTCCCTTCAGAGCGATGTTGACATTTTCTGAAATGTCGACAGTCTGGTTGCTGAGAGTGGTCTTCGTTCTCTCAGTAGATGTGGCAAAGAGCTGGTGAGGTCTTTTGATGAGCATAAGCATTAATTTTTAGAAGATCCCAGTTATCTAGCTTATCTTCTGGTGTTTGGGTATTGTTAAATTATGGTTTTATCCTGTGTATGCTGTGTATTAGGGCCTCTAGCATTGACCCTATTTTTTCTTTTATGATCTTTATAGTTTTGGGTTTTATATTTAGGTCTTTGATCCATTTTGAATTAGTTTTTGTATATGATGTGAGGTATGGGTTCTGTTTCATTTTTTGTAGATGGACATCCAGTTTTGCCATAACCTTTTAATAAAAAGACTGTCTTTTCCCCATTTGATAGACTTTGGGCCCTTGTTGAAGATCAGGTGACCAAAGGTGGATGAATTTACATCTGGCTTCTCAACTTTGTTCCATCAGTCAATGTGTCTGTCGTGCCAGGTTGTTTTGACTACCATAGCTATATAGTAGGCTCTGAGGGTTGAGCGAGTCCTCCTACTTTATTCTTCGTCTTCAATAGTACTGTACTTACCTGTGGTCTCTTGCCCTTTCCGTATAAAGTTAATGATTAGTTTTTTCCATCTCTCTGAAGAATGCTGTTGGTATTTGGATTGGGATTGCATTGTATTTGTAGATTGCTTTGGATAGAATCGACGTTTTCACAATGTTGAGTCTACCTATCTGTGAGCATGGTATGTTTTTCCATTTATGTAGATCTCTTTTGGTTTCTTGCAGTAGTGTTTTGTAGTTTTCTTTGCATAGGTCTTTTACATCTGTGGTTAGATTTATTCCCAAGTATTTTATTTTCTTAGGGGCTATTATAAATGGTATTTTTTTCCTGATTTCCTTTCCATCATTGTCTTTATTGGCGTATAGGAATCCAACTCATTTTTGTATGTTTATCTTGTATCCTGCTATTCTGCTGAATCTTTCTATTAGTTCCAGTAGTTTTCTCGTGGAGTCTTTTGGGTTTTCTATGTGTAGTGTCATATCATGCACAAATAGGGAGAGTTTAACTTCTTCTTTACTAATTTGTATGTTCTTTATTTGTTTTTCTTGCTTTATTGCTCTAGCTAGAACTTCCAGCACAGAGTTAAATAGGTGCTAAAAGGGCATCCTTTTATTGTTCTTCTTCTCAAGGGAAATTATTTCACCCTTTCTCCATTAAGAATCATGTTGGCTGTTGGTTTTGTATAAAAAAAAAAAAAAACCAAACTCGTTGCCATCGAGTCAATTCCAACTCATAGTGACCCTATAGGACAGAGTAGAACTGCCCTATAGAGTTTCCAAGGAGTGCCTGGTGGATTTGAACCACAAGCCTTTTCGTTAGCAGCTGTAGTTCTTAACCACTACACCAGCAGGGTTTTGTATAGATGCCCTTTATTGTGTTGAGGAATTTTCCTTCTATACCTATTTTTTTGAGAGTTTTTATGATGAATTTGTGTTGGACTTTGTCCAATGCCTTTTCTGTGTCGATTGAGATGATCATGTGATTCTTCTATTTTATTTATATGGTGAATTATGTCTTTTGATTTTCTAATGTTGACCCATCCTTGCATACCTGGTATGAATGCCACTTGGCCGTAGTTTATTGTTCTTTTGATATGATGCTGAATTGTATTGGCTAGAATTTTTTTTATTGTACTTTAGATTAAGGTTTACAGAACAAACTATCTTCTCATTAAACTGTACACGTATTGTTTTATGACATTGGTTAACAACCTATGACATGTCAGCACTTTTCTTTCTCTACCTTGGGTTTTTTATTACCAGCTTTCCTGCCCCTTCCTGCCTTCTAGTACTTGCCCCTCAGCTGGTGTGCCCTTTTAGTCTTGTTTTGTTCTAAGGGTCTGTCTAATCTTTGGTTGACGAGCGAACCTCAGGAGTGACTTCATTACTGAGTTAAAAGGGTGTCCGGGGGCAATACTCTCCAGGTTTCTCCAGTCTCTGTCAGGCCAGTAAGCCTCATCTTTGTGAGTTAGAGTTTTGTTCTACATTTTTCTCCAGCTCTGACCCTCTATTGTGATCCCTATCAGAGCAGTCAGTGATGGTAGCCAGGAACCATCTAGTTGTACTGAACTCAGTCTGGTGGAGGCTGTGGTAGTTGTGGTCCATTAGTTCTTTAGACTAACATTTCTCTTGTATCTTTAGTTTTCTTCATTCTCCCTTGCTCTTGAAGTGGTGAGACCAGTGGATTATCTTAGATGGCTGGTCACAGGCTTTTAAGACCCCAGACGCTACTCACCAAAGTAGAATGTAGAATATTTTCTTTATAAACTATGTTATGCCAATTGAGCTAGATGTTTCCTGAGACCATGGTCCCCAAAGCCCTCAGCCCAGCAATTTGGTACCTCAGGGAGTTTGGATATGTCTATGGAGCTTCGAAGAATTTGCCTTGTACATGTTGTGCTGGTTTCCCCAGTATTGTGTACTGTCTTACCCTTCACCAAAGTTACCGCTTATCTATTGTCTATTTAGTGTTTTTCCATTCCCACCACCCACCTCCCTCATAATGACCAAAGATTGTTTCTTTTTGTGTGCAGACCTTTTCACGAGTTTTTACAGCAGTGGCCTCATACAATATTTGTTCTTTTGTGATTGACTTGTTTCACTAAGCAATGAACATGCGTGTACGTATCTCTATTCGTGTGATGACTCTTATTTCTCTAGGATATATTCCTAGGAGTGGCATTGCTGTATCATATGGTATTTCTATTTCTAGCTTACCAAGGAAGCAAGTATTGGGTAGAATTTTTTTCTCTCTTTTTTTAAATTGTGATTTAAGTGAAAGTTTACAATTCTAGTCAGTTTCTCATACAGAAACTCATACACACATTGTTATGTGACCCTAGTTGCTTTCCCTGTAATGTGACTGCACACTCCTCCTCTCCACTGTGTATTTCTCATGTCCATTCAACCAGCTTCTGTCCCTCTCTGCCTTCTCATCTCACCTCCAGACATGAGCTGCCCACATAGTCTCATGTGTCTACTTGAGCTAAGACGCACACACCTCACCAGTATCATTTATGTTTTATAGTTCAGTCTAATCTTTGTCTGAAGAGTTGGGTCTGGGAATGGTTTTAATTTGGGGCTAACAGAGAGTCCAGGGACCATGTCCTCTGGGGTCCTCCAGTCCCAGTCAGACCCATAAGTCTGGTCTTTTTACTAGAATTTGTGTTCTGCATCCCATTTTTCTCTGCTCCATCAGGGATTCTCTGTTGTTTTCCTTGTCAGGGCAGGCATTGGTGGTAGCTGGGCACCATCTAGCTCTTCCAGTCTCAGGCTGATGGAATCTCTGGTTTATGTGGCCCTTTCTGTCTGTTGAGCTCTTAAATTCCTTGTGTCTTTGGTGTTCTTCATTCTCCTTTGATCCAGATGAGTTGAGACCAGTTGATGTATCTTAGATGGCCACTTGCTGGATTTTAAGACCCCAGATGCCACTCACCAAAGTGGGGTGCAGAACGTTTTCTTAATACACTTTGTTTTGCCATTTTACCTAGATGTCCCTTGAAACCATGGTCCCCAGACCCCTACCCCTGCTACTCTGTCCCTCTAAGTGTTTGGTTGTATTCAGGAAACTTCTTAGCTTTTCTTTTAGTCCAGTTGTGCTGACTTCTTCTGTATTGTGTGTTGACCTTCCAATCACCTAAAATAATTCTTGTCTACTATCTAATTAGTGAATACCCATCTCCCTCCTTCCTCACCTTCATAACCATCAAAGAATGTTTTCTTCTGTGTTTAAACCTTTTCTTGAGTTCTTATAATAGTGGTCTTATACAATATTTGTCCTTTTGTGACTAATTCCACTCAATATAATGCCTTCCAGTTCCATCCATGTTATGAGGGGTTTCTCAGATACATCATTGTTCTTCATCTTTGCATAGTATTCCATTGTGTGAATATATCATAACTTGATTATCCATTCACCCATTGTTGGGCTACTTGCTTGCTTCCATCTTTTTGCTATTGTAAACAGTGCTGCAATGAACGTAAGTGTGCATATATCTATTCGAGTGAGCGCTCTTATTTCTCTAAGATATATCCAAGGAATGGGATTGCTGGATCATATGATAGTTCTATTTCTAGCTTTTTAAGTAAGTGCCAAATCGATTTCCAAAGTGGTTGTACCATTTTGCATTCCCATCAGCAGTGCATACGTGTTCCAGTCTGTACACAACCTCTCCAACATTTATTATTTTGTGTTTTTTTTTTTTTAAATTAATGCTAGCCTTGCTGGAGTGAGATGGTATCTCATTGTAGTTTTGATTTGCATTTCTCTAATGGCTAATAATCACGAGCATTTCCTCATGTATCTGTTAGTCACCTGAATGTCTTCTTTAGTGATGTGCCTGTTCATATCCTTTGCCCATTTTTTAATTGGGTTGTCTTTTTGTTGTTCAGGTTTTGTGGTATCTTGTAGATTTTAGAGATTAGACGCTGATCAGATATATTGTAGCCAAATTTTTTTTCCCAGTCTGTAGGTTGTCTTTTTACTCTTTTGGTGAAGTCTTTTGATGAGCGTAAGTGTTTGATTTTTAGGAGCTCCCATTTATCTTCTGGTGTTTGTGCATTGTTAGTAATGTTTTGTATAATGTTTATGTCATGTATTAGGGCTCCTAGTGTTATCCGTATTTTTTCTTCTATGATCTTTATTGTTTTAGATTTTATATTTAGGTCTTTGATCCATTTTGTGTTAGGTTTTTGCATGGTGTGAGGTATGGGTCTTGTTTCATTTTTTTTTTTTTTTTTTTGCAGATGGATATACAGTTATGCCAGCACCATTTGTTAAAGAGACTCAATTTTCCCAATTTAACAGACTTTGGGCCTTTGTTGAATATCAGCTGCTCCTAAGTGGATGAATTTATAACTGGATTCTCAATTCTGTTCCATTGGTCTATGCATGCACTACTGTGGGGGTATAATAGGTTCTAAAATCAGGTAGTTTGAGGGCTCCCACACTGTTTTCTTCTTCAGTAATGCTTTACTTATCTGGGACCTCTTCCCCTCCATATGAAGTTGATGATTTGTTTCTCTATCTCATTAAAAAACGCCATTGAAATTTGGATCAGGATTGCATTGTATCTATAGATCGTTTTGGTTAGAATAGACATTTTCACAATGTTGAGCCTTCCTATCCATCCACAAGGTATGTTTTCCACTTACATAGTTCTCTTGCATAGTGTCTTGTAGTTTTCTTTGTATAGGTCTTTTATGCTTCGGGTTAGATTTATTCCCAAGTATTTTATCTTCTGGGGGGCTATTGTAAATAGTACTGATTCGGTGATTTCATCTTCAACATTCTCTCTGTTGGTGTAGAGGAATCCAACTGAACTGTGTATATTTATCTTGCATACTGATACTTTGCTGAACACTTTTCATTCTATTCGATGTGTTTTCATTCTCATTCTATTAGTTTCAGCAGTTTTCTTGTGGATTCTTTAGGGTTTTCTGTGTCTAAGATCATATCATCTGCCAATAGAGTACTTTTACTTCTTCTTTACCAATCTGGATGCCCTTTATTTCTTTATCTAGCCTAATTGTTCTGGCTAGGACCTCCAGCACAATGTTGAATAAGAGTGGTGATAAAGGGCATCCCTGTCTGGTTCCCATTCTCAAGGGGAATGCTTTCAGACTCTCTGCATTTGGGGTGATGTTGGCTTTTGGCTTTGTATAAATGCCTTTATTATGTTGAGAAATTTTCCTTCTATTCCTGTTTTGCTGAGAGTTTTTATCATGAATTGGTGTTGAACTTTGTAAAATGCCTTTTCTGCATCAATTGATAAGATCATGTGGTCTTGTCTTTTGTTTTATTTATATGATGGATTACATTATTTTGTTTTTCTAATGTTGAGCCATCCCTACATGCCTGGTAAGAATCCCACTTGGTCATGGTGAATTATTTTTTTGGTATATTGTTGAATTCTGTTCGGCTAGAATTTTGTTGAGGATTTTTGCATCTAAGTTCATGAGGGATGTTAATTGGTAATTTCATTTTTCTGTGGTGTCTTTACTGGGCTTTAGTATCAGAGTTATGCTGGCTTTATAGAATGAATTTGGGGAGTATTCCTTCCTTTTCTGTGTTCTGGAATAGTTTCAGTAGGATTGGTGTCAACTCTTCTCTGAGTGTGAAGTAGAATTCTCCAGTGAAACTCTCTGGGCTGGGGCTGTTGTTGTTGTTGTAAGTTTGTTGTTTAATGATCTCTTCAGTTTCCTTTGTTATGGGCTGCAGTTTGTGTTAGTTTGTGTAGGTAGTGTGTTTCTAGATATTTGTCCATTTCTTCTAGGTTTTCAAATTTGTCGGAGCAGTTTTTCATAGTATTGTGTTATGATGCTTTTTATCTCAGTTGGATCTGTTGTAATGTCACCCATCTCGTTTGTTATTTTGGTTATTTGCTTCTATCATTCTTCTCCTTTGTCAATTTGGCCAGTGATTTGCCTATTTTATTGATTTTCTCAAAGAACCAACTTCTATTGTAGATTCTTTCTATTGTTTTTCTGTTTTCTATTTCATGTGTTTCTGCTCTAGTGTTGTTATTTCTGGTGACTCTGGGCTTTTTTTGGTGCTCTTTTTGTATTTGTCTGAGGTGTAGGACTAGGCTATTTATTTTGGCCCTTTTTTTCTTTTTTGATGTATGCAGTTATTGCCATGAATTCATCTCTGAGCACTGCTTTTGCTGTGACCTACAGATTTTGGTATGTTGTGTTTTCATTCTCATTTGATTCTAGCAATTTTGTAAATTTGATTTTTCATTTCTTCTGTTACCCAGTGATTTTTTAAGCAAGGCATTATTTAGTTTCCATGCATTTGATTTTTTTCCCTGTTCTTCCTATTATTTCTAGTTTTATAGTGTTTTTGTCAGAGAAGGTGCTATGTATTATTTTGATGTTTTTGAATTTAGTAAGGCTTGCTTTGTGGGCTAAATATGGTCCATTCTGTAGAATGATCCATGTACGTTGGAGAAGAATGTATAATGTGCTGCTGTTGGGTGGAATGTTCTGTATATGTCTATGAGATCAAGCTGATTAATTGTGTTATTTAGATCTTCTGTATCTTTGTGTAGTTCCTCTCCGTTTGTTCTGTCCGTTGAAAGTGGTGTGTCAATGTCTCCTACTATTATTGTAGAACTGTTGATTTCTCTTTCCAATGCTGTTAAAGTTTGTTTTATGTATTTTGGAGCTCTTTCATTGGATGCGTAGATATTTATTATCGTCATATGTTCTTGGAAGATTGTCCTTTTAATGATTGTATGATGCCCCTCCTGGTCTCTTATAATGGATTTTGATTTAAAATCTATTTTATCAGAGATTAATATTACCATTCCTGCTCTTTTTTGGCTATTGTTTGCATGATATAATTTTTTCCATTCTTTAATTTTTAACCTATTTATGTCTTTGTGTCTAAGGTGTATCTTTTGTAGGCAACATATTGATGGGTCATTTTTTTTTTTTAATCCATTCTGCCACTCTGTCTCTTGACTGGTACATTCAAACATTCAGTGTGATTGTCAACAGGTATGAATTTACTGTTGTCATTCTGTTGGGCTTTTTGTTGTGGTGTTGATGTTTTCTTTGATCTCAATTTTCTGGGCTGAGTTCTTTCTGTTTATATATTTTATTTTCATTTCCTTCATTGTTGATTTTGTGTTTACTGAGTCTTTATGGTTTTCTTTTTCTTTATTTTGATGAGTAGGCTTATTAATTTTCTTTGTAGTTACTCTGACATTTACCTTTATCTCCGTAAGTTTAAAACATTCTGTTATTTTCTGATATTCCTACGACTTCCTCTCCATTTGGAAGTTCTGTGCCTACACCATTTATGCCCTCTTTTCATTTTGAAGTTGTTGTCACTTACAGGTTGACATCTCTGGTTCCCTGTTTTAGGTTCTATAGCTTTATTTTACTTTTGAGATTATTCCCCCTGGGTTGGCATCTTGGTGATGCTATCAGGTAGATTACTCTCAGGTTGTTGTCTGATGTCATTTGTTCTCTATCAAAAGGACTCCCTTAATATTTATTTAAAATAAAAAAATTTTTTTAAAGATGCTGTGGAATCAAACAGCCCCCCCAAAAGCTGCTAAACAAACTATATATATATATATATATATATATTTCTCGTAAGGATGGTCTGGTTTTTACAAATTCCTGTAATTACTGTTTATCTGAGAATGTCCAAATTTGGCCAACGTAGTTGAGAGACAATTTTGCTGGGTGTTTGATTCTTGGTTGACAATTCTTTTCTTTCAGGGTTTTATATATGTCATCCCATTGCCTTCTTACCTGCATGGTTTCTGCCGAGAAATCAGAGTTTGGTCTTATTGGAATCCCTTCGTGGGTGATATTTCATTTTTCCTGAGCTACTCTCAGAATTCCCTTTTTATCTTTGGACTTAGAGAGTTTGATTATGATATGTCTTAGTGACTTTCTTTTGGGGTTATCTTGTCTGGGGTTCATTGAAATTCTCATGGAAACTTTCTTGTCTTTCATGATATTGGGGGAAGTTCCCTTCCAGCAGATCTTCAGAAATTCTGTCTGTGCTTTTTTTTGTCTCCTCCTGTTCTGGGATTCTAATCACATGCAAATTATTCCTCTTCATAGTGTCCCACATAACTCTTAGACTGTCTTCATTTTTATTCTTATTGTTCCTCAAATAAATTGAGGGATTTGCCCTCTAT
Organism: Loxodonta africana; assembly: GCF_030014295.1. Taxonomy (NCBI): domain Eukaryota; kingdom Metazoa; phylum Chordata; class Mammalia; order Proboscidea; family Elephantidae; genus Loxodonta; species Loxodonta africana. The sequence continues at coordinate 193,819,607 of NC_087343.1, forward strand.
TTTGCTAATTCTTCCTTCCATTGTTTCAATTCTACTTCTATGCCCTTTGATTAAGTTATCTATTTCTGATAGTTTATTGTTAATCTTCTGGGTTTCTAGTTTCTGTTTTTGTATGATTTCTAATTTTCTATCTGTCATTTTGTTCTTGTATTGTTTTCCTGGTTCTTCTAGGGTTTTGTCTGTGTTTCCCTTGATATTGTTTGTTTTTCTCGATCTCCTTTAGGATCCTATATACAATCGTTTTGAATTTCTTATCAGGCAGTTCCATTGCCATCTTTTCCTAAGGAAGGTTTCCTGTCTCTTTATTTTGGTCATTTGTTTGAGCCATCTTCTCTTGCTTCTTTATACGATTTGAGATTTGATATTGCCTGCTGTGTCTAAAACATTAAGGTGCTGTTTTACTTATTTATTTTTGGTTTTGTTTTGATATATCAGAACAGGCAGGTTGGGCGTGCTTCAGTGATTGCTCGTCTGGGAGAGTGGAGGCATTCTCTACCAGCCTCCAATTGGATGGGGCAGCAGTGAGCAACATAACCCCTCATTGCTGTTCACTGTACATTTGAGATGACTGAGGATGTGCTGGGTGGGTGTTAGCTGGTGATACAGGAATGCTCGCAGTCACTCACTGCGTGGCAGACAGTGGGCAAGGAGGTGTTCTCTCTGGTGGGGGAGGGGCAGGGTGAGTGGTCCAGGTTTGCATGGGTGATCTCTCCAGTAGGGGAGAGTCAGGGCAGACGGCTGGGGTAGCACCAGGGATCCCTCTGGCAGGGGAGGGTCAAGGCAGTTGGCCAGGGGCTATGTAGGTTCTTTCTCTGGCAAAGATTGGGTGGGGATGTGCAGCCAGGTTTGCTCAGGAGGTCACTCTGGTGGGGGAGTAGCAGGGCAGTGGCTGGGGTTTGTGCAGGTGCTCTCTCGAGTAAGAAGGGGTGGGGCAGATGACTGGGGGTGGCACTGGGGGAGGGGCAGGGTGAGTAGCTAGGAGTATGTAGGCACTCTCTTTGATGGGTGAGGGGTGGGGCAGGCCACTGGGGGTTTCACTGGTGCTTTCTCTGGTGGGAGTGGGGAGGGACAAGCAGTCAGGAAGCATGCAGGTGATCTCTCCAGTAGGGGAGGGGTAAGGTGAGTGGCCAGGAAGGAGGGGAGAGAAAAAGAAAAAAGATAACAAAAGGGGAAGGGTTTGTCCATTGCTCTGTGTTTGCCACCTGCCCTGTCAGTCATGTACTGCCATTGGAGAGTCACCCTGTCTCTGGGTCCTGATTTCCTCCCTGCTTTGTGTACACCAGAATTCCTGAAGCGCTTGTCCTCCTTCCTGTATTTTTCCTCCTTAGCTTCAGTTCATGTCCTGCTCACCTTGTTTCATTCCGAGTATGTCTACACAGTGTCTCTGTCTCCTGTTGGGAGTTCCATGATGTCTTCCTGTGCTCCTCACCCAGGGTCACTGCTGGCTTTGTCTCAAAATGGCCCAGCTGTGCCCAGCTGGCTAGCAGGGCACCTTTGCTTCACATCTCTCCCCGTTCACTGCTGTCATCCAGTTTCTTTTTCTAATTGGTGTTTGATCTAATTCTATGTCATGGATAGAATTATGTCCCCCTAAAAATGTGTGTATCAACTTGATTAGGCCATGATTCCCAGTATTCTGTGGTGTTCCTCCATTTTGTGATTGTAATTTTATGTTAAAAGGATTAGAGTGGGATTGTAACACCCTTACCAGGTCACATTCTTGATCCAATGTAAAGGGAGTTCCCCAGGGGTGTGGCCTGTACCACCTTTTATCTCTCAAGAGATAAAAGGAAAGGGAAGCAAGGGGAGAGTTGGGGACCTCATACCACCAAGAAACCAGTGCCAGAAATAAAGTGCATCCCTTGGACCTGAGGATCCTACAGTGAGATGCTCCCAGACCAAGGGAAGACTGATGCATCACAAGGACCTTCCTTCAGAGCCAACAAGGGGAAAAGGCCTTCCCCTGGAGCTGGTGCCCTGATTCGGACTTCTAGCCTACTGAACTGTGAGAGAATAAACTTGTCTTTGTTAAAGCCATCAACTTGTGGTATTTCTGGTATAGCAGCAGTAGATGACTAAAACATTCTATATCCTTTCATTTGATGCTCAGTGTTCCAAGGTTGTCATCTATATCTGTTACACTTTGTTTCTTACGTCTTTGCTGTAGCAGAATGGTGGGGTGCATCTGACTAGGTTGCTATCTTGAATCAGTCTCCCTTGTTTGCTTTTTAAAGATGCATTTCTGGCCCTTTATCTGCCCATCATCTACCACAGGATCTGCTTCATCATCTTCGCAGTTGATTATTGGTTCTTTGATTATTTAGAAGGGCCTGGGACTCACAGATATTCACTAAAAGACAGCAGGCAGTATTTGGTTTGGTAAGTATAATTTTCAACAGGAGGCAGGTGTTTGGAAAATCTAACTGTCCTTGATTCTCTGAATTCTGCTCTAATAGTCTGTTTCCCAAGCTTTAGCCGTTCAATAATGTTAACTGCTGTACAGGAGAACTCCGTGATTTTAGTGTCTTAGCACAATGTGAGTTAATTTTTCACTCATAGAAGGTTCAATTGCGTTGGGGTGGTAATGGGGAGACTGATCTCATGATGAGGAACCTAGGTATTACTAATTGAATTAGGTACCCCCAAAATATGTGTTGTAAATCCTAACTTCTGTGCTTGTGGTTATAATCCCATTTGGGAATGGGTTGTCTTTCGCATGTTAATGAGGCAAGATTAGTGTAGGGTATATCTTGAGTCAATCTCTTTCGTGATATAAAAAAGATTAAATAAGCAAGAGAGACAGAAGCAGAGATGAGGGAAGAGATGCCAAGCCACATGAAGATCACCCAGCTGTAGAAGCTCAAAGAGACCAAGTACTTCCTCTGAGCCGACAGAGAAAGAAAGCCTTTCCTTAGAGCTGGCACCCTAAATTCAGACTTAGCCTCATAAACTGTGAGAAAATAAATTTATGTTCATTAAAGGCACACACTTATGGTATTTCTGTTATAGCAGCACTAGATAACTAAGACAGAATTTGATACCAGAAGACTGGAATGCTGCTTTAACAGATACCTAAAATGTGGAAGTTTTTGGAATTGGGTAATGGGTGAAGGCTGGAAAAGTTTTAAAGTACCTAATAGTAAAAGCCTAGATTGCCTTGAAGAGACTGTTGGTAGAATTAAGGCAATTCTGATGAGGGCTCAGAAGGAGGTGAAGAGAGCTATCGAGAAAATCTTAATAATCTTCGAGGATACATATAGCATCAGCAACACAGTTTTGCTACAGATGTGGACCCTAACTGTGCTTCTGGTGAGGCTTTAAAAGGAAATGATGAACACGCGATTGGATAATGGAAGAAGGGTGATGCTTTTTATGTAGTGGCAAAAAACTTGTCAGAATTATGTTCAAATGTTTGTTGGAAGGTAGAACTTGTAAGTGATGAACTTGGATATCTGGCTGAGATTTCTAAGCAAGACCTTAAAAGGGCCACGTGGTTTGTCCTTTCCACTTACGGTAAAATGTGAGAGGAAAGAGGTGGACTTAAAAATGAGCTCTACAAAATGAAAACAGAACTTAAAGATTTGGAAAATTCTGTTGTACAAACTAAGGACACGTATCCTAGAACGCTCACCAAGGATGTGGCTAAATAAACATTTGTTGAAGACATTAAACCTGTGACTGATGGATCTAACCAACTACCACAGCAGAAAACCCATCAGCTTAGACTGAAGGGGACAGAGAAAGAACAAAAGGAGAGGATGCTGTCTGCCTCTTGGAATTCTACAGGCAGGAAATAAGCTAAAGAAACTACATCCGTTATTCTCCAGGAAAAGAAAACAGCCATGCCTGGAGCAGCTTGGAGATCAGAAGAACTGTTGGAAGGAGCATGGGAAGCAGGGCTGTCTTGGTTTTAAAGGGTGGGGCCACAGTCTCCTGGATCTCAAAGGGTGGGGCCATAGCCTCCTAGGTTTCAAAGAGTTGAATCATTGCCAACTCAGGTTCTGGAGTGTGAGGCTGTTGTTAAAGTGTGCAAGGTGGATGGGGCCACCACCCAAAGCTGAGGGAGTGAGCCTGCCATGCTCAAGAGGCAGAAGAATGGGACCCACTGGGGCTGAGGGTGTGGTGTCACCATTCAGATGGACAAGGAGAATGGGGCTTCCCAAAGCCAAGGGAACAGAGTTGCCATCCCAGTGGGCCTGGGAGACAGAGCTGAAGCCCAGGGCTGAGGGGCCTCCATCCGGAATCCAGAGGGTGTGGCTAGCACACAGAGTCTGGAGGGCAGGGCCATTGCCCAGATGGTCTTAGAGAACAGGATTATTTTCAAGCCTTGTGAGCTAATGTAATTTGTTCTGCTGGGTTTTGGACTTGCTTGGAGCATGTCATCCTTCTTTTCCTACAATTTCTTCCATTTTTAAAGAAAATGTCTACCTTGTGCCTATTCTACCATTGTACTTTGGAAGTGGATAACTGTATTCTAAGTTTCACAGCTGAAGAGGAATTTTGCCACAGGATGAAGTATGCCTAAAGTCTCACCCATATTTGATTTAGATGCTTCAGAAGATGAAATTTTGGACTCAGAGTTGATTTAAGACTTTTGGGATGATATGATGTGGTGAGTGTGTTTTACGTGTGGTAAGGAGTGAATTTTTGGGAGCCAAAGTGTGGAATGTTATGGATTAAATTATGTCCCCCCATAATATGTGTTGTTGTAAATTATAACCTCTACTGGGTTTTATACTTGTGGTTATCATTCCATTTGAGAATGGGTTGTCTTTGTGTGTTAATGAGGTGAGGTTAGAGTAAGGTGTATCTTGAGTCAATCTCTTTTGAGATACAAAAGAGATTAAATAAGAAAGGGCACGGCCATGATTTATTCCCATTTTACCATAATGTAGCAACCCTGGTTATTATGTGGAGAATGGCCTGAAGGGAGGCAGAGGGAAGACCAGAGAGGAGGCCATTGCCATATCCCAGGTGAGAGAAAATAATAGCTTGGACTAGGGTGGTGTTTGTAGAGACGGAAAGATGTGGACGGATTTGAAGGCTGTTTCTGATCAAGCCAATGGGACCTGCTGATGGATTGTATGAAGTGAAGATAAGAGAAGACTCAGGTTTCCTGAAGAAATGAACTTTTAGAAATAGAAATTTTGGGAATATTTGCTGGTTCTGTCTAGTTTGCCAGCTGCCTTCTGGTTGATGAATCTGAGGTAAAGCCGTTGCCTGCTATTCAAAGTGGTTTCTCCCACCAGAACACTTTGAGCCATCTTGGGTCAGGATGTTTGTGGAGGCCGAGGGAGTCCTAATGGGGATGAAGGAAGTGGAGGGCTTTTCTGAAGTGTCACAGAGATGGAAATGGGGAATAAGAAGTCCTCAAAGCCCTTTATTAACAAGAAAAGTCCTCCCATCCGAGGAAGCACTGTGTTGAAAGTCCATTACCAGTACCAGTTGTTGTCATGCCTATTCTGACTCATGGTGACTCAATGTGTGTCAGAGTAGAACTGTGCTCCATAGGGGTTTCAAGTGGATTTTTCTGAAGCAGATCACCAGGCCTTTCGTCTGAGGTGCCCCTGGGTGGACTCTGACTGTCAACTTTCAGATAACAGCTGAACTCTTTAACCATTTGTACCACCCAATGGCTCCTTGAAAGCTCATTAAGATTCATTATCTCAGAAGTTGGGAATATCCTGCTGGCTGTGGGAGAAAGGCGAGGGGCTTCATGCTCTCCCCACTACCCCCCAACTCCACCCCAGGTGAAGGGTAAAGGAAAAAAGTCCAAGAAAGAGAAACAGAATATTCTCCTCTGAGTGTTATATTCAAGCAGCACATGGCCTGACAGGAAATGCCAGCCTGAGTGGACAGAGGTTCCAGTGAGGAGGGCCACTGTGTGGCTCTAAGAAGCTGGGCTTCAAACACCGTTTCCACCGATGCTTTTCCCCATGAATGCAGTTTCTTGCATTGGTGGGTCTGGCTTTCCTGCCAAAGTGCGTCCGAGGGTTCACTGGGCTGGGCTGGGTCAGGGTGGGAGCCTCACCTCCCCCACCTCTGCTGGGATAAGCAAACATGAAGACAAGGACAAGAGGCCAAGGGCATTAAATCCCAATTATCTGCTCGTCCTAAATACTTCCTGTGAGAATAATTTGTCATTGACACACTTAATTAGACTCTTGACCAATATTTTCCAGATGTGGGGATTTTTGCTAAAAAGCCTGAGCACAGATGTTTTCCATATTTATTGAGATAGCTGAGGCAAACCCTTGGGGAAAAAGGAATCAAGGAGCCACAGGCTATGAAATCATAGCTTAGTGGATCAAGAAAGGGAGTCCATTGGCCTTACAGTCTTTAAAAAGAAATTGACGTTGGTGCAAAGACAAAGAGTCACTGATGGATTTCTGGTGTGGCTGAGTCTGGGCTTCCCACCTCCTCTGTGCAGATATGGAGCAGCCCTGAGGACCAGAGACTCTTTGGTCTAGTTTACATACGTGGGAAACTGAGGAGGGAGACAGTGTGTGAGACCCTTGGGTATTAAAGTCAGGATTTGAATTCATGTCCTACTTTAACCCCTAAGTCCTTGAATGGAAAAAAAATCAGTAATGATGAGCATGATATCCCATAAGGTTCTTACATTTGGAAAATAGGACTTCACCTGTTAGAAGGCCTTCCCTCATAGTTTGCACTCAGCTACTAACCAAAATGTGGGTGGTTCAAATCTACCCAGTGGCACCACGGAAGAAAGGTCTGGTGATCTACTTTAGAAGATAAACCAAAAAAAAAAAAAAAACCCAAACCCGTTGCCATCAAGTTGATTGTAACTCATGGCAGCCACATATGTTAAATGGTAGATCTGCTTCATACAGTTTTCTTGGCTGCAGTCTTTGCATTTATACCATCTAGGGACCTATTCCATAAGATGTAGGGACCTATTCCATAAGATTACAGTCATTGAAGTCCCTGAGTGATGCAAATGGTTAAGCCCTTGACTAGTAGCTGAAAAGTTGGCAATTCGAACACAGTCAGAGGTAGCTCAGAAGGCAAGCCTGAGGATCTGCTTCCAAAAGGTCATGGCCTTGAAAACCCTATGGAGCAGTTCTGCTCTACACACAGGGGATCACCATGAGTCAGAATCGACTGAACAGCAACTAACAACAACAACGACAGTTACTGACAACATTATACAATGCAGTTCTGCTCTGTAACACATGAGGTTACCACAAGTTGGAGTCAACTCACGGTAATGAGCTTTTTTTGTTTTGTTTTTTAGGTCCTTTTAGTTATCCAAGAAACCTGGTAGTACAATGGTTAAGAGCTACGGCTGCTAACCAAAAGGCCGGTAGTTCGAACCCACTAACTGCTAGTTGGGAGAAAGATGTAACAGTCTGCTTCCGTACAGATTTACAGCCTTGGAAACCCTATGAAGCAGTTCTACCTTGACAGTAGCAGGTTTGATTTTTTGGACTTGTACTGCTAACTTGAAGAGTTGTAGAATGTCTTCTCATCTCCCCTGTCTTCTTCCTGAATTGTCTCTCTCTTATACTGTATTTTGATGCCTTCAATGTTGGGCACCTGCATATGGCATAGAAACCCAAGGTACATCGATTGAATTGTGTCCTCAGTGAGGTATGTTCAAATCCTAATACCTCCCACCCCACCCCCACTCTGTACCTCTGAGCATGCCTTCAACTGAAAATCAGATCTTTGAAGATGTGATAATTAACATGAGGTCATACTGGGGTAGGAGGGACCCTAATCGCATCTAAATGGTGTTCTTATAAAAGGGAAAAGACACACAGAGGGAAGATGGCCATGTGAAGACAGACAGAAATTGTAGTGATGCAGCTACAAGCCAAGGAGCACCAAAGGTCACCATCTGTCACCAGAAGCTGGAAGAGAGGCATGGAACAGATTCTCTCAGATCCCTCAGAAGGAATACACATGGACGACACCTAATTTTGTACTTTAAGCTTCCATGAGTACAAGACAGTAAATTTATGCTCTTATGAGTTACCCAAATTATGGTACTTTGTTATGGCAACTCTATGAAGCTAAGACACCAGTGTACATGGAAAACAAAAACAAAAAACAAGCAAACAGAAAGATAGCTCCTTGAAGTTATGATCGTGAATGTCAGAATCACAGTCCAGGCTCTGATGAGTGACTTTGTGGCTCTGACAAGTGACTCCATTAAGTTAGGATTTAATCTTTTTTTTGCAGAAGTGCATCATCAATGTCACTCTGAAAACAAGATAGATATGGGTATACCATACTGTCTCAGAATAAAGCATCATTTCATTGAATCACAGAAAACTAGGACTGGTGAAAACTTTACAGTCAATAAGCACAGCCTCTTTATTAGCACTGAGGTTCAAATAGATTGTCTTGACTAAGGTCACACAGCTACATGTGACCAGGACTAGAGCCAGAACCAAGTTCTTCTCCCTAGTCCCAAACTCTTTATCCTTCATGTAGTGACACTTTCTGTCTGGCCCTGTCTACCCCTCTGTTACCCTGTCCCAGTTGCTGTTCATCTGACTCCGACTCATGGTTACCATATGTAAGTCAGAATAGAACTGTGTTTCACAGGGTTTTCAATGGCTGATTTTTCAGAAGATCATCAGACCTTGCTTCCAGGGTGTCTCTGGTTGGACTCCAACCTTCAACCTTTTAAGTAATAGCTGAGTGCTTAACTGTTTGCACCAGCTAGGGACTCCATCCCTCTGTTAAAAAATCAAACCAAATTGGAGGCTGGGGGCCAAGATGGCGGACTAGGTGGACGCTACCGCGGATCCCTCTTGCAACAAAGACTCGGAAAAACAAGGGAATCGATCACATACATAACAATCTACGAACTCTGAACAACAAGCACAGACTTAGAGACGGAAAACGAACAAATACGGGCAGACAGCGACTGTTTTCAGAACTAGGAGCCAGCTCACCAGCTGACTACTTGGAAAATCTAGTTTCCCAGTGATGGCTCGGAGACAGCAGTCCATATCAAACCACATAAAGAAACAGACCATGACAGCTTCTCCAACCCCCCAAACAAAAGAATCAAAATCTTTCCCAAATGAAGATACAATCCTGGAATTATCAGATACAGAATATAAAAAACTAATTTACAGAATGCTTAAAGATATCACAAATGAAATTAGGATAAATGCAGAAAAAGCTAAGGAACACACTGATAAAACTGTTGAAGAACTCAAAAAGATTATTCAAGAACATAGTGGAAAAATTAACAAGTTGCAAGAATCCATAGAGAGACAGCATGTAGAAATCCAAAAGATTAACAATAAAATTACAGAATTTGACAACGCAATAGAAAGTCAGAGGAGCAGACTCGAGCAATTAGAATGTAGACTGGGACTTCTGGAGGACCAGGGAAACAACACCAACATAGCTGAAAAAAAATCAGATAAAAGAATTAAAAAAAATGAAGAAACCCTAAGAATCATGTGGGACTCTATCAAGAAGGATAACTTGCGGGTGATTGGAGTCCCAGAACAGGGAGGGGGGACAGAAAACACAGAGAAAATAGTTGAAGAACTCCTGACACAAAACTTCCCTGACATCATGAAAGAAGAAAGGATATCTATCCAAGATGCTCATCGAACCCCATTTAAGATTGATCCAAAAAGAAAAACACCAAGACATATCATCATCAAACTTGCCAAAACCAAAGACAAACAGAAAATTTTAAAAGCAGCCAGGGAGAAAAGAAAGGTTTCCTTCAAGGCAGAATCAATAAGAATAAGTTCAGACTACTCAGCAGAAACCATGCAGGCAAGAAGGGAATGGGACGACATATACAGAGCACTAAACGAGAAAAACTGCCAACCAAGGATCATATATCCAGCAAAACTCTCTCTGAAATATGAAGGAGAAATTAAGATATTTACAGATAAACACAAGTTTAGAGAATTTGCAAAAACTAAACCAAGACTGCAAGAAATGCTAAAGGAGATTGTTTGGCCGGATGACCAATAATATCAGGTACCAGCACAATACAAGGTCACAAAACAGAACGTCCTGATATCAACGCAACTCAAACAGGGAAAGCACAAAAACAAACAAATTAAGACTAATTCTAAAAAATAAATAAATAAACAAAATAATACACACAACAGGAAATCATGGAAATCAATAGATAAACGATCAAAATAATCAAAAAGAGGGACTAAATATAGGAGGCATTGAACTGCCAGATGGAGAGTGATACAAGGCGAAATAGAAGGATACAAGTTAGGTTTTTACTTAGAAAAATAGGGGTAAATAAAAAGGTAACCACAAAAAGGAATATCAATTCCATAACTCAAGAAAAAAGCCAAGAAAAACGTAACGACTCAATAAACACAAAGTTAAACATTATGAAAATGAGGATCTCACAAGCTACTAAGAAAAACGTCTCAGCACAAAAAAGCACGTGGAAAAATGAAATGGCCAACAACACACATGAAAAGGCATCAAAATGACAGCACTAAAAACTTACTTATCTATAATTACGCTGAATGTAAATGGACTAAATGCACCAATAAAGAGACAGAGAGTCACGGACTGGATAAAAAAACACGATCCATCTATATGCTGCCTACAAGAGACACACCTTAGACTTAGAGACACAAACAAACTAAAACTCAAAGGATGGAAAAAAATATATCAAGCAAACAATAAGCAAAAAAGAAGAGGAGTAGCAATATTAATTTCTGACAAAATAGACTTTAGACTTAAATCCACCACAAAGGATAAAGAAGGACACTATATAATGATAAAAGGGACAATTGATCAGGAAGACATAACCATATTAAATATTTACGCACCTAATGACAGGGCTGCAAGATACATAAATCAAATTTTAACAGAATTGAAAAGTGAGATAGACACCTCCACATATATAGTAGGAGACTTCAACACACCACTTTCGGAGAAGGACAGGACATCCAGTAAGAAGCTCAACAGAGACACGGAAGACCTACTTACAACAATCAACCAACTTGACCTCATTGACTTATACAGAACTCTCCACCCAACTGCTGCAAAATATACTTTTTTTTCTAGCGCACATGGAACATTCTCTAGAATAGACCACATATTAGGGCATAAAACAAATCTTTCCAGAATCCAAAACATCGAAATATTACAAAGCATCTTCTCAGACCACAAGGCAATGAAGCTAGAAATCAATAACAGAAAAACTAGGGAAAAGAAATCAAATACTTGGAAAATGAACAATACCCTCCTGAAAAAAGACTGGGTTATAGAAGACATCAAGGAGGGAATAAGGAAATTCTTAGAAAGCAACGAGAATGAAAATACTTCCTATCAAAACCTCTGGGACACAGCAAAAGGAGTGCTCAGAGGCCAATTTATATCGATAAATGCACACATACAAAAAGAAGAAAGAGCCAAAATCAGAGAACTGTCCCGACAACTTGAACAAATAGAAAGTGAGCAACAAAGGAATCCATCAGGCACCCGAAGAAAACAAATAGTAAAAATTAGAGCTGAACTAAATGAATTAGAGAACAGAAAAACAATTGAAAGAATTAACAAAGCCAAAAGCTGGTTCTTTGAAAAAATTAACAAAATTGATAAACCATTGGCTAGACTGACTAAAGAAAAACAGGAAAGGAAACAAATAACCCAAATAAGAAACGAGAAGGACCACATCACAACAGAACGAAATGAAATCAAAGGAATCATATCAGATTACTACATAAAACTGTACTCTAACAAATTTGAAAACCTAGAAGAAATGGATAAATTCTTGGAACAATACTACTTACCTAAACTAACACATTCAGAAGTAGAACAACTAAATAGACCCATAACAAAAAAAGAGATTGAAACGGTAATCAAAAAACTCCCAACAAAAAAAAGTCCTGGCCCAGATGGCTTCACTGCAGAGTTCTACCAAACCTTCAGAGAAGACTTAACACCATTACTATTGAAGGTATTTCAAAGTATAGAAAAAGACGGAATACTACCCAACTCATTCTATGAAGCTACCATCTCCCTGATACCAAAACTAGGTAAAAACATTACAAAAAAAGAAAATTTTAGACCTATATCCCTCATGAACACAGATGCAAAAATCCTTAACAAAATTCTAGCCAATAGAATCCAACAACACATCAAAAAAATAATTCACCCTGATCAAGTGGGATTTATACCAGGTATGCAAGGCTGGTTTAATATCAGAAAAACCATTAATGTAATCCATCACATAAATAAAACAAAAGACAAAAACCACATGATCTTATCAATTGATGCAGAAAAGGCATTTGACAAAGTCCAACACCCATTTATGATAAAAACTCTCACCAAAATAGGAATTGAAGGAAAATGCCTCAACATAATAAAGGGCATATATGCAAAGCCAATGGCCAATATCACTCTAAATGGAGAGAACCTGAAAGCATTTCCCTTGAGAACGGGAACCAGACAAGGATGCCCTTTATCACCGCTCTTATTCAACATCGTATTTGAAGTCCTAGCCAGGGCAATTAGGCTAGACAAAGAAATAAAGGGTATCCAGATTGGTAAGGAGGAAGTAAAGCTATCACTATTTGCAGATGACATGATCATATACATGGAAAACCCCAAGAAATCCTCCAGAAAACTACTGAAACTAATAGAAGAGTTTGGAAGAGTCTCAGGATATAAAATAAACATACAAAAATCACTTGGATTCCTCTACATCAACAAAAAGAACACCGAAGAGGAAATAACCAAATCAATACCATTCACAGTAGCCCCCAAGAAGATAAAATACTTAGGAATAAATCTTACCAAGGATGTAAAAGACCTATACAAAGAAAACTATAAAACTCTGCTACAAGAAATTCAAAAGGACACACTTAAATGGAAAAACATACCCTGCTCATGGATAGGAAGACTTAACATAGTAAAAATGTCTATTCTACCAAAAGCCATTTATACATACAACGCACTTTCAATCCAAATACCAATGTCATACTTTAAGGGAATAGAGAAACAAATCACTAATTTCATATGGAAAGGAAAGAACCCCCGGATAAGCAAAACATTACTGAAAAAGAAGAAGAAAGTGGGAGGCCTCACCCTACCTGATTTCAGAACCTATTATATAGCTACAGTAGTCAAAACAGCCTGGTACTGGTACAACAACAGGCACATAGACCAATGGAACAGAATTGAGAACCCAGATATAAATCCATCCATTTATGAGCAGTTGATATTTGACAAAGGACCAGTGTCAGTCAATTGGGGAAATAATAGTCTTTTTAACAAATGGTGCTGGCATACCTGGATATCCATTTGCAAAAGAATGAAACAGGACCCATACCTCACACCATGCACAAAAACTAAATCCAAGTGGATCAAAGACCTAAACATAAAGACTAAAACGATAAAAATCATGGAAGAAAAAATAGGATCTACCCTAGGAGCCCTAATACAGGGCATAAACAGAATACAAAACATTACCAAAAATGATGAAGAGAAACCAGATAACTGGGAGCTCCTAAAAATCAAACACCTATGCTCATCTAAAGACTTCACCAAAAGAGTAAAAAGACCACCTACAGACTGGGAAAGAATTTTCAGCTATGACATCTCCGACCAGCGCCTGATCTCTCAAATCTACATGATTCTGTCAAAACTCAACCACAAAAAGACAAACAACCCAATCAAGAAGTGGGCAAAGGATATGAACACACATTTCACTAAGGAAGATATTCAGGCAGCCAACAGATACATGAGAAAATGCTCTCGATCATTAACCATTAGAGAAATGCAAATTAAAACTACGATGAGATTCCATCTGACACCAACTAGACTGGCATTAATACAAAAAACACAAAATAATAAATGTTGGAGAGGCTGCGGAGAGACTGGAACTCTCATACACTGCTGGTGGGATTGTAAAATGGTTCAACCACTTTGGAAATCCGTCTGGCGTTATCTTATACAGTTAGAAATAGAACTACCATACAACCCAGAAATCCCACTCCTGGGAATATACCCTAGAGATACAAGAGCCTTCATACAAACAGATATATGCACACCCATGTTTATTGCAGCTCTGTTTACAATAGCAAAAAGCTGGAAGCAACCAAGATGTCCATCAACGGACGAATGGGTAAATAAATTGTGGTATATTCACACAATGGAATACTACGCATCGATAAAGAACAGTGACGAATCTCTGAAACATTTCATAACATGGAGGAATCTGGAAGGCATTATGCTGAGCGAAATGAGTCAGTTGCAAAAGGACAAATATTGTATAAGACCACTATTATAAGATCTTGGGAAATAGAAAAAACGGAAAAGAACACATACTTTTGTGGTTACAAAGGGGGGAGGGAGGGAGGGAGGGAGGGAGAGGGCTTTTTATTGATCAATCTGTAGATGGGAACTGCTTTGGGTGAAGGGAAAGACAACACTCAAAACAAGGAAGGTCAGCCTAATTGGACAGGATTAAAAGTAAAGAGGTTTCCGAGATAAAATGAAAGCTTCAAAGGATAGCGAAGCAGGGGCTGGGGTCTGGGGAACTTGGTTTGAGAGGACTTCTAAATCAATGGGCAAAACAATTCTATTATGAAAACACTCTGCATCCCACTTTGAATTGTGGCACCTGGGGTCCTAAATGCCAACAAGCAGCCATCTAAAATACATTAATTGGTCTCAACCCACCGGGAGCAAAGGCAAAGGAAGAACACCAAGGTCACACGACAACTAAGAACCCAAGAGACAGAAAGGGCCACTTGAACCAGAGACCTACAATATCCTGAGACCAGAAGAACTAGTTGGTGCCCGGCCACAATCTATGTCTGCCCTGTCAGGGAACACAACAGACAACTCCTGAGGGAGCAGGAGACCAATGGGATGCAGACCCCAAATTCTCATTAAAAGACCACACCTAATGGTATGATTGCGACTAGAGGAATCCCAGAGACAATGCTCCCCAGAACTTCTGATGGCACAGGACAGGAACCATCCCCGAAGACAAATCATCAGGCATGAAAAGGACTGGTCAGTGGGGGGGAGAGAGATACTGATAAAGAGTGAGCTAATTAAATCAGGTGGACACGGGAGAGTGTGTTGGCAACTCTTGACTGGAGGGGGGATGGGAAGATAGAGAGAGAGGGAAAAAGGTAAAATTGGCACGAAACGAGAGACTGTAAGGGCTGACTCAATAGGGGGAGAGTAAGTGGGAGAAGGGAGTAAGATGTATGTAAACCTACATGTGACAGACTGATTGGAATGGTAAATGTTCACTTGAAGCTTAATAAAAATTAAAAAAAAAAAAATCAAACCAAACTACTGCTTTCGAGCCAATTCCTACTCATAGTGACCGTACAGGAACAGGGTAGAACGGCCCCATAGGTGTTTCCAAGGCTGTAATCTTTACAGAAATAGACTGCCACGTCTTTCTCCCAAGGATGGGCTGATGGGTTCAAACCACAGACCTTTCAGTTAGCAGTCAAGCCCTTAACCACTTCGCTACCAGGGCTCCATCCATCTGCTAACCTGTTGCTGTCTAGTTGATTCTGACTCATACTGACTCTTC
This sequence comes from Loxodonta africana, assembly GCF_030014295.1. Lineage (NCBI taxonomy): Eukaryota > Metazoa > Chordata > Mammalia > Proboscidea > Elephantidae > Loxodonta > Loxodonta africana. Next base: position 193,835,154 of record NC_087343.1, read on the forward strand.
TCCATAAGGTTTCCAAGTGGATTTGAACTGCCGACCTTTTGGTTAGCAACCGAGCTCTAAACCACAGCTCCATCAGGGCCCCACCCCTCTGCTAGACTCAGAAAAAACCAAAATAACATTAAAAAAAAAAAAGTTGCCAGTGAGTCAGTTCTGACTCATGGCAACCTCACGTGTGTCAGAGTAGAACTGTGCTTCATAAGGTTTTCAGTGGCTGATTAATTGGAAGTAGATAATCAGGTTTTTCTTCTGAGGTGCCTCTGAGTGGAATCGAGCCTCCAACCTTTTGGTTAGTAGTTGAGTGAAGTAACCATTTGCACCACCAGGACTCCATTAGATGCCTCTAATGTAGTAAGAGACAAGGGATAGTTCTGACAGTTAAAGCATCCTAATAGCTGAGTGTACCATGAGTAGTGGGTGCCATGGTACTCCACCCAAGGCCTCCTCAAGGTCTCCGCGCCTGTTGATGGCTCACAGCCCATTTGTCACTGGAAATGGTCCTTGGCTACAGGGTATTGCCCCTGCCAGGGGAGTCTGAAGACAATGGCTAGCTGATGTAGGAATACAAAGGCCTGCTCCTCTTGCCTCAATTTGGAATGACCCTTAAGGACCACTACAGGTCCAAATCTCCCCCAGCATCTGTCACCTGTGGCCTTAGTGGCAAAGTCACTGCAGGTCAGCTTCTCCATGGCTCTTATACAGTCATAAGCCTTCCTCCTCCTGACCTCCAGAATCTTCCTCAGGTTTTGTGTGCTTTGCTAGAGATATTCTACATATACACAAAACCACACATGTATATTCTTATATACGAGTCCATTGTTTTGTGCCTGTTATTTAATTTTATGTTCCTATTGTATTTCCTAAAAGCCTCCAAGAAAGAGTTGTGGTGATAGTAGACCTAAACCTGAAAAAAAAATGGATTGCCAGCAAAAAAAAAAAAAAAAAAAAAAATGCACTCCAGTACTTCGTCTCTTTTTTCTAATGTTTATACTAATCATTTCATTTTCTTACCTTCTTACATTGGTTTGACTCTCTAAGAAAATGTTGAATTACAATGGTAACAGTGGGTGTTCTTGTCTGGTTATTGATTTTAATTGAAATACTTTTAGCATTGTGCTGTTTAGAAGGATTTTGATTACACCTGCTCCTCATTTATCAACTTAACCACTACACCACCAGGGTTTCCATATAGGACAGTAGAGTTGCCCCCATAGGGTTTTGTAGACTATAATCTTTATGAGAGCAGATTGCCAGGTCTTTTTTCCTGTGGAAAGGCTGGTGGGTTCTAACCGCTGACTTTTTGGTTAGCAGCCCAGTGCTTAGTATTCCAAAGAGTAAATGAATTGATTTCATGTAACCAGTCCCTACTGCTAAACATTTAGGCCTAGACTTCTGAGATTTCAATCAATGCTACAATAAATATTCATGTACCTGTGTGTCTGCTTACATATGTAAGTATGCATCTAGGATAAATTTTTAAAAGTGGAATTTCTGGATTCAAAAGGTGTGTGCATGTTAAATTTTAATATATTTTGGCAACTTGCCTGTCAAAGAAATTATGCTAATTTATTCTCCTACCAAAAAATGTGCCTATTTCCCCATAGAATCTATACCAGGCGAGTGAGGGTCATTTCCATGGAAGTGCAAACATTCACTCAGTTTGGTGTCAACATGACAGTCAGTGAAGGGTGGATCCAGCCTGCCTCGCACTTAAGAGCGGGAAGGGGAATGGAGGAAACATGCAAATGGGGCCTTCAGTCCTTTCATCTTTGAAAAGCCCTTATCTCCTTAGGTGTTATTGCTCATCCTGTCAAAACAAGAAACCTACTCCCATCTGGTAGAGTTGAGTTTCTGTACAGAAAGAGTTAATGGGTCTCCATGGAAACCTTAGCCCTGCTGACCCCAGAGGAAAACGCTATTATCCACAGTGCTGAAGCCAGATGACTGCAGAATCACTCTGTAATGAAAGGCAGGGTAATTGTAGGTCCTTGGGGCTTAGACTTGGTTTTTTTTTTTTTTTTCTTGCTGCTTTATTCTCTTGATTTGCAACTTTTCATCTTTTGAATGAGACTTTCAAAGTGGATGCTGATCACTGCAGCATAAGAGAATCCCATCGTACTTTCTAGTGTTACGGGTGCACACTGCTAAGATGATCACCTCTCCCCAACCAAAAAGTTCTGCATGAAAACTTACCTCAAATCCTCATGGGCGCCAACCAGAGCCTTCTCACTCAGCACCTGATCGATTATGTGGCAATCAAACAAAATTGTCTTTAAAAGCATTGACTTATAGTTCCGGTCTCATCAAGCCCTACTCAATGCCAAAATACCTGATGGAAAGTATGAGACTCGATCAGAAATATCGAGAGTCTTCTAAGACATCATCTCGCTGTAAATATTAGAAAACCTCTAGATAATCGGCTGATTTTATACATAGATATTTAATCCACAGAGATCTTTAACATACAGATATTTTATTTATTAAGGCAGAGACATTTGACATTCTCAATTCTTGCTCTTTCCCAGATATAAAATGTCCCAGGGGTATATGGATATTTTTTATATACATAAAAAAATAACTTGATATGATTTAGCCTGTGTTATAATAGGAGCTTATCCTGGGATTTCCTTGTAACATGTGCTTATTTCTTGAAATTTACATTCAGCTGAGTCTTTCAGAAGACTGAGTAATTCCCTGGTGAATCTAGTCAAGACTGAAGGTCAGAGGAGGTAGGAGAGGCAGTGTAATATAGGCCTATTATGGTTTGGTGGGTCAGATAACACAGTTTATGTTGGGCAGCTTGGATCACATTGTAACTACATGGCCTGTTTCAAGCATTCAGTCTGCTAAAGCCCAATAGCAGGCCAAAAGCTCTTTCTCAAAAGGAGAGTAGTTATTTACAGAGGATGGCATGGTTTTGCTCCCAAATCCTAAGGATCTGTATGGTGATTAACTTATAGAAGTCCTAAAGGCCCCAAACAACATCTCTATCTGCCAGTGACACTTTCAGCGCCATTAGATACTCTGAGTCATATGGGCCAAGTGACGGAGCAGCTAGTATGGCAACCTGGACCTGTTGGCAGAGGATTGGGGTTAGGAGTTGGCAGTCTGGGCTCAAATCTAATTAGCTTTGTGGGCTTGGGTGAGCTATGCAACCTTAGTTTCCTAATGCCTCTGGGTCCCCCAAACCAAAGAGGTGGCATACACAATAGACTCTGGAAAGGTAATCTACTGCTGCATAATAAATACAATGGCTTAAAACAACAATCACTCAGAACCTCCTGTGCTTTATTTAGATCAGAAACTTAAGAGCAGTGCTGTTTGATGGTTCTGGCTTGGAGAGTGTGTTCTGTTTTCCTAGCGAACCCTGACTGATAACAGCGGCCTACACTAAATGAAGTTGAAATGGTAGAAGTTCATTGGTATGCTGTAGAAGAAGATATTCAAAAACCTAGAGAGATTGGAATGCTAGACTGAGCTTATCATGTAAGGCTTGCTCATCCAAGGACACGCTCCTTACTATGGTTGTGAGAAATAAATTCATCAGGGGGGCCTCAGCATCCTTGAAGCTATCTGTGGTGGCTCTTTTCGGTAGGTCAGAAATTACAGTGGGAACTGCTATCGTCTAACTGGGATTCCCATATGCAGTGGGGATAATGGGACTCTAGGATGATAGAGGCCAAGAGATGGCACTTAATCAGCAAACACAAGATGGGCATGGTTAGTGTAACAGGCAGAGGAACCAAAGATCCAGAACAGTCTAGATTGCAGAGATTTTCGGTCCCAGCTTCTTAATCATGGCGTCCCTAAGAATGAAATAGGTGGGCAATGTCTTAGGCTGGGTTCTCTAGAGAAGAAAAACCAGTAAAGCATATAAATATATAGAAAGAGCTATTCATATCAAGGAAATGGCTCACCCAAGTCTGTGGGTCAAGCTAGAGGCTTCTCCTGATTCGCATAGCTGCAGGGGCTTGCGAACTCAAGATCGGCAGGTCAGACAGCATGGCTCTGGCTCACAAACTGCGAAGACCAATGAATCCCAAGGTCAGCAGTCAGCATGGCAGGTAAGCTGCTAAGAACTGGAGGTCAGACGAACAGGAGCTACGTGTAGGGTCCAGAGCGAGCAAAAGCCCAGGAGCCTTGCCAGAAAGTTCACCTACATTGCATGCAGGTCACACGGCCAAGGAAATTCCCTTTCAACTGATTGGCTACTCACAGTAGATCCCATCATGGAGGTGAACGCACCATATTAAATCTTATCACGGAGGTGATCACACCATCATACGACTGCCAAACTACACCACAACTGCCAAACTACTGAGAATCAAGGCCCAGTCAAGTTGACACACAACCTTAACAAATCACAGGCAACCTACTAAAATCTTACTTGATCTGTATAATGGAAAAATAATGGAAAAGCTCAATATTTGATGATCAGAAGTCTGATTTGAATGATCCAGAGAGTTAAGGCCCCTGAATCAATTCCCAGACTTGAGTCAATTGATAGACCCAGAACCCCTTTGTCATGGATTGAATTGTGTCCCCCCAAAATATCTGTCAACTTCGCTGGGCCATGTTTCTCAGTATCATGTGATTGTCCACCATTTTATATGATTTTCTTATATGTTGTAAATCCTATCATTATGACGTAATAGGATGGATTAGTGGCAGATAAATTGATAAGGTCTACAAGATTAGGTAGTGTCTTAAGCCAATCTCTTTAGAGATATAAAAGAGAGAAGTGAGCAGAGAGACATGGGGACCTCATACCACTAAGAAAGCCAGGAGCAGAGCATGTCCTTTGGACCTGAGGTTCCTGCTCTGAGGTGCTCCCAGACCAGGGGAAGACTGATGACAAGGACCTTCCTCCAGAGCTGACAGAGAGGAGAAAGCCTTCCCCTGGAGCTGATGACTTGAATTTGGACTTGTAGTCTACTAGACTGTGAGAGAATAAATTTCTTGTTATTTCGTTATAGTAGCACTAGATGACTAAGACACCCTTGGATGAAGAGGAGACTGGATCCTCTTGAGGAAGGACCCTAATATACCACCAAAAATATATCTTCCTCCCAGCCTTCCCCAAAAGAACTCATGGCCATTTACTAGGACGACTGTGCATTGGGAACAGGTGAAATAATCAGATTCTTAGAGGATTACTGATGACTGGCTGTGACGTGACACTAATTCCTGGAGACCCAAATGTCACCGTAGTTCTCTACTCAGGGTAGGGGCTTGTGGAAGTCAGTTGATGAATGGAATTTTGGCTCAAATTTATCTCACAGTGTGCCCAGTGAGTCCCAGGATTTACCCTGTGGTTATTTCCCTTAATCATTTCTTCCATTCTCTTTAGCTACCCTACATTCCAATAGCAAGTTTTGGAGTTTCTTCTGACATCCATTTTGGTCTTTTCTTTCTTTCCTGTCTTTTTAATGACCTTTTGCTTTCTTCATGTATGATGTCCTTGATGTCATCCCACAACTTGTCTGGTCTTGGTCATTAGTGTTCAGTGTGTCAAATCTATTCTTGAGATGGCCTCCAAATTCAGGTGGGATATATTCAAGGTTGTATTTTGGTTCTTGTGGGCTAGTTTTAGTTTTCTTCGGCTTCAACTTGAACTCACATATTAGCAATTGATGGTCTGTTCCACAGTTGGCCCCGGCCTTGCTCTGATTGATGATACTGAGTTTTTCCATTGTCTCTTTCCACAGATGTAGTCGATTTGATTTCTGTGTATTCCATCTGTCAAGGTTGACATGTATAGTCGCCATTTAACTTGTTGAAAAAAGGTATATGCAATGAGTAAGTCTTTGGTCTTACAAAATTCTGTCATGCAATCTCTGGTGTCATTTTTGTCATCGAGGCCATATTTTCCAACTACAGATCCTTCTTCTTTGTTTCAACTTTTGCATTCCAATCACCAGTAATTATCAATGCATCTTGATTGCATGTTTGATCAATTTCAGTCTGCAGAATTGGTAAAAATCTTCAATCTCCTCATCTTTGGTGTTACTGGTTGGTGCGTTGGTACGTGAATTTGAGTAATAGTTGTATTAACTGGTCTACCTTGTAAGCATATGGATATCTACTTCAGGATAGATCTTAAAATGTTCTCCCTAGTTCTGAAAAGCATAGCTGCAATATACACTCAGCAACTGGTAGAATCCACATACGAGTTCCACGACCCATGGAGTAGGGGCTATTATGGTAGGAAAGATCAAGTGGAAGCCACAAGAACTCTATTTATGAAGACAGTATAACAAAAGCAATACTGTAATTCTAGGGGGATTAAAGATATTAGTGCTACCATCAAACCTTGAAAAATGCAGGGGTGGTGACTCTCTCCACATCCTCATTCAACTCACCTATTTAGCTTGAGTAGAAGACAGACCTCGGAGAATGACAGAGGTTTATTGCAAACTTAAACAGATGATGATGCCAATTGCAGTTGCTTTTCCAGATGTGGGCTTTTTTTTTTGCTGTAGAAAATCATCACATCCTTTGGTAGCTGATGTGCACCTATTGATCAGCAAATGCTATTTTTCTCCCTATCCTTTAGTAAAGACCAGCAGATGTGATGTTCTTTCAGCTAGCAAAGCCAGCAATATACCTTCACTGTCCTACTTCGGGAATATTAATTCTCCAGTCATAGATTATAACAAGTCTGCAGAGACCTTGATTGCCTTTTCCTTTTATAGGAAATCATGCCGGTTCCTAGCTACTCTAGACTCGTTGGTAAGATGCCTGGATGTGAGAAAGTGGTAAATAGATCCCACAAAACTTCACAGGATTGCCACCTTAGTGAAATTTCTAGGGGTCCAGTGGTCTGAAATGTGTCAAGATATCTCTTCCAAGTTAAAGGACAAGCTGTTGAATCTGGCCCCTCCTACCACTAACTAAGAGACACAAAGCATAGTGGGCCTCTTTGCATTTTGGATGCCCATTGAGGTTGTTGTTGCTCGGTGCCATCGAGTCGGTTCCGACAACAGAACGAAACACTGCCCGGTCCTGTGCCATCCTTACAGTCATTGTTATCCATGAGCTCACTGTTGCAGCTACTGTGTCAACCCACCTCGTTGAGGGTCTTCCTCTTTTCCACTGACCCTGTACTTTGGCAAGCATGATGTCCTTCTCCAGGGACTGATCCCTCCTGACAACATGTCCAAAGTATGTAAGACACAGTCTCACCATCCTTGCTTCTAAGGAGCATTCTGGTTGTACTTCTTCTAAGACAGATTTGTTGGTTCTTTTGGCAGTCCATGGTATATTCAATATTCTTCACCAACACCACAATTCAAAGGCATCAATTCTTCTTCAGTCTTCTTTATTCATTGTCCAGCTTTCACATGCATATGATGCGATTGAAAATACTATGGATTGGGTCAGGCGCACCTTAATCTTCAAGGTGACATCTTTGCTTTTCAAAACTTTAAAGAGGTCCTTTGCAGCAGATTTGCCCAATGCAATGCGTCTTTTGATTTCTTGACTGCTGCTTCCATGGATGTTGATTGTGGATCCAAGTAAAATGAAATCCTTGACAACTTCAATCTTTCCTTCGTTTATCATGATGTTGCTCATTGGTCCAGTTGTGAGGATTTTTGTTTTCCTTATGTTGAGGTGCAATCCAAACTGAAGGCTGTGGTCTTTGATCTTCATTAGTAAGTGCTTCAAATCCCCTTCACTTTCAGCAAGCAAGGTTGTGTCATCTGCATAATGCAGGTTGTTAGTGAGTCTTCCTCTAATCGTGATGCCCCATTCTTCTTTATATAGTCCAGCTTCTCAGATTATTTGCTCAGCATACAGATTGAATAGGTATGGTGAAAGAATACAACCCTGACGCACACCTTTCCTGATTTTAAACCCATCAGTATCCCCTCGTTCAGTATCCCCTATGTGTCTGTCAGTTTATTGTACTGTGAGGGCTTGTGTGTTGCTGTGAAGCTGGAAGCTATGCCACCGGTATTCAGATACCACCAGGGGTACCCATGGAGGACAGGTTTCAGCTGAGCTTCCGGGCTAAGGCAGATTAGGAAGATGGATCCGGCAGTCTACTTATGAAAAGCATTAGCCAGTGGAAACCTTATGAATAGCAGCCCATTGATAGAGTGACCTAAAAGCTGCCAGTTTTGAATGGAGCCCAGAACAAGAGAAAGCTTTGCAATAGGTTCAGGCCACCATACGAGCTGCTCTGTCACTGGCCCATATGACCCAACATGTCTGATGGTGCTTAAGGTGTCAGTGGCAGATAGAAATGCTGTTTAGAGTCTTCAGGACACCTATAAGTTAATCACAGTGCAGTCTCTTAGGATTTTGGAGCAAAACGGTGGCGTTCTCTGTGAATAATTACTTTCCTTTTGAGAAACAGCTTTTGGTTTGTTACTCTTTAGTAGAGAACTGAACGCTTGACACAGGCTACCTAGGTACCACGTGATCTGAACAACCCATCATAAACTGGGTGTTATCTAACCCACTGAACTGTAAAGTTTAGGATACACAACAGCCCTTTAACTTCAAATGGAAGTGATATATATGAGATCAGACTTAAGTAGGCCCTGAAGCCACAAAAAAGTTGCTTGAAGAAGTGACCCAAGTGTGTGTGGTCATTGCTTCTGCTACACTGCCTTCTTCCTCTCAACTTGCACCAATAGCTCAGGGCACATTTCCTGTAAGTGGTTGACAGGGAAAGAAAAAACTCAGGCTTGGCTACAGATGACTTACATGATAATACAGGCACCCCCCAAAAGTGGACAGCTGCTGCTCCTTTGTGGGAGATCACTAGAGGACAATGGTGAAAGGAAATTCTCCCAGTGGATAGAGCTCAGAACAAGGCGCTTGATTATTTATTTTGCCTGGAAGGAGAGATGGCCAGAAGTATGGGTCCATATTGACTCATGGACTGTGCCTAAAAGTTGGGTTGGATGGTCAGTGACTTAGAAGGAATATGATTGTAACATTGGTGACAAGGGGGTTTTGAGGAAGAGGTGTGTGAATAGACACTTAATGGGCACAGAATGTAAAAGTATTTGTATGCTATGTGAATGCTTACCAAAGAATGGCCTCAGCAGAGGAGGGTTTTAATAATCAGGTAGATAGGATGAATTGTTCTGTGAACATTGGTCAGCCTCCTTCCCCAGCCACTCTTGTCCTTGCCCAATGGGCTCATGAACAAAGCGGCAGTGGTGGCAGGCATGCAAGATACATATGGGCTCAGCAACATGGACTTCCAGTAACCAAGACAGACCTGGCTGCAGCCTCTGCTGTGTGTCAAATCAGCCAACAGCAGACATCAACACTGGTCCCTTGATATGGTACCATTCCCTGGGGAATCAGCATGTTACCTTGTGGAAGATTGACTACACAGGACTGTTTCCATCATTCAGGGGTAATGCTTTGTTCTTACTGGAATAGTCACTTACTCTGTATATAGATTTGCCTTTTCTGCCTAAAAAGCTATCTGTGTCTTTCAGGAGTATGTAAATTTTTTTCTCATATCGGTTTTGCACATTTCTTGTTAAATATATTCCTATGTGTTTAATCTTGGTTGCAATTATAAATGAGGTTTTCTCTATCATTATGTTCTCTGTCTCTTGTTGGATACTTATGTTGGTTATTTGGTAAATATTTATTGATAAAAATTAAAATAGCTAATCCTGACTCACTTTAAGTATTTTATCACTGGGAATGAAAAGAAGAATGGAAAACGGAAAGAGAAATAGCTGAAGAGTGGTTGTTCTGCTGCAAGAGCCTGAGCCCTGTCTGGGTGTGAAGAAGGATTAGAATAGAGGGGTGTTATGGATTGTATTGTGTTCCCCAAAATGGTGTGTCAGTTTGGCTAGGCCATGATTCCCGGTATTGTGTGGTTGTCCACCATTTTGTAATCTGATGTGATTATCCTCCGTGTTGTAAATCCTAACCTCTATGATGTTAATGAGGCAGGATTAGAGGCAGTTATGTTAATGAGGCAGGATGAATTCTACAGAATTAGGTTGTTTCTTGAGTCAATTTCTTTTGAGATAGAAAAGAGAAAAGTGAGTAGAGGGGAGAGGGATCTCATACCTTCAAGAAAGAAGTCCTGGGAGCAGAGCTTGTCCTTTGAACCCACGGCCCCTGCACGGAGAAACTCCTAGACCAGTGGCAGATTGATGAAAAAGACTTCCCTGAGAACGGACAGAAAGAGAGAAAGTCTTCCCTGGTTGCTGGCACCCTGCATTCGGACTTGTAGCCTCCTAGACTCTGAGAGAATAAATTTTTCTTTGTTAAAGCCATCCACTTGTGGTACTTCTGTTATAGACAACGGGCTGTTGCATGGATACCAACCTTATCCCCAGTAACTTTGCCCACTAGTAGTCATGGACCCATGAGTATTTTGACAAATCACCTTATCTGTTCATCCTTCCTGGCAAAGAGTGAAGCTGCAAAAGGAAGGAACAGAGGCAGCCCTGATGTGGGAAGCTGGGTTGATCCCTCTTCTTATTACAAACACAATTATGTGCAGTTGCAGAAGCATATAAGAAGAGGACGTTGTTTGGAATTTTCTAGTAGTGTATCCTTACCATTGCCTAAGGGTCAGAAAGGAGCTGGACTATTTAGGTTTTATTTACATCTTGCTGTTGCTAGGTGCAGGCAGTCAGTTCCAACTCATAGTCCCTACATACAACAGAACAAAACACTGCCCCGTCCTGCCCCATCCTCAATTTGTTGCTATGTTTGAGCCCATTGTTGCAGCACTGTGTCAATCCATCTCATTGAAGGTCTTCTTTTTCGCTGACCCTCTACTATGATGTCATTCTCCAGTTACTGGTCCCTCTAGATGACATGTCCAAAGTTCATGAGACGAAGACTCGCCATCCGCACTTCTAAGGAGCATTCTGGCTGTACTTCTTCCAAGACAGATTTGTTTGTTCTTTTGGCAGTCCACGGTATATTCAATGTTCTTTGCCAGCATCGTAATTCAAATGCATCAATTCTTCTTCCATCTTCCTTATTCATTGTCCAGCTTTTGCATGCATATGAGATGATTGAAAACACCATGGCTTGGGTCAGGCACACCTTACTCCTCAAAGTGAAGTCTTTGCTTTTTAACATTTTAAAGAGGTCTTTTGCAGCAGATTTGCCCAGTGCAATGCACCATTTCATTTTGTAGCTGCTGCTTCCATGGGCATTGATTGTAGATCCAAGTAAAATGAAATCCTTGACAAATTCAATCTTTTCTCCATTTATCATGATGTTGCTTATTGGCCCAATTGTGAGGATTTTTGTTTTCTTTATGTTGAGGCATAATCCATACTGAAAGCTGTGGTCTTTCATCCTCATCCATAAGCGCTTCAAGTCTCTTCACTTTCAGCAAGCAAGGCTGTGTCATTTGCATAACGAAGGTTGTTAGTGAGTCTCCTCCAATCCTGATGCCGTGTTCTTCTTCATATAGTCCAGCTTCTCAAATTATTTGTTCAGCATACAGATTAAGTATGGAGATAAGTAAGGATACAACCCTGATGCACACCTTTTCTGATTTTAACCCATGCCGTATACCCTTGTTCTGTTCGAAGGACTGCCTCTTGGTCTATGTACAGGTTTCTCATGGCCACAGTTAAGTGTTCTGGAAGTTCCATTCTTCACGACGTTATCCATAATTTCTTATGATCCATAGTTGAATGCCTTTGCCCAGTCAATAAAACACAAACATCTCTCTGGTAATCTCTGCTTTCAGCCAAGATCTATCTGACGTCATCATTTCACATTCTCTTCTGAAGCCATCTTGAACTTCTGGCAGTTTTCTGTTGATATACTGCTGCAAACTGTTTTTGAATTTATCTTCAGCAAAATTTTACTTGCGTGTGATATTAACGGTATTGTTTGATAATTTTTGCATTCCTTTGAATCACCTTTCTTTGAAATGGGCACAAATATGGATCTCTTCCAGCTGGCTGGCCAGGTAGCTGTCTTCCAAGTTTCTTGGCATAGATGAATGAGTGCTTCCAGTGTTGCATTCATTTGTTGAAACATTTCAATTGGTATTCTGTCAATTCCTGGAGCCTTGTTTTTTGCCAATGCCTTCGGTACAGCTTGGACTTCTTACTTCAGTACCATTGGATGGTTGAACATCAACTAATTCTTTTTGGTACAGTGACTCTTTGTATTACTTTCGTCTTCTCTTGATGCTTCTTGTGTCGTTCAATTTTTGCCCACAGAATCCTTCAATATTGCAACTTGAGGCTTGAATTTTTTCTTCAGTTCTTTCAGTTTGGCAATTGCTGAGTGTGTTCTTATTCCTTTTTGGGAAAGATTAGTTGCGGGATGACATAAAGGACATCATACATGGAGAAAGCGAAAGGTTATTAAAAAGACAGAAAAAAAAAGACCAAAACTGATGTCAGAAGGGACTGTGAAACTTGCTCTTGAATGTAGTAGAGTAGCTTAAGTGAAAGGAAGAAATGATGAGGTAAAAGAGCTAAACAGAAGATTTCAAAAAGCAGTTTGAGAAGACAAAGTAAAGCATTATTATAATGCTATTTACATCTACTAAAATATATATTCCCGGTAGTGCAGTAGTTAAAGTTCTTGGCTGCTAACCAAAAGGTTGGTTGTTTGAACCTACCAGCAGCTCTGAGGGAGAAAGATGTGGCTGTCTGCTTCTGTAAAGATTACAGCCTTGGAAACCCTATGGGGCAGCTCTACTCTGTCCTATAGGGTCACTGTGAGTTAGAATCAGCTCGACAGCAATGGGTTATATTCCAGACAGGAAGGGGAGAATAATATTCCATGGTACTATGTCTACAACTTGCCAATCATATGTTTGAAAAGTCAAAAATTCAGTTATTTCCTTGTAGTTGCCCCACAATGTGCTCACTAAATCATTTGGTGGATTGCCAGATTTTTTTCACTTTGTATTCCAAACATTTAGTGCAATATGGGCATTCAGTCATTCATTCAGCAAATATTTGAGTTGGAGTAATGGAAACATCGACAAATAAACAATTGGCATACAATGAGAGATAGCCCATATAATAGACACACAAAGTAAGTAGCTCTTCATTTTAATTCTGCCAGGGGAATGAATGAGCCTTAGCAGAAAAAGTTCTTTTATCCATTAAAGAAGAACAGAAAAAAAAAAAAAAACCTTTCTAGGTGAGGGAACAGCTGGGACAAAGGAACAGAGTTTTAGAATGGAGTGTCAATTTTAGGAAACTACAGGTGAGTCATTCTAAGAGACTGGATCTTAAACTTGGCCTCCTGTTGGATTTCAGCCTTGGAAGATTCATGCTAACTTCATCTGAAGGTGTCATAAGGTACCATTGGCCTTTCCTGTCAATTTCAGTCAATGTTACTCTTGGGTTAAATGGTAGAGATTATTCTCTGCCAAGAAAAGATCTTAAGAGGCTCTGTTTGACTCCTTATGTTTACTTCAAAACTCCACATCTCTCGAATTTTCTTTCCTTTCTGCCCTGAGCTTATTTTTTGAAGCAATTTCCTTTTCATCTTGTTTCTCCATCTGAGGCACCTGGGCTCCTCTTGATAAAACTGAAGTTAATAAACTCTCCTGTTGCACCCTGACCATTTATTATCTGAGAAATAGCAGAGAAACCTGTTTTTTCAGACAGAATCACCCTTCTCCAGAGACTCAAGTTAAGGATAGCTAGAAGGGTTGTCAAGAAAAATCTCATATTATTTTTCAACAAAGTGTGATGGGTGGCTTTTCTTTTTTTTTTTCTGTATTTGATCCAGTTTGAAACTTTTGGTTTTTTGTCTACAACTTTTTCTTAAATTACAGTTTTCTTTGGAGCCAGAATTAAGTAGACTCTGCATTTATCTTATTGTCTAGTACTTTTGAGTTGTGTTAGTTTTTCAGCTGTTAGATCCAAACCTCTAAAGCCATCAGTTCATACACTATGATTGTTATTTCAGTTCTCTGAATGTCTGAATTACATTAATATAACACTCTCCCTTCATCTGTTCAGGCTGGAGGTCTCAGAAGCCTTTTTGATTTCTTCTTTCTTAGTCCCAAATTCTGTGCAATCAAATTCCAGTACTTCTACCTGGAATCATCTCCCTATCTTCCTTCTTTCTCTGTCTTCTTTCAGCAAGCATTTGCTGAGTGCCTCCTATGGGGCAAAATGTCTCCCACTTGTGCTTTTTAACCCATTCCACTTGTGGTTGCTATTTGCTGTCAAGTCAGCTCTGACTCATGGCAACCCCATGTACAACAGAACAAAATCTTGCCTAATCCTGCGCCATCTTCACAATGGCTGATATGCTCAAATCCATTGTTGTGGCCACTGTGTATTTTGAGTGCCTTCCAAACTAGGTGGCTCATCTTCCAGCACTATATTGGACAATGTTCTTTTGTGATCCATACTTTTTCACTGGTTAATTTTTGGAAGTAGATCACCAGGCCTTTCTTCCTTGTCTATCTTAGTCTGAAAGCTCCACTGAAACCTGTCTACCATGGGTCACCCTGCTGGTATTTGAAATACTAGTGGCATAGCTTCCAGCCTCCTAGCAACACACAAACCACCACAGTATGACAAACTGACAAATGGGTCGCAGAACACATCCCATGGCTAGGTCTAAAGCTCGAATGCATACAAGAGCCAGGCAAGTGATGTGGTGAGTGGAACAGGACATGGGTGGTGACATGCACCAACAAGTTTGCCAGGCAGGCTGCTGGCTCATGTTACCAGATCTACTTCTTCAAGAGAACCCAGAATATTATCATCTATCACATTGTACTTTTGTTAGTTATTTATTTATCTGGCTTCCCATGAGATTGTGAGCTGCTCCTAAACAGGGAGATTGTCTTATTTCGCTAAGTATCAGATAGTATTTGGTACATAGTAAGATCTAAAATAATTGGTTTATCAATTAGACAGATTAGTATTCTAATCCCTTAGCTGCTTGCCTGCTCATTCCCCGTGGTCTTGTCCTGTGTACCACCTCAGCGCTCTACTCCCATGGTCATGCTCTGTTGTCATTACCAATAACTACAGCTCTCCATAAGTTCACTTTCTACATCCTGCCTCTGATTGCTACTTCCTATCTCTCCAGATTTAGTACCTCAAGTCTAACACTTGGACTGTACCAGGACCTTCAGCCTAGCGATTCTACCATCTGTTCACTGTCATTCACCCTCCTCACATCCCTTACTTGTCTCACTATCCAGTTTATATTCCATGGTGCAACACTGTAATTGCTGCCTAGCATATGCCACCTTTCCATTATAACTTCAATGTCTGGCAAAATCTCAAAGCTGGTTATATCCATCTCTCTACCTATCCCAGGTGTGTATCTAAGCAGGTGAATGTGACTGGAGATAAAACCTCTGACCATGCTTATGCTCTCATTTCACATTTATGACTATAAACCAAAAGCAGCCATGTGGGATACCAGAAAACTTTCTATTGTTCCCAGGTCTATTCATGCACATCCTCTCCCAGATCCCCATTTCACCTTCTCCTCTCTTCTCAGACTTCTTACACCATTCCCGAAAAGACCTTGGTTCTTATTTTGTTGAGAAAATTGAAGCAATATGAAGATAACTTCTACCAGCACCCATCACTACATCTACCTGTCTAAATCTGTGCCCATCTAAACGCATCACGTCACACCTCACCTCACCCCTCATCTATCTATCATCTCTCATCTGTCCGTCCGTCCATCCACCGACACACCCACCGACGCACCCACCCACCGACGCACCCACCGATGCACGCACCCACACACGCACCAACGCATGTGCTGACCCAACCAACCAACCAACCAACCAACCAACCAACCAACCAACCAACCAACCAACCAACCAACCCAACCAACCAACCAACCAACCAACCAACCAACCAACCAACCAACCAACCAACCAACCAACCAATTATCATCTCTCTTCCTGTTAAAATAGAGGAATTGCCCCTTCTCTTATCCAAGGCATTCCTTCCACATCCAAACTCTATCTCCTCCCTTTTCTCCTACTCAGGGGCTGCTCTTCAGCAGTTGCCCCCAACACTCCTTATTCCCCACTACATCATCAGTCTTTCTCTCTCACTGGACCAATCCCATCAACATATTTCTCCCATGCTAAAAGTAAACTCTCTCAGCCCCCATGAGCTATCTTACCATTTTCTGCTCCCCTTTCACAGCAAAGCTCTTTAAAAGGGTGGTTTATACTCACAGTCTGCCTTTCTTCTTCTCCCATTCTTCTGTCTACCTATTCCAATCAGATTTTCTTCCCAACATTCAACTTAAACTACAGCTGGCATTACTGAAAAAGAAGAACAAAGTAGGAGGCCTTACTCTACCAGATTTTAGAACCTATTATACCACCACAGTAGTCAAAACAGCCTGGTACTGGTACAACAAAAGATACATAGAAAAATGGAATAGAATTGAGAATCCAGACATAAATCCATCCACATATGAGCAGTTGATATTTGACAAAGGCCCCAAAACAGTTAAATGGGGGATAAGACAGTCTTTCTAACAAATGGTGCTGGCATAACTGGATATCCATCTGCAAAAAAATGAAACAAGACCCATACCTCACTCCATGCACAAAAATGAGCTCAAAATGGATCAAAGACCTAAATATAAAATCTAAAACGATAAAGATCATGGAAGAAAAAATAGGAACAATACTAGGAGCACTAATACATGGCATAAACAGTATACAAAACATTATTAAGAATGCAGAAGAGAAACTAGATAACTCGGAGCTCCTAAAGGGTTTTTTTTATGCTCATCCAAAGTCTTCACCAAAAGAGTAAAAAGATTACCTACAGGCTGGGAAAAAGTTTTTAGCTATGACATTTCTGATCAGCGCCTGATCTCTAAAATCTACACGATACTGCAAAAACTCAACTACAAAAAACAAATAACCCAATAAAAAAACAGGCAAATGATGTGAACAGACACCTCACTAAAGAAGACATTCAGGTAGCTAACAGATACATGAGGAAGTGCTCACAATCATTAGCCATTACAGAAATGCAAATCAAAACTCCAACAAAGCTGGCATTAATCCAAAAAATGCAAAATAATGTTGAAGAGGCTGTGGAGAGATTGGAACACTTATACGCTGCTGGTGGGAATGTAAAATTGTACAGCCACTTTGGAAATCAACTTGGCGCTTCCTTGAAAAGCTAGAAATACAACTACCATACGATCCAGCCATCCCACTCCTTGGAATATATCCTAGAGAAATAAGAGCCTTTACACGAACAGATATATGCACACCCATGTTTATTGCAGCACTGTTTACAATAGCAAAAAGATGGAAGCAACCAAGGTGCCCATCAACGGATGAATGGATAAATAAATTATGGTATATTCACACAATGGAATACTACGCATTGATAAAGAACAGTGAGAAATCTTTGAAACATTTCATAACATGGAGGAATCTGGAAGGCATTATGCTGAGTGAAATTAGTTACAAAAGGACAAATATTGTATCAGACCACTATTATAAGAACTCGAGAAATAGTTTAAACGGAGAAGAAAATATTCTTTGATGGTTATTGAGGGGGGGAGAGGGGTATTCACTAATTAGATAGTAGATAAGAACTACTTTAAAGTTAAATTTTTTTTTTTTTAAACTAGGTGTTGGTAAAGACAACACACAGTACAGGCGAGGTCAGAAAAGCTGGATTAAACCAAAAGCAAAGAAGTCTCTGGAATAAACTGAAAGCTTTGAAGGCCAGCATTTAGCAGGGGCAGGGGTTTGGGGACCATGGTTTCAGGGGACATCTAAGTCAATCGGCATAATAAAATCTATTAAGAAAACATTCTGCATCCCGCTTTGGAGAGTGGTGTATGGGGTCTTAAACACTAGCAAGCAGCTATCTAAGATGCATCAATTGGTCTCAACCCACCAGGAGCAAAGGAGAATGAAGAACACCAAGAACACAAGGTAATTAGGGGCCCAAGGGCCACATAAACCAGACACTACATCATCCTGAGACCAGAAGAACAAGATGGTGCCTAGGTGTAACTGATGACTGCCCTGACAGGGAACACAACAGAGAACCTTGAGGGAACAGGAGAGCAGTGGGATGCAGACCCCAAATTCTCATAAAAAGACCAGACTTAATGGCCTGAGACTAGAAGGATCCTGGTGGTCATGGCCCCCAGACCTTCTGTTGGCCCAGGACAGGAGCCATTCCCAAAGCCAACTCTTCCGACAGGGATTGGACTGGACAACGGATTGGAGAGGGATGGTTGTAAGGAGTGAGCTTCTTGGATCAGGTGGACACTTGAGACTATGTTGGCATCTCCTGCCTGAAGGGGAGATGAGAGGGTAGAGGGGGTTAGAAGCTGGTGAAATGGACAGGAAAAGAGAGGGTGGAGGGAGAGAGCGGGCTGTCTCATTAGGGGGAGAGCAATTGGGAGAAAGTAGCAAGGTGTAGATGAGTTTTTGTGAGAGAGACAGACTTGATTTATAAACTTTCAGTTAAAGCACAATAAAAAAAAAAAAATTAAACTACAGCTGGCATGGTCATCTTTTATTTATTATTTTTTAAATTCTTCCTGAACACTGTTGCCTTTTTTTTTCTTACCCTATTTGTTATTTTTTTTTATTAAGGTAAAATTTATATTACATAAAATTAACCATTTTAAAATGATTAATGCAATGGCATTTAACACATTCACAATGTTGTGTAACAATTACTCTAATTCAAAACATTTTTATCACTCCCAAAAGAAACCCCATACCCATTAAAAAGTCACACCCGTTCTACCCTACCCCAGACCCAGGCAACGTCTAATCTGTTTTCTGTCTCTACAGATTTATCTATTCTAGATGTTTCATGTAAATCGAATCATATAATATGTGACCTATTGTGTCTGGGTTCTTTCACTTAGCATAATTTTTTTGCAGTTCTTTCACATTGTAGCATTTATCAGTACTTTATTCTTTTTAGGGCTGAATAACATTCCATTTTATGCATATAGTACATTTAGTTTATCCATTAACCCATTGAAGGAAGTTTGGGTTGGCTTGTGTGAATAGTGCTTCTATGAACATTTGTATACAAGTATTTGAGTACATTTTTTTAATTCTTTAGGGTCTTTACTTTGGAGTGGAATTGCTGGGTCTTGTGGTAATTCCATGTTTAACTTTTGGAGTAACCCAAAGCTATTGTTGATAATTTCAGTCATTTTCCTTGACCTGTCAGTAAGGTGACCATATAATTTATCTTCCAAACACTTGTGAAAGTGAATGAGGGTGCTGTTAATCATTTCTTTGGAATAACAGGTATAAACTGAGACCCCTGCTGGAAAACCTTAATATATATTTATTTGGTTATTGTTAAATTTGTCATCCTTCCCCCAGCTAGAGAGTAAGTTACTTAGGGTCAGAGAGTTTGTCTGCCTTTTCACTTGGTACTCCCAGAGCCCAGAACGGTGGGTGGTACATCTTAGTTGCTAAGTATTAGGTTGCCTGGCTGTTTGGGAGCACACATTAAGCTCTCAGTAGCAGTTGGATGCATCAGATCAGTGGCTGAGTCACTAACAATCTACTTGAGATGACTTTAAGCACTAGAGATCTGGCCGGTGTGGATTCAATGGCCACTTATGACACACTGACCCCAGCAGGGGCCCATACACCTTCAAGTCTGGTTCTCAAAACACCCAGGAGACATTCCTGAAGAACTGGGGGCCAAGATGGCGGACTAGGTAGACACTACCTCGGATCCCTCTTGCAACAAAGACTCGGAAAAACAAGTGAATCGATCACATACGTAACAATCTACGAACCCTGAACAACAAACACAGATTTAGAGACGGAGAACGAACAAGTACGGGGAAGCAGCGATTGTTTTCAGAGCCTGGAGCCAGTGTACCAGTCAGGTAACCTTCGGCGCCCGATTTGGGGCAGAGCCCAGGGGAGCAGACAGCACAAACAAGGGGCCCAGCCCTAGCCCCTGAACTCACTCCGGGAGGAGGCCCAGCCGGTTCGCGCGGGTGGAGTGGCAATGCAGCCAGTGGGAGAAGTCCCTGGGAGGCAGTGACTGATCTTGGAGCGGGGAGAGCAGCGTCCCAGCCGGGGAACCTTCCCGCCGGGATTTTGGCTGGGTGCAGGCACAGCATAAGCACGGAGAGCTGCTCCACCCCCCTGAACTAACCCCGGGAGGGGGCCGAGCCAGTTCGCGAGGGCGGCGTGGCGACGCAGCCGGTGGGAGAAGTCCCCGGGAGGCAGCGACTGGTCTTGGAGCGGGGAGAGCAGCGTCCCAGCCGGGACACTCGGTCACGGCACAAGCATGGGGAGCTGCTCCACTCACCTGAACTAACCCCGGGAGGGGGCCCAGCCGGTTCGCGGGAGCGGCATGGCGAAGCGGCTGGCGGGACGAGAAGTCCCCGGGAGGCAGTGACTGATTTTGGAGTCGAGAGTGCACCGTCCCAGCAGGGGAACCTTAACGTTGGGCGTGGGGCTGGCAGTGGAGGATCTGACCATGACTCCAGTGGGCCAGACCCCCCGGGGCCAATCTCCACACAGCCAGCACACATAGGCAACGCACCCTGCGGGAATCTTAGATATAATAGTCATTCCAAGCAAGACAAGCAACTCTGGCTATATTCTGAGGTGCTACTCTCCTATCTCTCTGATCCCTCCCCCACCCTCCCCAGGTGGCTTCATTAACATCCGAATAGCCTGAGCCAGAGGGAGAAATCTGATAGGGATCTGACTGCATTTTTTTTTAGCCGATTTTCTGGAAAAACTAGTTTCCCAGTGATGGCTCGGAGACAGCAGTCCATATCAAACCACATAAAGAAGCAGACCATGACAGCTTCTCCAACCCCCCAAACAAAAGAATCAAAATCTTTCCCAAATGAAGATACGATCCTGGAATTATCAGATACAGAATATAAAAAACTAATTTACAGAATGCTTCAAGACATCACAAACGAAATAAGGCAAACTGCAGAAAAAGCCAAGGAACACACTGATAAAACTGTTGAAGAACTCAAAAAGATTATTCAAGAACATAGTGGAAAAATTAATAAGTTGCAAGAATCCATAGAGAGACAGCATGTAGAAATCCAAAAGATTAACAATAAAATTACAGAATTAGACAATGCAATAGGAAGTCAGAGGAGCAGACTCGAGCAATTAGAATGCAGACTGGGACATCTGGAGGACCAGAGAATCAACACCAACATAGCTGAAAAAAAATCAGATAAAAGAATTTAAAAAATGAAGAAACCCTAAGAATCATGTGGGACTCTATCAAGAAGGATAACTTGCGGGTGATTGGAGTCCCAGAACAGGGAGGGGGGACAGAAAACACAGAGAAAATAGTTGAAGAACTCCTGACACAAAACTTCCCTGACATCATGAAAGACGAAAGGATATCTATCCAAGATGCTCATCGAACCCCATTTAAGATTGATCCAAAAAGAAAAACACCAAGACATATTATCATCAAACTTGCCCAAACCAAAGATAAACAGAAAATTTTAAAAGCAGCCAGGGAGAAAAGAAAGGTTTCCTTCAAGGCAGAATCAATAAGAATAAGTTCAGACTACTCAGCAGAAACCATGCAGGCAAGAAGGGAATGGGACGACATATACAGAGCACTGAAGGAGAAAAACTGCCAGCCAAGGATCGTATATCCAGCAAAACTCTCTCTGACATATGAAGGCGAAATTAAGATATTTACAGATAAATACAAGTTTAGAGAATTTGCAAAAACCAAACCAAAGCTACAAGAAATACTAAAGGATATTGTTTGGTCAGAAAACCAATAATATCAGATACCAGCACAACACAAGGTCACAAAACAGAACGTCCTGATATCAACTCAAATAGGGAAATCACAAAAACAAACAAATTAAGATTAATTAAAAAAAATACTACACATAACAGGGAATCATGGAAGTCAATAGGTAAAAGATCACAATAATCAAAAAGAGGGACTAAATACAGGAGGCACTGAACTGCCATATGGAGAGTGATACAAGGCGATATAGAACAATACAAGTTAGGTTTTTACTTAGAAAAATAGGGGTAAATAATAAGGTAACCACAAAAAGGTATAACAACTCCATAACTCAAGATAAAAGCCAAGAAAAATGTAACGACTCAACTAACAAAGTCAAACACTATGAAAATGAGGATCTCACAATTTACCAAGAAAAACGTCTCAGCACAAAAAAGCATGTGGAAAATGAAATTGCCAACAACACACATGAAAAGGCATCAAAATGACAGCACTAAAAACTTATTTATCTATAATTACGCTGAATGTAAATGGACTAAATGCACCAATAAAGAGACAGAGAGTCACGGACTGGATAAAGAAACACGATCCATCTATATGCTGCCTACAAGAGACACACCTTAGACTTAGAGACACAAACAAACTAAAACTCAAAGGATGGAAAAAAATATATCAAGCAAACAATAAGAAAAAAGAAGAGGAGTAGCAATATTAATTTCTGACAAAATAGACTTTAGACTTAAATCCACCACAAAGAATAAAGAAGGACACTATATAATGATAAAAGGGACAATTGATCAGGAAGACATAACCATATTAAATATTTATGCACCCAATGACAGGGCTGCAAGATACATAAAACAAATTTTAACAGAACTGAAAAGTGAGATAGACATCTCCACAATTATAGTAGGAGACTTCAACACACCACTTTCAGAGAAGGACAGGACATCTAGTAAGATGCTCAATAGAGACACGGAAGACCTACTTACAACAATCAACCAACTTGACCTCATTGACTTCTACAGAACTCTCCACCCAACTGCTGCAAAATATACTTTTTTTTCTAGCGCACATGGAACATTCTCTAGAATAGACCACATATTAGGTCATAAAACAAACCTTTGCAGAGTCCAAAACATCGAAATATTACAAAGCATCTTCTCAGACCACAAGGCAATAAAACTAGAAATCAATAACAGAAAAACTAGGGAAAAGAAATCAAATACTTGGAAACTGAACAATACCCTCCTGAAAAAAGACTGGGTTATAGAAGACATCAAGGAGGGAATAAGGAAATTCATAGAATGCAACGAGAATGAAAACACTTCCTATCAAAACCTCTGGGACACAGCAAAAGCAGTGCTCATAGGCCAATTTATATCGATAAATGCACACATACAAAAAGAAGAAAGAGTCAAAAGCAGAGAACTGTCCCTACAACTTGAACAAATAGAAAGTGAGCAACAAAAGAATCCATCAGGCACCAGAAGAAAACAAATAATAAAAATTAGAGCTGAACTAAATGAATTAGAGAACAGAAAAACAATTGAAAGAATTAACAAAGCCAAAAGCTGGTTCTCTGAAAAAATTAACCAAATTGATAAACCATTGGCTAGACTGACTACAGAAATACAGGAAAGGAAACAAATAACCCGAATAAGAAACGAGAAGGACCACATCACAACAGAACCAAATGAAATTAAAAGAATCATTTCAGATTACTATGAAAAATTGTACTCTAACGAATTTGCAAACCTAGAAGAAATGGATGAATTCCTGGAAAAACACTACCTACCTAAACTAACACATTCAGAAGTAGAACAACTAAATAGACCCATAACAAAAAAAGAGATTGAAACGGTAATCAAAAAACTTCCAACAAAAAAAAGCCCTGGCCCGGACGGCTTCACTGCAGAGTTCTACCAAACTTTCAGAGAAGAGTTAACACCACTACTACTGAAGGTATTTCAAAGCATAGAAAATGACGGAATACTACCCAACTCATTCTATGAAGCCACCATCTCCCTGATACCAAAATCAGGTAAAGACATTACAAAAAAAGAAAATTATAGACCTATATCCCTCATGAACATAGATGCAAAAATCCTCAACAAAATTCTAGCCAATAGAATCCAACAACACATCAAAAAAATAATTCACCCTGATCAAGTGGGATTTATACCAGGTATGCAAGGCTGGTTTAATATCAGAAAAACCATTCATGTAATCCATCACATAAATAAAACAAAAGACAAAAACCACATGATCTTATCAATTGCTGCAGAAAAGGCATTTGACAAAGTCCAACACCCATTTATGATAAAAACTCTTACCAAAGTAGGAATTGAAGGAAAATTCCTCAACATAATAAAGGGCATCTATGCAAAGCCAACAGCCAATATCACTCTAAATGGAGAGAACCTGAAAGCATTTCCCTTGAGAACGGCAACCAGACAAGGATGCCCTTTATCACCGCTCTTATTCAACATCGTGCTTGAAGTCCTAGCCAGGGCAATTAGGCTAGACAAAGAAATAAAAGGTAACCGGATTGGCAAGGAGGAAGTAAAGTTATCACTATTTGCAGATGACATGATCTTATACACAGAAAACCCTCAGGAATCCTCCAGAAAACTACTGAAACTAATAGAAGAGTTTGGAAGAGTCTCAGGTTATAAAATAAACATACAAAAATCACTTGGATTCCTCTACATCAACAAAAAGAACACCGAGGAGGAAATAACCAAATCAATACCATTCACAGTAGCCCCCAAGAAGATAAAATACTTAGGAATAAATCTTACCAAGGATGTAAAAGACCTATACAAAGAAAACTACAAAGCTCTACTACAAGAAATTCAAAAGGACATACTTAAGTGGAAAAACATACCTTGCTCATGGATAGGAAGACTTAACATAGTAAAAATGTCTATTCTACCAAAAGCCATCTATACATATAATGCACTTCCGATCCAAATTCCAATGTCATATTTTAAGGGGATAGAGAAACAAATCACTAATTTCATATGGAAGGGAAAGAAGCCCCGGATAAGCAAAGCATTAATGAAAAAGAAGAAGAAAGTGGGAGGCCTCACTCTACCTGATTTCAGAACCTATTATACAGCCACAGTAGTCAAAACAGCCTGGTACTGGTACTACAACAGGCACATAGACCAATGGAACAGAATTGAGAACCCAGATATGAATCCATCCACGTATGAGCAGCTGATATTTGACAAAGGACCAGTGTCAGTTAATTGGGGAAAAGATAGTCTTTTCAACAAATAGTGCTGGCATAACTGGATATCCATTTGCAAAAGAATGAAACAGGACCCATACCTCACACCATGCACAAAAACTAACTCCAAGTGGATCAAAGACCTAAACATAAAGACTAAAACGATAAAGATCATGGAAGAAAAAATAGGGACAACCCTAGGAGCCCTAATACAAGGTGTAAACAGAATACAAAACATTACCAAAAATGATGAAGAGAAACCCGATAACTGGGAGCTCCTAAAAATCAAACACCTATGCTCATCTAAAGACTTCACCAAAAGAGTAAAAAGACCACCTACAGACTGGGAAAGAATTTTCAGCTATGACATCTCTGACCAGCGCCTGATCTCTCAAATCTACATGATTCTGTCAAAACTCAACCACAAAAAGACAAACAACCCAATCAAGAAGTGGGCAAAGGATATGAACACACATTTCACTAAAGAAGATATTCAGGCAGCCAACAGATACATGAGAAAATGCTCTCGATCATTAGCCATTAGAGAAATGCAAATTAAAACTACGATGAGATTCCATCTCACACCAACAAGGCTGGCATTAATCCAAAAAACACAAAATAATAAATGTTGGAGAGGCTGCGGAGAGATTGGAACTCTCATACACTGCTGGTGGGAATGTAAAATGGTACAACCACTTTGGAAATCTAACTGGCGTTATCTTAAACAGTTAGAAATAGAACTACCATACAACCCAGAAATCCCACTCCTCGGAATATACCCTAGAGATACAAGAGCCTTCATACAAACAGATATATGCACACCCATGTTTATTGCAGCTCTGTTTACAATAGCAAAAAGCTGAAAGCAACCAAGGTGTCCGTCAACGGATGAATGGGTAAATAAATTGTGGTATATTCACACAATGGAATACTACGCATCGATAAAGAACAGTGACGAATCTCTGAAACATTTCATAACATGGAGGAACCTGGAAGGCATTATGCTGAGCGACATTAGTCAGAGGCAAAAGGACAAATATTGTATAAGACCACTATTATAAGATCTTGAGAAATAGTAAAAACTGAGAAGAACACATACTTTTGTGGTTACGAGGGGGGGAGGGAGGGAGGGAGGGAGAGGGTTTTTTATTGATTAATCAGTAGATAAGAACTGCTTTAGGTGAAGGGAAAGACAACACTCAATACATGGAAGGTCAGCTCAATTGGACTGGACCAAAAGCAAAGAAGTTTCCGGGATAAAATGAATGCTTCAAAGGTCAGCGGAGCAAGGGCGGGGGTCTGGGGAACATGGTTTGAGGGGACTTCTAAGTCAATTTGCAAAATAATTCTATTATGAAAACATTCTGCATCCCACTTTGAAATGTGGCGTCTGGGGTCTTAAATGCTAACAAGCGGCCATCTAAGATGCATCAATTGGTCTCAACCCACCTGGAGCAAAGGAAAATGAAGAACACCAAGGTCACACGACAACTAAGAGCCCAAGAGACAGAAAGGGCCCCATGAACCAGAGACCTACATCATCCTGAGACCAGAAGAACTAGTTGGTGCCCGGCCATAATCGATGACTGCCCTGACGGGAGCACAACAGAGAACTCCTGAGGGAATAGGAGATCAGTGGGATGCAGACCCGAAATTCTCATAAAAAGACCAGACTTAATGGTCTGACTGAGACTAGAGGAATCCCGGCGGCCATGGTCCCCAGACCTTCTGTTGGTACAGGACAGGAACCATCCCAGAAGACAACTCATCAGACATGAAAGGAACTGGTCAGCAGGTGGGAGAGAGATGCTGATGAAGAGTGAGCTAATTATATCAGGTGGTCACTTGAGAGTGTGTTGGCAACTCTTGTCTGGAGGGGGGATGGAAGGAGAGAGAGAGAGGGAAGCTGGCAAAATTGTCACGGAAAGAGAGACTGAAAGGGCTGACTCAATAGGGGGAGAGCAAGTGGGAGTACGGAGTAAGATGTATGTAAACTTATATGTGACAGACTGACTGGACTTGTAAACGTTCACTTGAAGCTTAATAAAAGTTAATTAAAAAAAAAAAAACCACCCAGGAGATTCTGGAGTTATCTAATATCCTTTACTTGTTGCTGTCGAGTCATAGTCTTTACAGAAGCAGACTGCTACGTCTTTCTCCCACAGGGTGGCTGTTGGACTCGAGCCGCCAGTCTTTCAGTTAGCAATTGAGCGCTTTAGCCACTGCAGAACAAGGGCTTGTCCAGCAGGGCCAGAGGCCCCAAAAGATAATTTCTTTGGCCTCCACAACCATGGTTTCCCTTCCAGTTCTTTATCTCATTGCAGACCTTTAGCCAGTTCCTTGAACAAGTTTCAGGGCATCTCCAGGTTGATAGCAACTTATTTGCTCCCCTCCACCCAGGATTAGAAGCATAACTTCAGAGATCACCCAAAGACAGGAACATTTCACATTGGGCCAGCGAACTCTCCACTATTACTGATGACTCAGAAATCTCACTGCGCCCCTGGGATTATCTCACTGGGTTCAGGGAAAAGGCAAGAGATCAGACACAATTACTCTTCTTAGGAGAAAAGATGACAGGCATGCTAGGTGCTGGGGCTCGCTCCGTGTTCTTTTTGAGCTTATTTTTAACTCTGCAAAGATTTATTATCCCTCCTTATGTGAGATGAAATCATAACAACTTGGTGTCATGCAGCCAGAAGCTTTTTTCCCTTTCAGTAAAAACTCCACCTTCATCATCATTTATATAATTATAGAATTATATAAAATGTATTTATCCTGGTATATATGCATATGCATAAAATTATATATAATTTTTTCAATTCACTCACGATGTACTAAGAGTACCCTTTCACTCTCTCTTTCTCTCGGAACCAAGATCAACTCATCACAACTTTGCTAATTTAATGAGTATTGAGGAGCAAGTACCAGACAATGATTCTTAAGGAACCATTTGAAAAACACATGGGTGGCCTGAAAATTAAGCAGTGATTTCTTAGAGATTGTATGATAACAATACAATTATTAGTATTTATAGCTGCTGCCCCCACTCTCATACCTCCAGCAGCTTTTGTTTGTTGATGGACGCGGGTTGGGTCAGACTGAGGAAAAGTGGTGGGGGCAGAGGAGGCCTGAGTCTGCAGGGTTGGTGCCAAGGGGGCAAGAATGAGCCCCTTGGAGCGGCGTGGGGAGGGGGTGTGTAGAATGGGGATTTTATGAAATCATCGTCTGTGACTTAGGTAATGCTTTCTATCTTTACTGCAAAGTCTTCAGTGATGCTTTGAGGTAATTGGTTTCCTTCTGGAGAAGGCAAAGATCTCTTGTTATTGTTATTAATTGCTGTCCTGTTGGCTCTGACTCATGGTGACCCTATGTGTGTCAGAGTAGAGCTGTACTCCATATGGTTTTCAAGGTTCTGACCTGTAGGAAGCAGATTGCCAGGCTGTCTTCTGAGATGCCATTGGCTGGGTTCCAACAACCAACCTTTCAGCTAGTAGTCGAGCGTTTAACTATTTGTACCACCCAGAAACTCCCAAAGAAGGTCTAGCCCTTGAAAGCCTATGTAGGGAACAATAGACTTCTGGGCTGAGGGAGATTCAGAATTTAATCTTTCCTCTCCATCTTCAGATGGCTAATTTCTCCTCCATGGCTATAGGCTGTAGTGTTATGGACAGGTATAAGGGAAACAAGCAAGAGGGTTATGGAGGTTGTATCTCTGAAGTTTTTGTTGCAAAGGGGAAAAGAGTTGAGAACAAGGGCAGGCGTATGGGAAACATTCTTGGAAAGACTGAATGCATTTTCTGGTCTTTGCTCTTGGATCTACAGGCAACATTGGCTATTTGTCTTCAGCCTCCTGAAGTCCAGAAGATTACACACAGTTTCTGAGCAGGAATTCAGTTCGGTTTAGTCATTAAAGCCATCTACGTACCAGGGGCAGCCAGGAGATGGGGACATCAGTATGACTATCCACATGAGGAGTGTTCTGCTTCTCTATACATTGATGTCACTTAGAGCTGTTAAGTGGTCAGTAGTCATTTAGTCCATCCTTTGCCCTTGTTTTCAGATAATTAAAGTGGGCCTTTGGTAGGTTAAGTCCCTTGCTCAAGGTCATACAGCTGGAATCATCCCATTGTCATGACTCTCATCATCATCATAATCGCTATATATGGAGTTCCTGGACAGCACAAATGGTTAAGCAGCTAACTACTAAATGAAAGGTTGGCAGTTTGAATCTACCCAGAGGCACCTCAGAAAAAAGGCCTGTCAATCTGCTTCTGAAAAATCAGCCACTGAAAACCCTGTGGGGCACAGTTGTACTCTGACACCCATGAGGTCGCCATGAGTTGGAATTGCCTCTATGATAGTCAATTTTTTTTTTTTTCCTGTGCCAGACACTGTGCATTTGACTTCCTCTTTTGAATAGGGAAACAGATTCAGAGAGAGTGAATGACATACCAAAAGTCATTCTGCTGGTAAAGTGGATCCAAGACTCAAATTCAGCTCTTCTCCGAAGAGCATGCCCCTTCCTCGACATCACTTAAAGGATCGTAGTGGTGGTGGTCGTAGTGGCTGCTGTTTACTGAGAGGCTCCAAGTAAGAACAGGTTTACGAATATGATCCCATTTAATCCTCACAACGGCCCTACGAGATGGGTATTTTTATAATCCCCACTTTACTTTTCAAATGCCTGGAACTCTCCTCCCCAGGCTATTCTGAGACTGGATTCTTCTCACTCTTTATGTCTTAACTTAAAAGTTACCTCCTCTGAGAGAACTTTCCCAAACACCCTGAGAAGGAGCTCTGTACTAACCTCTATGCCGTTTGTTTATTTCCTCTGTAGAGCACCTCACAAGCAGAAACTATTTGATTTGTGTACTTGCTTTCTTGTTTACTGTCTGTCTCCCCAAGTAGATTGTAAGTCCTTAGAGGGCAGGGACCTCTCTACCTTTTCACCATCGTATCCCCAATACCTGTCATAGTACCTGGCAAGTGGCAGAAGCTTTACGGATGAGTAGAGAGTTGAGCTCCAGTGTGGTTCAGTAACTTATCAAAACCAAACCCAAGTTTCATGGACTCCAGACCTTGGGTGTTTATTCCCTGCACGAAATGGTTTAGCACAGCTAGTGGTGTCCCATAAGGACATAATCCTTACTGAACTCATTTATTTTATTTCTTAAAGCCCATTTCTCCTGCCCCAAGCCTAGCTAGGATCAGAAAGCAGGGATTAGGTTCACAACACTCTCTTTTAGAAAAAGCACTTTGATTTAGGGTAACGGTGAGTCATCATGTCACTGAGTTTTGCTAAATTAACTGGTACAAGCCCTGTCTCCCATGGCATTGTGTTGAAAGGTGGGAGCTTTCATCCCAGGACACTCAGGTAGATAAAGGAATCATATAGGCTGAAGCGCTTAACTACTCACTTGGGGAGTGGAACGTTGATTATTTTAGCCACAAAAGATATACTTTACCAGGAACATAAAAAATGAAAACCATCTCAGCATTAATATGCACAAATGCGACAATTTATTTTACTTTTATTGTAAACACAGTATAAACATGGTGCAGGACTGGGAAACATTTTCTTCTGTTGTATACAAGGTTGCCATGAGGCAGAGTTAACTCAAAGGCAGCTATCTCTATTTAAACACATTAAAGCCTATTTTTCATAGATTATTTTTTTTAGAGCGGTTTTAGGTTTTGCATTGAGCAAATCTGCTGCAAAAGACCTCTTTATAGTGTTAAAAAGCAAATATGTCACTTTGACGAAATAGGTGAGCCTGACCCAAGCCATGGTATTTTCAATCGCTTCCTATGCATATGAAAGCTGGACAGTGAATAAGGAAAATTGATGAAGAACTGATGCCTTTGAATTATGGTGTTTGTGAAGAACGTTGAATATACCAGGGGCTGCCAGAAGAATAAACAAATCTGTCTTGGAAGAAGTACGGCCAGAATTATCCTTGCAAACGAGGATGAAGAGACTTCATCTCACGTAATTGAGACGTGTTATTTGGAGGGACAAGTCCCTGGAGAAAGACAACATACATGGTGAAGTAGAGGGTCAGTGAGGGAGAGGAAGACCCTCAACAAGATGGATTGACACAGTGGCTAAACAAAGGGCTCAAACATAGCAACGATTGTGAGGATGGCACGGGACTGGCAATGTTTTGTTCAGTTGTATATAGGGTTGCTATGAATCAGAACTGACATGATGGCACCTAACAATAACAACAAAGTTTTAGGTTTGAAGAAAAATTGTGCTGAAATTGCAGAGTTCCCATGTACTCTCCTATCCCCTGCACACTGTTCCCCCTATTATTAACATCTTATATTCCTGTGGCATATTTGTTACAATTAAACCAGTATTGATACATTATTATTAACTAACGTCCATAGTTTACATTAGGGTTCCCTCTTTATGTTGCAAAGTGCTATGGGTTTTGAAAAATGCATAAGGTAATGTGTCCACCCTTACAGTATCCTGTAAATAGTTTCACTGCCCTAAAAATGCTCTGTGCTCCACATATTCATCCCTCTTCCCTCTCCCTGATCACCGGGCAACCACTGATCTTTTTACCTTCTTTATAGTTTTGCCTTTTCCAAATGTCCTATGGTTGAAATCACATAGCCTGTAACTTTTTCTGACTGACTTCTTTCACATGTCATTGTTGTGTGCCATTGAGTTGATTCTGACTCATAGCAGCCCTATATGACAGGCTGGAACTGCCCCATAGGCTTCCTAGGCTGTAATCTTTATGGGAGCAGATTGCCAGGTCTTTTCTCCGTTGGAGCCACTAGTGGGTTCCAACCACCAACCTTTTGGTTAGCAGACAAGTGCTTAACTGTTGTGCCACCAGGTAGCACTTTAAATTCCCACCAGCTCTGCACAGGGTTCCAGTTTTTCCACATCTTCATCAATACTTATTTTCTGATTTTTTGTTAATAGCCATCCTAGTGGGTGTGAATTTCCTTCGTGTTTATGATGTTGGGCATTTTTTCAAGTGCTTATTGGCCATTTGTATCTTCTTTGGAGAAAGGTATTCAAGTCCTTCACCCATTTTTCATTGTGTTTTTGTTGTTGAGTTCTAGAGTTTTTAATATATTCTGGACACTAGACTCTTATCAGATACATAATATGCAAATATTCGCTCCCATTATGTAGGTTGTCTTTTCACTTCCTTGGTAATGTCCTTTGATGCACAAAACTTTTAAAATATTAATGAAGTACAATTTATCTATTTTTTCTTTTGTTGCTTGTGCTTTTGGTGTCACGTCTAAGAATCCATTGCCAAATACAAGGTCATGAAGGTTTATCCCTATGTTTTCTTCAAGGGTTTTATAGTTTTAGCTCTAATATTTAGGTCATTGATCCATTTTGAATTAATTTTTGCATAAGGTGTGAGGTAGGGTCCAACATCATTATTTTGCATGTTATCCCACCATCTCATTCATTATTAATGGAAATAAAAAGAAAAAAAAATGATGATTTAAAAAAGTAATCTGGAACAGTGCTATGGAGTACCTTGTGTTGGCTGAAGGCTTTGGTCTTGATTCTCCAAGCAGTGAAGGGAAACAGAAAAGTTATGGGCAAAGGGATAGTAGAGTGAAAACCAAAAGAATTCTCAGAATGACATTTGTTGAGATGTGTCATGTTGCATGGAGACACTAAGACAAGCAGCAATGTCACTGGTCATGGGACCTGAGTATCTGCTCTGCACCACATGTCATTGCAAATACTTACAATAGCTTTGCAAAGTGGGGATGATCACCCCAATTCTACAGATGAGGGATCTGAAGCCCATAGGACTTAAACCTTACCCCAGGCTCATAAGTGAAGGAGAACCTAAGTTCAAAGCCATGTTGTCCTGAATCCATGCCCCTTCCCTTTCTTCTTACAGCAGAAGAGCAAAGAGCCTGGGGGTAGGAGGCAGAAGTTAGAGAGGTTCTTGGAGTGTTTCAGGTTCCACACTTCATGTGGGAAAGACCCAACCTCTTCCCCTTTTTCCTGATATCCAGCTGCACTGGCCCTCTTCCTGATCTTTCTGACTTTTGCACCAGCTATTTTTTCTGCCTGGAATTCTCTCCTTTCAGCTACCTGGTTCTCATCACTCACATCTGAGCACAATATGTCCTTCCCAGAGAGACTTCTGTACCTGCTCTCCTTCCCCAGTTATTCCTATCACACAACCCTGTTTTATTTCCTTCATTTGACCAAAGTTACCACTTGAAACCACCTTGTTTACCTATTAATTTCCTTATCTCCATTTTGTTCTCCAATGTCATCTCAATTACACTCTCTAGGTTTTCAAGGAATACCACTTAATATGATTATTACTCAAATTAACACACCAACCGCTAAGGGCAAAGATGAGGAAACTGAAAATTTTTACCAACTTCTCCAGTCTGAAATTGATCGAACATACAATCAGGATCCTTTGATAATTACTGGTGTTTGGAATGCAAAAGTTGGAAACAAAGGACTGGTAGTTGAAAACATAGCCTTGGTGATAGAAACAATGCCAGAGATTGAATGATAAAATTTTGCAAGACCAACAACTTCTTCATTGCAAGTACCTTTTTCAACAACATAAACAGTGACTATATACATGGACCTCGCCAGACAGAACACACAGGAATTAAATCCACTACATCTGTGGAAATGCTCAATATCATCAGTTAGAACAAGGCCAGGGGCTGACTGTGGAACAGACTATCAATTGGTCATATGCAAGTTCAAGCTGAAGCTGAAGAAAATTAGAACAAGTCCACAAGAGCCAAAGTATGACCTTGAGTACATCCCACTTGAATTTAGAGACCATCTTAAGAATGGATTTGACCTGTTGAACACTAATGAATGAAGATCAGATGAATTTTGGAATGACATCAAGGACATCATACATGAAGAAAGTAAGAGGTTATTAAGAAGACAGGAAAGAAAGAAAAGAACGAAATGGATGTCAGAAGAAACTATGAAACTTGCTTTTGAATGTAGACTAGCCAAAGCGAACTGAAGAAATGATGAAGTAAAAGAGCTGAACAGAAGGTTTTAAAGGGCAGCTTGAGAAGACAAAGTAAAGTATTATAATGACATGTGCAAAGACCTGGAGTTAGAAAACCAGAAGGGAAGAACACACTTGGCATTTCTTAAGGAGAAAGAACTGAAGAAAAGATGCAAGTCTCGAGTTGCAATATTGAAGGATTATAAGGGGAAAATATTAAGTGACTCAGGAAGCATTAACAGAATATGGAAGGAATATACAGAGTCACTATACCAAAAAGAACTGGTCAACCTTCAACCATTTCAGGAGGCAGCATATGATCAGTAACCAATGGTACTGAAGGAAGAGGTCCAAGCTGCACTGAAGGTAATGGTGAAAAACGAGCCTCCAGGAGTTGACAGAATACCAATTGAGATGTTTCAACAAATGGATGCATTGCTGGAAGTGATTACTTATCTATGCCAAGAAATTTGGAAGACAGCTATCTGGCCAATTGACTGGAAGAGATCCATATTTATGCCTATTCCAAAAAGTGTTCCCACTGAATGCAGAAATTATCAAACAATACCATTAATATCACACAAAGTAAAATTTTGCTGAAGATCATTCAAAAATGGCTGCAGCAGTATGTCAACAGGGAACTGCCAGAAATTCAGGCCGGTTTCAGAAAAGGACATGGAACCAGGGATATCATTGCTGATGTCAGATGGATCCTGGTTGAAAGCAGAGAATACCAGAAAGATGTTTGCCTGTGTTTTTTTGGCTATGCAAAGACATTTGTTTGTGTGGACCATAACAAATTATGCACAACATTATGAAGAATGAGAATCCCAGAACACTTAATTGTGCTCATGAAGAACCTGTACATAGATCAAGAGGCAGTTGTATGAATAGAACAAGGGAATACTGTGTAACTTAAAGTCAGGAAAGGTGTGCGTTGGGGTTGTATCCTTTCACCATACTTATTCAATCTGTATGCTGAGCAAATAATTTGAGAAGGTGGACTATATGAAGAAGAACTGGGCGTCAGGATTGGAGGAAGACTCATTAAGAACCTGTGTTATGCTGATGACACAATCTTGCTTGCTGAAAGTGAAGAGGACTTGAAGCACTTACTGATGAAGACCAAACACCACAGCCTTCAATATGGATTATATACCTCAACATAAAGAAAACAAAAATTCTCACAACTGGACCAATAAGCAATATCATGATAAATGGAGAAAAGATTGAAACTGTCAAGGATTTTATTTTACTTGGATCCACAATCAACACTCATGGAAGCAGCAGTCAGGAAATAAAATGATATATTAAGTTGGGCAAATCTACGGCAAAAGACCTCTTTAAAGTGTTAAAAAGCAAAGATGTCGCCTCAAAGAATGTGCATGTGAAAGCTGAACAATGAGTAAGGAACACCAAAGAAGAATTGATGCCTTTGAATTATGGTGTTGACGAAAAATATTGTTTATAATATGGACTGCCAAAAGAACGAACAAATCAGTCTTGGAAGAAGTACAACAAGAATGCTCCTTAGAAGCAAGGATGGCGAGACTATGTGTCACATACTCTGGACATGTTATTAGGAGGGATCAATACCTAGAGAAGAACATCATGCTTGGTAAAGTAGAGGGTCAGAGAAAAACAGGGCGACTCTCAATGAGAAGTACTGACACAGTGGCTCCAACAATAGGCTCAAACGTAGCAAGGATTGTGAGGATGGCGCAGGCCCAGGCAGTGTTTCGTTCTGTTCTACATAGATAAGGTGGCTAAGGGATGGAGCTGATTCAATAAATGTTTGTTAAATGCACTAATTTAAAAGAATTTCAGAGGAGAAAAAGAAACCTAGCTTCCTGGCTCACACCCTAACCACAGTTTGAGCAGCAGGAATAAAAGAAAACGTAAACATAAGAACTCTAAATCAAAGACTTTTCTTGCATTACTGCTTACTTACTAAGATTTATTCAGGACTCCATGTACTTGAAACCACTGGCACCTCTTCTTGCAAAGTATGAGAGTTCCATTTCCTCTTTTCTGGACCAGTGCAGTCTTTTTATTTCTAGCCATTCTAGTGAGTGTGTAGAATTATCTCATTATTGTTTTAATTCGTATTACCCAAATGATTAATGATACGGAGCACTTTTGACGTGCTTATTTGCTATTTGTACATTTTTCTTGTTCAGCTATACAAAGTTTTTAATTGTTTATTTAATCGGGCATTTGTCTTCTTGTTACTGAGTTCTGTTATTTATCAGAAATGTTTTGTAAGTATTTTCTACCAATTTATCTTTTCACTTTTTTAACACTGCCTTTTGAAGAGCAAAACTTTTTAACTTTGATGTGTCTGAGCCATTACTTTTTTCTTTTATGCTTCATGCTTTTGGAGATATATCAAAGACTTTTTTTTTTGGCCTAATCTAAGGTCAAAAATTTATCTTATTTTTTATGGTTCTAGCTGTTACATTTTGGTTTATGATCCATTTTGAGTTAATTTTTATATATGGCATGAGATAAAAGGTCAAGATTCAGACACACGCATATATATTTGCATATGGATATCCAATTGTTCAAGACATTTGTTGAAAGTATATTCTTTCCCCATCAAATTATCTTGATAACTTAGAAAACCTACTAACCATATACCTGTGGGTCTATTTTTGTTCCATTGATCCATCTAAGCCTGGAGTTTTCTTTGTGGGAAGGTTTTTAAATTTCTATATTAGACACGGGGCTCATCAGGAAATTTTTGAGGGATTCATGGTATTTCTGTGTTTTAAGGAATTTATGTATTTTATCAGTTGTCCAATTTATTGGCAAAATGTTTTTCATAAATTATTATCATTTTGATATGTGTAGAATCTGTAGTGATGCCTCCCTTTTCATTCTTGATATGGTAATCTGCGCCTTTTCTCTTTTTTCTGGTTCCATCTGTATGAAATTTTATCAATTTTAATTATTTTCTCAAAAAACAAGTTTTGGTTTCATCTTTTCTCTCTTTTTAATTTCATTGATATCTGTTCTTATCTTTATTATTTTCTTTCCTTTGCTTACTTTCCAGTTTAACTGCCCACCCCCGTCCCCCCACACTTTCTTAAAATGGAAGCTTGGGTCATTGATTTAAGGCCATTCTTATTTTCTAATATACACATTTAGTGCTATGAATTTTCCTGTAAGCACCAATTTAGCTGCATGACACAAATTTTAAAAAGTTGTGTTTTCATTTTCATGCGGTTCAGTGTATTTTCAAGTTTCCCTTGTGATTTATTTTTTACTCCATGGCTTATTTAGAAATCTGTTGTTTATTTACCAAATATTTTAGGTTTTCCAGATATCTTTAAAAAATTGATTTATAGTTTAATTCTATGTGGTCAGAGAGCATATTCTGTATGATTCAAATCTCTTAAAAGTTGTTGAGATTTGTTTTATGGCCCAGAATATAATTTATTTTGGTGAACGTCCCCTGTGCACTTGAAAATGATGTACATTCCACTTCAGCTGCATGGAGAGTTCTAAAAATGTCAATTAGGTTAAGTTGTTTGCCAGAGTCATTTAGTTTGAATATGATGTGTCTAGGTAGCTTTTTTTTTTGGGGGGGGGGCATTATGTATCCTGATAGGGGCTCTTTGAGACTCTTGGATATGCAGTTTGATGTCTTTCCTTATTTTGGGAAATTCTTGTCAATTATCTTTTCAAATATTTATTCTGCTCCATTTTCTCTCCCTTCTTCTTCTGGAATTCCAATTACATACAGGTTTATCCAAGCATAGATGGCTACCTTAGAAAGAACTCCGTGAGAGGAGCCTCACTCCTAAAACATTCTATCATATTCATAGAGAAAGAGGAGTAGAGAACATCTAGGTGATCATGTAACAGTTCGGCTGTAATTATCACCAAAGAGATAGCCTTGTTAGAAATAAGGAGCTTTCTTGGCTCGGTGGCCAGAATCAGGCTGTTCTTCCACTGAGCAAACTCAGACCTATGGAGTTAGTATTTTTACTAAGCCATTGAAAGGAGAAAGGGAATAAAACTCCAAATCATATGAGTTTGTCTCTTTTCTTGCATATCATTCCCACAATCTAGCCATATATCTTGGAGAATATTCCATGTTATTTCATGTAAGAGCACCTTATTTGTTTTCAAGGCTACATTGTGGGCTGTTGAATACACCCTAATTTAATTAATCTTTACTCTGTGGAAAGACTTTTAGAATGTTTCAGATTTATTACACCAAATGCTTTAATTAACATTGTTGAGCCTGTGTTTTTGTATCCTTAGGAAAGAATAGTTGGGAAGGGGGTGTTTTATTGTTGTTTTAATTTTCTTTTTTCAGCTGTAGTTGATCAGGCTCCTTAATACACAGCCCAGCATAATTATTGTGCATGTGGGACTTCTCTTTAGTTTTTATTTTTATTATTTTTTCACTTATTCTCCCTCCTCAATGTCATTCTTCTCACCAGAGACATCTATTCTCCTGTGTATAATGTTCGTCATTTCTATCCAGCTTCCATTGTTAATTCCATTACAGGTATGTACCCAAACATATAATGTTGTTTAGAGTATTTTTATGATTATATTACAGTGAAAACTATGACAGCTGAAACTTGACAGGACTTCCTTTTTTCCCAGGTCTTGCAAGCTTTCTGCCTTTAATGGTGCAGTCTTACCACTTTTCTATTGCTCTTTTTAGTGGAAAATATTTGACTTTTCCTTCTCGGACAGGTTTCCATTTTATACAGGTTCCAGTGTTTGCAGATTTTACTGTATATTTTACTTTCTATATTGACTTCTATATAATTAATATATAGAATGGAAAAGACTCCTATTCACACCGTTTCAAAGAAAGGAAATCAAATATAATGTATAAATTATTAAATAATATTATTCATATTACATGCTAGCAAAGTTTTGCTGAAGATAATTCAGAAATGACTGAAGCCATACATCAACTGCCAGAAGTTCAAGCTGTATTCAGAAGAGAATGTGGAATGAGGAATACCATTGCTGATGTCAGGTGAATCTTGACTGAAAGCAGAGAATACCAGAAGGATATTTACCTGTGTTTTATCAACTATGAAAATACATTTGACTTCATAATACATTACGGATAACATTACGAAGAATGGGAATTCCAGAACACTTAATTGTGCTCATGTAGAACCTGTACATAAATCAAGTGGCAGTAGTTCAAACAGAACAAGGGGAAACTGAATGGTTTAAAGTTGGAAAAGGTGTGTGGCAGGGTTGTATCATTTTATTTTACTTATTCAATCTGTACGCTGAACAGATAATCCAAGAAGTAGGACTATATGAAGAAGAACACAGCATCGGGATTGGAGGGAGACTCATTAACAACCTGCATTATGCAGATGACATAAACTTGCTTGCTGAAAAGGAGGACTACTTTAACCTTTAATGAAGGTCAAAGGCTGCATCCTTCAGTATGGGTCATGCCTGAATGTGAAGAAAATGAAAATTCTCACAACTGGACCAATAAACAAAATCATGATAAATGGAGTAGAAATTGAATTGTTGATGATTTCTTTCGAATTCGATCAACAATCAATGTCCATGGAAACAGCAGTTAAGAAATCAAATGATGTATTGCATTGGGCAAATCTGCTGCAGAAGAGCTCTTTATAGTTTTAAAAAGAAAAGATGTCATTTGGATGACTAAGGTATTCCTGACGTAAGCCATAGTCTTTTCAATTATCTTATATGCATCTCATATTTCAATCACCTCATATTTTCAAAATGTTTGTACTAATTTACACTCACAACAACAGTGTAAGAGGGTTCTTGTTCCCCTACATCCTTGCCAACACTGGGAGTTATCAAACATTTTCACATTTGCTAATTTGCTGGATGAAATGATATTTTGTTGTCTTTTCAACTAGCATTCACTTGACTATCGATAGTTGCAGAGAATCTTTTGCTATGTTTACCAGCTACTTGTTGTTCTTTTTTTCTGGGAATTTCTTGTTCCAGCACACAGCCTTCCAACATCCTCAGCTTGGCAGTATTTTTAAAATTTCAAACTTGAAACTTGGGTGATGAAGAAATTTGAAGCCATTCGTGGGCATTAGTGATTTATTTATTGTAGAAAGGCTGCAATGATATCGAGCAAATTAAAGGCTTATGTGCCTCACAGTTCCTGGGGCCCATAAAATGATTGTTTGGATGTCTGTGTTGAAGAACTGTAGGCTATGGGCATGACATTAAGTTAACCAACATGTTTGACCAAAGGCTGTTTGGAACCATTTCAGTTTAATAGTGATGCAGGTTGGCAGCTCCTCCTTGATTCAAAACGCACAGCCATGCCCACTTTCCCACTCACCAGGCACATTCAGTTTGTCTTGGAGCTTTGCAGGGAATCAGACACATGACATGTCAGGACACATCTGGAACACGAGAAGGATTTCTCTTCACTTCTCCACTCCCCTCTTCTCCAGACTTCACTCCCCTCATTGGAGACAGAACATCTCTCCTTATAGAACAAGCCTCAGGCCTCCCTCCCTTTTGTCAATTTGTGTTCATATGTCCCAAGACTTGCTCTGCTAGGGCTCCGCCTCCCCCACTGACAGCTTGGCATTTGCCTATGTGACATCTTCGAGCATCCTTAAGACAGGCGAGGGAGGTGAAAGAGAGGGCAGTGTGGCGGGAGGAGCAAGGAAGGCCAGGCCCATGAGCCCACACTCATCTGTCATGGCGAAATTGCATTAGACCCTAGTCCTTGTGGAAGTTGGTGTCCTGTCTTGCAGCCCTCTTGGCAGAGCTGCACTCAGCCTCACCCTCCTGCAAATACCCCGGGTGCCTGGAACCAGCACTATGCCCGCTCAGTACCCAGTAGCCATTGTTAGCAACGGCTAACACAGGGAGCAAGCTGTCCATCTATGACCAAAAAAAAAAAAAAAAAACCAACAAACCAGGTGGTATAAGTGAATTCCAACTCATGATGACCCCATGTGTCTCAGAGTGGAACTGTGCTTCATAGCATTTTCAATGGCTGATTTTTCAGAAGTAGACTGCCAGGCCTTTCTTCTGAGACACCTCCGTCTGGACTGCACCGCCAACCTTTTGGTTAGCAGCGAGAGCATTAACTGTTTGTGCCACTCAGGGACTCTTGCTATGACGGTGACTGTTACAATGGAGGACCCTTTGCAGTACACCTTGATGGGTTGAGGTGTGCAAGCTTGGGGTGGAGCTAGGAATGCTGGAGAAAGAGAAAGAGTGAGTTTAGGTCTCGTTCAGGGGAAGGAAAAAGGGTAATACTCTGTGGGAGGCATAGCTAGAAAGGGACTTTGTAGAGGAGTATGTGTAATAGGGATTTGGAGTTAGAGGACAGAGTAAATCCCCTCCTTGCTCTCTCTGCTAAATCTTCAGTAAAGTCACAATGCTCACGAATGCTTGTGTGTGCATGGAGGATGTGGGAGGAGCAATGATGGCCATAATAACTTTTCTTCTTTTTTTGGTATCTAGTATGCTCCAGGGACTGTGTTTTGCTTGGATAATATCACTTAATGTATTCAACATCCCCAATCTGCTTCATGATCATATTTTTATATTATGATGTGATGTCACATTTTATTATTATTATTGTTCTGGTCCAAGTAAATTAATAACTGTTTTCACAAAAAATTATTTGTGAAGAACATTTGTTGTCAAATTGGCTCTTACTCATGGGGATCCCATGTACAACTGAACAAAATGTTGCCTGGTC
Organism: Loxodonta africana; assembly: GCF_030014295.1. Lineage (NCBI taxonomy): Eukaryota > Metazoa > Chordata > Mammalia > Proboscidea > Elephantidae > Loxodonta > Loxodonta africana. Next base: position 193,876,809 of record NC_087343.1, read on the forward strand.
CTGCACCATCTTCATGATCACTGGTAAGCTTGAGTCCATTGTGGTCACTCTGTATTTTGAGTGCCTTTCAACCTAGGGGGCTCATCTTTCAGGATTATATTAATGTTCTGTTGTGATCCACAGGGTTTTCACTGGTTAATTTTTGGAAGTAGATTCCCAGGTGTTTTGTTCTAGTCTGTCATAGTCTGAAAGCTCTCCTGAAACTTGTCCACCATGGGTGACCCTGCTGGTATTTGAGATACTGGTGGTATACCTTCCAGCATCACAGCAACATGCAAGCCACCACAGTACAGTAAGCTACTCAATTAGCTAAGGAAAAGTGCAGGAGAGTGAGGTAGGTCTCCTGGGAAGTGGAGAGTCATTGGGCCACACCTTTCTTGCTATCCCTGGGTGATATGGTCTCTGTGCTGATCTGTTCTCTTCTCCTGCCTTTCTCTAAAGATGTATTTCCATTTCCAACTTTTCCGTTTGCATATTGCTAAAATCAGACCCCAAGTCCCCAGCCGTCAGGGGCAGAGCTTACCAAGTCCTCATCGCAGATTATGTGTCTCTTAGTTCCAATGCTAATAAGAGAGAGTCTGATTGGCTCATCATGGGTCAGGTGGCCACATCTCATCCAATCATCAGTGGCCAGGAAGGCGGGCCTTTGGGATAGCTAGCTGCAGCAGAAGCTGAGGGAGTGTCACCCTAATGTGCCTGCCACGTCCCCAAGTGAGAGATGAGGAGACCTTAGAGGTCAGCGAGGAAAATGCTTTGATCCCAAAGAGTGGGTAATGGAGTAACTAACCAAGGACTCTGACAGTGTGGACCAGTGGTAAAGATTTGGTAGGGGGATGTTTTATGTAATTGTATTATGTGACTGCCCTCCACTACACTCTGGGGGGACTGGCCTTGGATGACGTGGTGAATGTGCTTTCTTTACGTATAAGGAACCCTAGAGTCTCATATTTGGAAGGGTTATTTTTCAGTGTTCCATGGGTTACAAATGACTGAACCCAGCTCAGAATGACTTCAGTCTAAAGATTCAGGTAATTAAAAGGCCCAGGGGTCCTTCTGGAGCAGTCCAATTCAAGGGCTCAAATCAAACCTGTTTTGTCCAAACTTAGTGTTACAGAAAGGAGCCCTGGTGGAGCAGTGGTTCAAGTGCTCAGCTGCTAACTGAAAGGTCTGTGGTTAGAACCTACCAGCCACTCCATGGGAGAAAGATGTGTTAGTCTGCTTCTGTAAGGATTTACTGCCTTGGAAACCCTATGGAGCAGTTCTACTCTGTCCTTATGGGGCTGCAATGAGTTAGAATCGACTCAATGGCAATAAGTTAGTGTTACAGATTGGATTTTGTCCCCCAAAATATGTGTTGTAAATCATAACCCCTGTACCTGTGGATATACTCCTGTTTGGGAAAAGAGTTTTCTTTGTTATATTACTGTGGCTGTATTAGTGTAAGGGTATGTTTTAAGCCTAATGACTTTTGAGATGAAAAAAGAGCAGATTAGGCACAGAAGCAGCCACAAATGTAGGAAAGACAGATGCCACATGGAGATCACCAGGGAATGCTGGGGTCACAGAAGCTGAGACAGGGATTTTCCCCCAGAGCAGGCAGAGTGAGCCTTCCACTAGAGCTGGGCCCTCAATTTGGACTTTGAGTCTCCTAAGCTGTGAGAAAATAAATTCCTGTTCATTAAAGCCACCCACTTGTGGTGTTTCTGTTACAGCAGCACAGGGAAACTAAGGCACTTAGTCTCATTCATTTGGGGGCTCTGTTTCCCTTCTTGCTTTCTGCATGTACTGTGTTTTTCGGTGGCCTCCTACCCTCTGCCTGTAGGACTCTAGATGGTACAAATGGTTTGTACTTGGCTGCTAGCTGAAACGTTGACAGTTTGAACCCACCCAGTGTTTCTTTGGAAGAAAAGCCTGGTAATCTGCTTCCATAAAGATTATAGCCAAGAAAACTGGATGAGTCTCAGCTCTACTCTCTAATGCATGGGGTTGTCATGAGTTGGAATCTACTTGACAATTGATTTGGTTTTGTTTGTCCTATACCTAGACTCATCTTCCCCTCTGGTTGGGAAACTCCTACTCATCCTTCAAAGCATGGGTCACATGTTGTCACCACTTGGTATATTTTGCTGACTGGCCATCTGGCTCCGTGCACAAGTAATTGCTTAACTTTCAGGGCCCCCAAAACCATTTGTTTACATTCTGGTAAAATGCTTACTGCACTATGTTAGAGTATTTTTACTAATATGTGTGGAAAGAATGGTAGGGCTCTCCACTATATGCATTTCTCCTCTTCATCCTGGGTACATGGCTCAACCACAATTGCCAGCCTCCTTCCAGTTATTTGGCACCGTGTAACTGAGTTGTGGTCCCACCAAATTGTAGGTGATTTTCAGACCCAGTCCCCAAAACCTCCTGCACAATCCTCAATACCCTCCCTCTCCACTTGTCTGTGGCCAAGTGTAGGGGATTTTGGGTGGGCGCTCACAGGCTCTAGAAGGTAGTGGAGCCCCTAGATGGAAGAATACTGAATCCCTGAATGACTACATGGAACAGAGCATCTCCATTTCTCAACCTACACTGAAGTACACTGAGTGAGAAATAGACCTTTATTATGTTAAGACTCTGTTTTGATCATTTACTGTTGCATAACAGCCTAACAGCCAGTTGCCATTGTGTCAAACCTGACTCTTGGTGACCCCGCCAGTGTACAGTGCTTCTCCATAATTAATACCTACTAGATTCCACCTGAGATTCCCCCTGGGAGCCCTGGTAGCACAGTGGTTAAGAGCTACGGCTGCAAACCAAAAGGTCAGCAGTTTGAATCCACCAGTCGCTCCTTGGAAATCCTATGGGGCAGTTCTACTCTGTCCTATAGGGTCGCTATGAGTCAAAATCGACTCTACAGCAATGGGTTTAGACTCCACCTTGGAGTCCCTGGATGGTGCAAATGGCTAACACACTCAGCTGCTAAGGTTGCTCCAACTCAAAGGCTGGAGGTTTGAGCCCCCCCGAGATGCTTCAGAAGAAGGGCCTGGCAACCTATTTCCAAAAATTTAACCCTATGGAGCACAGTTCTAATCTGACACGCATGGAGTTGCCATGAGTTGGAGTCAACTCGACGGCAACTGGCTAGACTTCACCTAAATGCAATCTGATTCCTTATCTGTCTGGCTGCCCTTTGATATCTGAAGAGTTTTCAAGGGTATTTTCTGCTATCTGAATATTCCCGTTTCCTTCAGCATACCGTGTTGCCTCAAATCAGTCTAGCACTGAGCAAACTTTGACCTAGTAAAATACATGAACCAACTCAAAATACAAGATAAGTATATCCTTTTACATATTTGGTTTTCGGGCTGGCTCTGAACCTAGGGACCAGGTGGCAGGGAGGCAGAGATGGGTCTTTTCTCAGTGATGATGGCAAGCAGTATGTTCCCCTCAAGACTAATCCTGTTTTTATAACAACCACGGTTGCGACCTTATCTCTCCTTGTCGCATGTGCCTGTACGTCATGAGAGCTTACAGCAACATCCCTATAGAATGCGTACTCTGTGAAGAAGCTCGAACAACACCTTCATGTGTTTACGCATCAAGGGTCTCCATTTCTTCCCTCATTCTCTTTCTCTTCTCCTCTCTCATTCTTTTTCACCACTTAGATGCTACCTTTCCTTAGCTCTTCTGAGTGCTCAAAGTCAGTCAGAATCTACTTACCTATGGTTTCTTGTGGAAGAAGTGGTCCATGCCTCTATTCTCTTAGCAGTGCAGGAATGGAACTGGATCAGCTGGAATGGTCTGGAAAGGAGACCACTAAATAGCCAGAAAGCAGTCCTTGTGGTACGATGGTTAAGCACTCAGCTGCTAACCGAAAGAGCGGTGGTCTGAATCCACTCAGCAGCTCTGCAGGAGAAAGATGTGGCAATCTACTTCTGTAAAGATTGCAGCCTAGGAAACCTTATGAGGCAGTTCTACTCTGTCACATGGAGTCATTATGAGTTGAAATTGACTTGATAATACCTAACAACAACAACAAATAGCCAGATACTATGGGGTTGGGATACTTTCTAATTAGGGGGCTATCTTTGAATAGTTATCAATTTGCCTCTGTTTCTGATTCCAAGACAAACCCAACTTGATTTCTAAACCCCAAATCAGGGATCTTGGAAGTCTGGCTGGGAAAGGTTGCCACATTCTTTGAGCCCCATGGTCAATTGTGAGACAACTGACACCCAAATTAGATAGCTTCGTCCATACTGGGCACTGCATACACGTGTGCTCTCCATGGGGACCAGACCTTGACTGAAGCTCAGCTAGTTCCACCAACCTCAGGATCCAGGTAGGCCTGTGGTGAAATTCTGGTCCCAGCATTCCTGATTGTCCATTTTGGGGCAAGTGACTTTTCCTGGGTTCTTACAACTTGGTCAGGGTGACTTCGGTGCCATTTGCTTATTGTTGTTGTTGTTGTTAGGTGTGGTTGAGTCAGTTCTGACTCATAGTGACCCTATGTACAACAGAACAAAATGTTGCCTGGTCCTGTGCCATCCTCACAATTGTTGCTATGTTTGAGCTCATTGTTGCAGCAACTGTGTCAATCCATCTCATTGATAGTTTCCCTCTTTTTTTCGTAAATAATTTTTATTGTGCTTTAAGTGAGAGTTTATAGATCAAGTCAGTCTGTCACATATAAACTTATATACACCTTACTACATACTCCCATTTACTCCCCCCCTAATGAGTCAGCCCACTCCCTCCTTCCAGTCTCTCCTTTCATGACCATTTTGCCAGTTTCTAACCCTCTCTACCTTCCCATCTCCCCTCCAGACAGGAGATGCCAACACAGTCTCAACAGTCCACCTGACACAAATAGCTTACTCTTCATCAGGATCTCTCTAACTCATTGTCCAGTCCCTCCCATGTCTGAGGAGTTGTCTTCGGGAATGGTTCCTGTCCTGGGCCAACAGAAGGTTTGGGGACCATGACTGCTGGGATTCTTCTAGTCTCAGTTAGACCATTAAGTCTGGTCTTTTTATGAGAATTTGGGGTCTGCATCCCACTGTTCTCCTGCTCCCTCAGGAGTTCTCTGTTGTGCTCCCTGTCAGGGCAGTCATCGGTTGTGGCCGGGCACCATGTAGTTCTTCTGGTCTCAGGATGATGTAAGTCTCTAGTTCGTGTGGCCCTTTCTATCTCTTGGGCTCATAGTTATTGTGTGACGTTGGTGTTCTTCATTCTCCTTTGATCCAGGTGAGTTGAGACCAATCGATGCATCTTAGATGACCGCTTGTTAGCGTTTAAGACCCCAGACACCACACTTCAAAGTGGGATGCCGAATGTTTTCTTAATAGAATTTATATTGCCAATTGACTTAGAAGTCCCCTTAAGCCATAGTCCCCAAACCTCTGCCCTTGTTCCACTGATCTTCGAAGCATTCAGTTTATCCTGGAGAGTTGCCCTCTTTTTCACTGACCCTTTGTTTTACTAAGCATGATGTCCTTCTCCAGCAACTAGTTCCTCCTGATAATATGTCCAAAGTAAGAGAGATGAAGTCTCGCCATTCTTGCTTCTAAGGGACATTCTGGATGTACTTTCTCCAAGACAGATTTGTTCATTCTTCTGGCAGTCCATGGTATATTCAATATTCTTTGCCAACACCATAATTCAAGTGTGTCAATTCTTTGGCCTTCCTTTTTCATTGTCTAGTTTTTGCATGCGCATAAGGCAGTTAAAAATATCATGGTTTGAGTAAAGGCACACCTTAGCCATCAAAGTGGCATCTTTGTTTTCTAACACTTTAAAGAGGTCTCTTGCAATAGATTTGCCCAATGCAATATGTCATTTGGTTTCTTGACTGCTCCTTCCATGGGTATCGATCATCGATCCAAGAAGAATGAAATCCTTGGCAACTTCCATTTCCTCTCCATTTATCATGGTGTTGCTTACTGTCCAGTTGTAAGAATGAGCTGAATCAACTCGATGGCACACAACCACCACCACCACAACAACCATGTGCTTAGAGTGCTGAAATACAGCCGTTCTCAAAGTTTATTTGCCTTCAGAATCTGTTACAGTCATTATAAATGCAGATTTCTGGGCCCCACTCCTATTTTGATTATTGGGGCCAGGATGAGGCCTGAGCCTCTGATGTTAACAATTGTCTTACCCTAGGTGGTTCTGAGGAAGTAGGTCCCAGACCAGGACTGGAGAAATTCAAGTCTAATATGTTGTTTGTCGGTGGAGGCCAGAAACTTCCTCCAAGGAGGCATTCTGTTCACCAGTACCTTACTCTTACTCACTGTGCTATGAACTAGCAACTGGAATAAAGCAAGGAAGGGAGAGAAAAGGCAAGCGGTCAGCTTGCAAAGCAGTCTGAGCACAAGGAGCCTTTTCCTTCCTCAAGCTTGGATGGATGGGCTGGGTGGGTCTCTGTGGTGATGGTGCCCTCTAATGGTTACTTGTGGAAATCACCGGCACATCCCTCTAGGAACACGGGATTTTTAGTTCACTTGACGTAACACTATCGACCACTAGGGTCCCTTTCTACTGGTATGAAGTGGTTTTGACCAGTGCCATATGGGTTGAGTGGGTATGTCTTGATGTAGGTAGCTGCTCAAGAAGGAAAGCCCAGGAACTCTGGTGTCGAAGTGAGCTGGTATCTTAGTTACCTAGTATCGCTGTAACAGGAATACCACAAGAGGGTGCCTTTGAAGAACAAGAAATATATTTTCTGGTCTCACAGGTCAGGAAGCTAGAAGTCTGAATTTAGGACACAGCCTTAGGGGTAGGTCCTTCCTTGTCTATTTCATCTTTGAGTAGGCGGCAATCCTTGTAGTTCCTGGGCTTGTAGATGCACCTGCCTCCCTTGTAGTCAGTGTCTGTCTTCCTCTGTGTTTATGTGCGCTTGTGTCTATTATGGAAACCCTGGTGGTGTAGTGGTTAAGTGCTACGGCTGCTAACCAAAGGGTCGGTAGTTCGAGTCCGCCAGGCACTCCTTAAAATCCCATGGGGCAGTCCTACTCTGTCCTATAGGGTTGCTATGAGTCGGAATCGACTCGATGGCACTGGGTTTGTTTTTTTTGTATGTCTATTACACTCTTTTTATAACTCAGAAGTGATTAGATCTAGAACCCACCCTACTTGGCATGATCTTATTGAGATAACAAACAAAATCATATTTCCTTTCAGGATTACATCCAAAGGTACAGGGGCTAGGATTCCAACACATATTTTGGGGACTACAATTTAACCCGTAACACCTGGGTTCTAAATCTTCTCTCATTACCAGCTATCTAGCCTTATATGAGCCAAAATGTGACCTTTCTGAGCCTCATGGTCCTGGTCTGCAAAATGGGTATGATGAAGGGGGAATATTCCATCATGGAGAGAGCTTTGTCTCATTCTGTGCCATCTCATCATGGTCCTGTGTTTTGCTCAGAGTTTAGGGACCACCCTTTGTCCTGGGGGGTTCAAGAGTGGCCCTCCCCAGACAGGGCTGAAAAGAGGTTCTTGGTGAAAGCAGTGTGCCTGGTCTGGCCTCCACAAGGTTCCCTAACCTTGTCTCAAAAAGACCAGGGGACTCAGTCTCCGCAGCTTGCTCAGCCACTATCTTCTCTTTTTCCTACCAGCTCATGGAGCCTCTAGTCCCAGAGGCTGGAAAATTTGATTTCCAAGTATAAATCTGAATTATTCTGCTTTATAATATTCTTGCCACTGGCTTTTGAACTTAAAAGGCATGACTATGTGACTTTGGTTCTCTGACTCCCCAGTGACCTCCACCGCCCAAGGCAGTGGGTGACTCATGCAGAGCTGTCAGGCTGAGGGTGGGGAGCACAGCCCTCAGGGTGGAAGCAAGGCGTTTCACTGAGTGCAGAGATAAGTAACAGCCCATCAGTTACTGCTCTGAAATGCCATCACACACATGCTGGTAAAAATGCCTGCCTTGCAGAGTATTCTGAGGGTGAGACTTTACAAGTAACGTGCCTGGCACAGGACGGACATTCAACAGATGTTCATTCCTTCTCCTTAAAAAATTGTCTACAGAACGAGTTAGAAAGTGTTCCCTTCTCTTCTGTTTTTTTTTTTTTTTTCTTTTTGGAAAAGTTTAAGAAGGATTGGGATCACTTCTGTAAATGTTTGGAAGAATTCCCCAATGAAGCCATCTGGTCCAGGACTTTTCTTTGTTGGGAGGTTTTTGATTATTGATTCAATCACTTGTTATGGGTCTGTTGAGATCTTCTGTTTCTTCATGAGTCAGTGCAGAAGTGTATGTGTTTCTAGGAATTTGTCCATCTCATCTAGATTATCTAATTTGTTGGTGCACAATTATTCTTTGTGTTCTTTTATGATCCTTTTTATTTCTGTAGTACCTTGTTATCTAGTGCTGCTATAACAGAAATACCACAAGTGAATGGCTTTAACAAAGAGAAATTTATTTTCTCACAGTCTGGTAGGCTAGAAATCCAAATTCAGGGTGTCCGCTCCAAGGGAAGGTTTTCTCTCTCTGTCAGCTCTGGAGGGAGGTCCTTGTCATCAATCTTCCCCTGGACTAGGAGCTTCTCTGTGCAGGAACCCGGGGTCCAAAGGACAGGCTCTGCTCCTGGAGCTGCTTTCTTGGTGCTATGAGGTCCCCCACTCTCTGCATGCTTCTCTTTCTTTTTATCTCTTGTAAGATAAAAGGTAGTGCAGGCCACATCCCAGGGAAACTCCCTTTACATTGGATCAGAGATGTGGCCTGAGGTGTTACAATCCCACCCAGTCCTCTTTAACATAATCTAATCTTGCCTCATCAACCACAGGCAGAGATTAGGATTTACAGCACATAGGAAAATTACAATCACAAAATGGAGGAAAACCACACAATACTGGAAATCATGGCCTAACCAAGGTGACACATATTTGGGGGGGACACAATTCAATCCACGACATATAGGGCCGGTTGTAATGTTCCCACTTTTGTTTCTGATTTTAGGTATTTGCGTCTTCTCTCTTTTTTTGTGTCAATCAAGCTAAAGATTTGTCTATTTTGTTGATCTTAAAAAAAAAAAATTTCTGGTTTCATTGATCTTTATCATTTTTCTCTGCTCTGATCTTGGTTATCTCCTTTCTTCTGATTGCGTTGGGAGGGAGGGAAAAAAGGGACTCACTGCTTTAGGGGACACTGAGCTTCCGTTAAGGGGGATAGAAAAACTTGGAAAGAGATGCGGGTGATGGTTGGACAACACGGTGACCACAATACCACTGAAGTGTATATATGAAGAATGTTGAAATGGCAAATGTCTTGTTACATATACATTTACCACAATTGAAAAAAGCAAACCTGTTGCCATCTAGTCAATTCTGACTCATAGCAACCTTATAGGACAGAGTGAACTGGGTTTCCAAGGAGCAGCTGGTAGATTCCAACTGCTGACTTTTTGGTTAGCAGCCAAGCTCTTAACCACTGCACCACCAGGGCTCCAGAAAAACAAAACAAAACAAAGGAAGAATTAAAAACAAAAAAAGTTCATTTGACATGCATTTTGTTTTTTTCTTCAGATGGAAGTTTCTTTTGTTGTTTTACCTTTCAATAAATGCAAAGAGTCATGAAACTGCAATGGAGCCCTTTAGCAAACCGTAAACATTATTAAAGGAGCTTCAGCAATGTGCCAGAAACTCTTTGAGGGGAGGAGCAGTGGGGAAAAACAGGTCCCTGCCCCATGGAACTCTCAATCCAGTGCAGGAGAACAGCAATAAACACATCTGTAAATAAACATACAAAACCTCAGCTGATGAAAAATGCTGTAAATAAAGTCAAGCCAGGGGAGGGGATCAGAGGGAGGGACAGTTTCTCTGACAAGGTGACACCTGAGCCGAACCCTGTGTGAAGTGAGGGGATGAGCCTGTGGGCATCAAGGGAAGAACAGTCCAGGTCTGGGTCTATGGTGTCTTCACCACCCAAAGCCCAACAGTTTAATTTGACCACTAATCACTGGGCCATTGACACAATTGTTTGATTTCAGCATGGTGGTTGGTCATAGACACTTGTCAAGAAACCCAGCTATGAAGAAACTTCCTCTACAAGGTCCTAGAGCTGTGAGTGAGGTCCCTGCCGTGCTGATGGCTTCTCTTCATTCTTTCCTTTTATCTATGGAAGAGGCCAGGGCATAGGAATGAGCATGGAGCTGGGCCTAGTCCATCTGGCCTGTGTCACCCCAGCTTGTGCAGGACCCCGAGGTTCAGTGGAGGCTCACAGGTGACGGCACTGAATGCTCCCCGCAACTTTTGCCATAGGCCCAGGCACTTGCTGCTCCTCTGACTGGATTTCTCTGCCCTGGAGTTTCTATAGCTGGTTCTTCACATCTTCAGGTCTCAGCTGAAATGTCATCTCCTGAGAGACAATCTAGCCACAGCAGGCCCTGCTCCACTCTCATTATTGGTTGAATTGTGTCTCCCCAAAAGATACGTTGAAATCAGATGATGCATTGCATTGGGCAAATCTGCTATAAAAGACCTCTTTAAAGTGTTAAAAAGCAAAGATATCACTTTAAGGACTAAGGTGCACCTGACCCAAGCCATGGTGTTTTCAACCACCTCCTATGCATGTGAAAGCCGGACAATGAATAAGGAAGATTGTCATGGATTGAACTGTGTCCCTCAAAAATATGTGTCAGCTTAGGCCATGGTTCCCGGTATTGTGTGGTTGTCTCCCATTTTGTGATTGTAGTTTTATGTTAAAAAGGAATAGGGTGGGATTGTAACACCTTTACTTAGGTCACATCCCTGATCCAATGTAAAGGGAGTTACCCTGGGGTATGGCCTGTACCACCTTTTATCTCTCAAGAGATTAAAAGGAAAGGGAAGCAACCAGAGAGGAGGGACCTCATACCATCAAGAAAGCAGTGCCAGAAGCAGAGAGTGTCCTTTGTACCTGGGGTCCCTGCATGAAGAAGCTCCTAGTCAAGGGGAAGATTAATAAGAAGGCTGACAGAGAGAGAAAACTTTCCTCTGGAGCTGATGCTCTGAATTTGGACTTTTAGCCTACTTTACTGTGAACAACGGAAGAACTGATGCCTTTGAATTGTGGTGTTGGTAAAGAATATTGAATATACCATGGACTGCGAAAAGAACTAACAAATCTGTCTTAGAAGAAGTACAACAAGAATGCTCCTTAGAAGCAAGGATGTTGTCAGGAGAGATCAGTGCCTGTAGAAGGACATCATGCTTGGCAGAGCACAGGGTCAGGGGAAAGGAGGAAGGCCCTCAATGAGGTGGATTGACACAGTGGCTGCAACAATGAGCTCAAGCATAGCAACGATTCAAAGGATGGCTCAGGACCGGGCAGTGTTTCGTTCTGCTGTGCATAGGGTTGCTATGAGTCAGAACTGACTCAACGGCATCTAACAACAACAACAACTGTGAACAAATAAATTTCTCTTTGTGAAAGCTATCCACATGTGGTATTTCTGTTACAGCAGCACTAGGTGACTAAGACAAAGACCAAAGAAGAATTGTGTCCTTTGAATTACAGCATTAGTGAAGAATATTGAATATACCATAGACTGCCAGAACAGCAAACAAATCTGTCTTGGAAGAAGTACAGCCAGGATGCTCCTTAGAAGCAAGGATGGCAAGAATTTGTCTCACATATTTTGGACATGTTGTCAGAAGGGCTCAGTCCCTGGAGAAGGACATCATGCTTGGTAAAGCAGAGGGTCAGTGAAAAAGAGGAAGACCCTCAATGACAATGGATTGATACAGTGGCTGCAACAATGGGCTCAAGCATACCAAAGACTGTGAGAATGGTGCAGGGCCAGGTGGTGTTTTGTTCTGTTGTACATAGGGTTGCTATGAGTTGGAACCAACTTGACAGCACCTAACAACAACAAGATGTATGTTGAAGTCCTAACCCTTGTACTGTGAACATGACTTTGTCTGGAAATATGGTCTTTGAAGATGTTATTAGGTTAACATGAGGAATAGGAGGAGTCTTAATCCAATCTGAAACCAGTTGCCTGAGTTGACTCTGACTCATGGCGCCCCCATGTGTGTCAGAGTAGAACTGTGCTCCATAGGGTTTTCAATGGCTAATTTTTCAAAAGTAGATCACCAGGCCCTTTTCCCCAGGTGCTGCTGGGCGGATTCAAACCACCGACGTTTCAGTTAGCAAGTGAGCACAAACAGTTTGGGCCACCCAGGGACTTAATCCACTCTGAGTGGTGTCTTTACAAAAGAGGAGAAAAGACACAGAAACAAGCGCAGAGGGAAGATGGCCAGGTGATGACAGAGGCAGAGACTGGAGTCCTGTGCCTACAAGCTAAGGGATGCCAAGGATCGCTGGAGAGAGGCATGGAGCAGATTCTCCCTCAGAACCCTCAGAAGAAATCAACTCAGTAAACACCCACGTTTGGACTTCTAACCTCCAGCACTGTGAGGCAATATATTTCTGCTCTTTAAAGCCACCCAATTTGTGGCACTTTATTATGGCAGCTCCATAAAACTAATAGAACTCTCTATTACATTGCTTATTTTATTTTCCTTATAGCTCTAATCGGAGCCCTAGTGGTGCAATGGTCAAGAGCTACGGCTACTAACCAAAAGGTCAACATTTTGAAACCACCAGCTGCTCCTTGGGAACCCCTTTGGGGCAGTTCTACTCTGTCCTATAGGGTTACTATGAGCCAGAATCGACTTGACGGCAAGGGGTTACAGCTCTTATCACTCTATGAGGCCATCTCATTCATTTTCTGTCCCTCTGTACTTGAAGGTCAGTTCCTTGGACACACAGTTTGTCTACTCTGGCCCCCTCTGTGTCCCAACCCACAACAAAACATATTGCCTCTTCAATTAAAAGAAAGTACAAGCATCCATATGCATTCCTGTATATTATATCATTTATAATATACAGATAAATTTGCTGTTGTACTAGTAAATTGTGTGCATTATTGAAAATACATAACATTAAAAATTATGGTTGAAATAGAAAGAAATAGAACTGAAGTTCTAATAGATTCTTTGCTTCCTCCAATGGATAGTCACATGCACCCCTGAGTTGCAGGTGTTCATTTTGGAAGGCGCTAGCCTGTAATGCCAAAATATTGAACAAAACCCAACTGTGGAAAATTAAGAGTGATGACAAGGACCTTCCCCAGGGCCAGCAGAAGGAAAAAGCCTTGCCCTAGAGCTGGTGCCCTGAATTTGGACTTCTAGCCTTCTAAACTGTGAGAGAATAAATTCCTTTTTGTTGAAGCCATGTACTTGTGGCATTTCTGTTATAACAGCACTAGATAACTAAGACATTCAGTATGACCTGATGTTAACCTAACTGATAACATCTCAAAGACTGTATTTCTAAACAAGGTACAGGTACAGTGGTTAAGACTGAATGGTCCTGGAGAAGCAGGCAGGGTCTAGATCATGGAGAACTTTGAATACTGTAGAGCTTGACCATTGCTTTAAGAAACATGGAGAGCCATTGCAAGTGTTAAAGTAGAGGAGTGACCATTTAGGTTTAAAACCTTTTTTAGAATGGTGTGGAGAGGAAGACAAGGAGGTTTTTGTAATAAGCAGATGAGGTACGACGAGGGACTAGACTAGGGCAGTTATAGGAGAATGGAGTAAAAGATAAAATTACTGAACAGGTGGAATTAGTAAGATGGCTATACAGAGTCCAGTAGGTGAGAAGGTCCTGGGTAGATGCCAGGGATCTAGCTTGGAGGAAAATAGAGTCATTCACCAAGATGGATGCCTAGGAGAAGGAACTAGTTTTGAGAAGAGATCCTTGTATTTAGAAGGAAATGTCCAAAAGGCAGCCCGAGGTGTGGGTCTGGAGCTCAGGAAGGAGATCTGGGTTGGGAATGAATAGATTTGGAAGTTGTTAGCTTACAGAAGATTTGGGGAGCTACAGAAATCTACAAGGGATAGTCTATGGATTGGGGAGAATGTGAGCGTGTGAGAGGAAAAAATGCTTTGGTGTATAAAAGCCTAAGACCTGCCAATTTCTGTGGTGTAAACACTCCCAACGTGACTGATTTCAAGCTACCAGTGGAAAGTTATTGAGCACAGAGTTGAAAGACGCTGCATGCATTCGGCTCTCGTGAGCTGGTTTGACCCAGGTGGACACACAGTGCTGGACACACCTCCAAATGTGGTGACAATCTTTCCTCAGATGGCAGTCTACCTCTTGAAAATTCGCTCTGAAGCTCCTCAAATGAATTTTGCATCGTGTCTTGCATATTTTATTTCCACGTGATGTATTGTCAGCAGACAGATGAGGGCTTCATTTTGCTTGTATAAGTGCAGAGAGTTTGCAAATCCCCCACTCTTGCTTCCTACTTCATCACCCCCAGGCAGGTCCTGCTAGACCAGAGGCAAGAATCACCATGACAACTCTCAGAGGAGGCTTCTGTTCAGAGCCCCACCTGTGGGCTCAAGCTTCTGAAGTTTCCAGGCAGTGCCGACCCAATTTTAAATTCTCCCACATCTTCCCCAGCACAATGGAAAGTACTTTTTGTTTTCGTGTTGCTGAGGAAAAGGTTGAAGCTATTAACACAATTTTAAAGTCGCAGCAGCACACCATTTCAATCACTTGAATTTTTATCTCTTTTGATCAAATCATGTCAACTCCAGGAGCCCTTTTTCTGGGCTTTTCATTGTCACTTTGTCAAACTTCCTGTCTAGTTCTCTATTCTCTTCTCTTGCCTAAAACTCTCACCCGACCAACTTCTACTGTCATTGGAGTGCAAGGTATTCGGGGACCTCATTAAAGGAGAGCTGACAGGGATGGGAAGGAAGTTGGGGTGGCAAGATATGACAAGATGAGAGGAAGGATTCAGGACAGGGCTTCAATCAGTGGAGGGCAGGAGAGTCGCTGGAGAAAAGGCTGGAGGATGCAGCTACCTTAGTTCTTTAATCATTAAAGGCCATGAAGTAGAGTGGAAAGAATATGGTCTTGGAGTTGAGGATGATCTGGGTCAATCACTTCTTCCTTCTGCTGCCTTGGACAAGTTGCTTCATTTCTCTGCTCATCTGTAAAACAGAATGAATACTTCATAGGAGTGTTACGAGGATGAGAAGAAAGGGCCACTGTGTTTTGGGCACAGTATCGGGCACATGGTGTGTTCTTCCCCAGTTATACTGAATAATTAATTATAAGAGGAATGGCAGAAGGAAATGGTAGCAGGGTGTTTGGTCAGGTGGTCAGCGCGGAGAAGGGGAGCTGAGAAATGCTAGAACTCCAGGGAGTCAGGGCGTTACCAGTTGTGGCTCCAGAGAATTCTTCTAGCTAGGACCCAAATTATCAGGCTATGGGTATGAGAAATGTTAGTTACTTAGTGCTGCTGTAACGGAATTACCACAAGTGGTGGTTTTAAAGAACAGAAATTTATTTTCTCAGGGTTCAGGAGCCTATAGGAGTCCAAATTCAGGGCGTGGCTCTAGCAAGAGGTCCTTCTTTGTCTGCTTCAGCTTCTACCAGCTGCCAGAAATCCTTGAAGTTCCTAGGCTTGTAGATGCATCTGTTGTGTGTGTCTAAACTCATATGGCATCTTTCCCCATATGCGTTTCTGTGTCTATCTGATCTTTCTATAACTCAGAAGTGATTAGGTTTAGGACGCACCCTACTCAGGCATGACCTAATTAACACAACAAAAGAAACCCTTCTCTTTCCAAAGAGGGTCATATTCATAGGTACAGGAGTTACGATTTCAACACATGTTTTGGGGGGAAACAATTCAATCCATAATAGGGATGAAGGGAGAGAGTGGGATCCTGCCCCAGGTAAGCCTGCTTTCACAGGCTTGCCTGGAAACACCAAAGGCAGTCCCTGGTGCATAGTAAGGACTCAAAATGATAACTGTTACTATTTTTAAAATACCACGTTTTTGTGTCCTCATAATTACAAAACTTAAATATGCTCAGGTGTAGAAATGATGCAAAGTACTAAAAAAAAAAAAAAAAGAAAAGAAAAAATATTCAGTCCAAAAGACGAAGAAACAAACAAACAAAAATACTGTTCAGGCTTTTAATTCAATGTATGTGTATATTTAAAAACATATATGTATTTGGTTACATGTTACATATGGAGCTTTGGTTCCTGGTGTTTATTTTAGATCATGAATACTCGCCTGTGCCATTGCAGAGTTGTTTTTTGAAGATGTCTAAATGATCATACAATATCCTGTTCTCTCACTTTATGGTGTTATTCCTAATTTTGGTTGTTTCCATTTTCTCTCATATTTTAAAATAATGTTTTGGGCAACATTCTTGTATCTTAGGCTTTGTCTCTAGCTGAGGTTATTTCCTTAGGCTATATTTACAAAAGAGATTGATTTCCATTTAAATTGAGCCTACAAGTTTTAAATCCAAAATTCATGAAGAAGTCCAGTGTTATGAAAGACAACCACCAGAACCAACACTTGGAGCATGAATTCACTCTGAAAAATACTATTACATAAGAGTTTGAAAAAGACTTTAAAATTAAAATGCTTAGCATATTCAGAGAACTAGAAATACAAAGAGTTATGAAATAACAAATAGATGAATATGAAAAAGAAGCCGTTTTAATTTAATCTAATTGTCAAGAGACAAAGAGTGCTTTGAATTGAAAATCAGTGGTGAGGAATACAACGAGAACACAGCCCAGAGAGTACCAAATCAAAGACAAATCTGTTGCCATCGACGAGTCGATTCCAACTCGTAGCTACTAGAGAGCAAGCACAGAGTTTAAAAACATAAAACCAACCAATAAGGAAACATGGAGAGTATGCAAAGGGACTCCCAACATTTGTTTTAGAAGTGTTCCAGAAGTGAAAGGAATGGAAGAGAAACAATATTTGAAGAAATAATTATTGGGAATGTTCCAGAAAAGAGGTTAACCCTTATATCAAAAGAGCATTCAGAATCCTGAGGAGAACCAAAACCGAATTTTACCCAGCCACATTGTAATGAAAATGTTGAAACGGCAATACTGAAAAA
The DNA here is from genome assembly GCF_030014295.1 of Loxodonta africana. Classification (NCBI taxonomy): domain Eukaryota; kingdom Metazoa; phylum Chordata; class Mammalia; order Proboscidea; family Elephantidae; genus Loxodonta; species Loxodonta africana. The sequence goes on from NC_087343.1 coordinate 193,893,747, forward strand.
CAAAATGTAGAGCCAGAGATAAAAGATTACTTATTAAAAAAAAAAAAAAAAAAAAACCTTTTTATATGGACAGACTTCTTATTGGCAACAATGTATTTAAAAGATAAAAACAAATGTCCTTAAAGTACCAAGGGATAATAACCCAACCTGTATTTTTACACTAAGCAGTATTAAGGTTAATACGTGAGGGAAAACTGATATACAGAGAATAAGTGAATTTACCACCTAAAGACCTATGATAAAAGAGTTACTAAAGGATGCACTTCAGCAAGAAGAGAAATGAACACAGAGAGAATGCTTGGAAGGAACAATGCAGAGTAGAGATATTTACAGCATATACTGGCAAATTGAATTAACATTGATGTAAAATTTTTAAATGATTTTTTAAAAGAGTAAAACTAAAACTCTAAATAAAAAATAAAGTGTGTGTGTGTGAGAAGGGAGAGAGAAAGAGAAAGACAGAGAGAGAGAAATGAAGTAAAGCTTGTTAAAGTGTTATGCCAGTTATCAATCCATTGCCTTTTAGGCTCAAATCCAGCCTTATTGTCCTGCCCTGGTTGTGATACTAGAGTATTTCTCCCTTGCCAGGTGACACCATGTTAGGTTTCATTGGTAGAGGGCACCGGAGGGACACTGGAAAGACAAGGGGCTCTTTTCTGGCAAGTGTTTCAGGGGTACCTTCCTGTGGGCAGCTGTCAGGCAAGTGGCATCTCCAGGGGAAAAAGCCCCACCACATGGAAAAAATTAACCCATTTCCATAGTTGCAGATGTTGAGGTCGCCAAGAAAGACACAGGCATTGGATAGAACAATGCTTTACTCACATAGAGAAGAGACAGAGCAAGATCACTTTCAATAGTGTGTGCTGGTCTCCCATAGCCAGCAGGCAGCCCTCTTGTGCTAGAATAACCCTGATCCCTTCCTGCCAGGAAGATATAGAAGTGGGGTTAGCCAAATGCCACATACACACATGTTTAGCTAAGCAGTTCCTGGGAATGTTGACATGTGCTCAGGGCAAGAGAGGAAGGATGTGCTGATAGGTCACCATCTGCTATGGGATGTGTTTTGGGTCAAGAGGCCCCAGAAAGGGAATCAACCCCCATTCACATGCCATCCAAGAAGCCAGGCCACCACAGCTGGTCCTAAGCACAAGGTTCATTTGTGGGTCATAGGGAAAGGCAGCAGGCAGTGCTCAGATTGCCCCCTTCTATAGCTGCTTTCCCTGGCACTCCAGCTTTCCTGCTTACCACCCCACTGGCGGATTCTCAGTGGTTCTTCAGGTGTCATCTCAGTTAACTTTTTCACCACCAGCACCCTCTCAAATGAGCTGTGGATCCTCTTCAAGCTTTGTTCCTTCCCTGGGTGCTCAGCCTCAGCCCCAGGGATAGTGGCTGCTCCTTGTATCTGTGATTCAAATATTCTTTAGGTTTCTCTTTGCCTCCTTATAGCCAATCTCTTATTCTTCTGATCCTCAGTTACAGTTAATATATCCATTGCCATCGAGTCAATTCTGACTGATAGTGACCCTATGGGGCAGAGTAGAGCTGCCCCCATGAATTTCCAAGGAGCAGCTGGTGGATTCAAACTACTGACTTTTTGGTTAGCAGCCAAGCTTTTAACTACTGTGCTACCAGGGCTCCATATATATATAAAACCAAACCCATTGCCATCGAGCTGATTCCAACTCATAGTGACCCCATAGGACAGAGTAGAACCACCCCATAGGGTTTTCAAGGAGCAGCTGATGGATTTGAACTGCAGACCTTTTGGTTAGCAGCCTGAGCTCTTAACCACTGTGCCACCAGAGCTCCATAGTTAATATAGTGCTTTTTGTTTTAAACTTTCCCTTTTCAAATTACTGTGTGGTTCCAGACTCTTGATTGAACCTTGAGTAATAACATAAGGCTATGTCATGGCCAGGAGGGAGGTAGAAATATTAATTAACTGTTGACATTGTTAGAAAAACAAGTTAATTGTGCAATTAAAAATGCATTAGCAACCACTGAAAGGCCATAAATAAAATTTCTAGCCTTTCAATTAGCAGAGGGGGGAAAAAGTATATAGAAACTGTGAAAACAACAGAAGGCAGAGAAATGTTGATTTTTTAAATAAGTTAAAAAATTTGTTAAATAAGTTTAAAAAATTGAAGAGTCACACTTTTAAAATGATATCATTCATTTTATCATTTAAAATATGCAAAGCAACATTACGTATTTTTTATTGGCGCACAATTTAGTAAAAGTATAAAAAAGAAACAAGAAAAAAGCCTGTTGCCATTGAGTCTCTTCCAACTCACAGTTACCCCATGGGTTACAGAGGAGAACTAGTCCGTAGGGTTTTCTTGGCTGTAATCTTTACAAGAAGCAGATTGCCAGGGCTTTCTTCTGCGGTGACTCTCGGTCGGTTTGAACCGCCAACCTTTAGATTAATATTTGAGCACAAACTGTTTGCGCCACCCAGGGACCTAAAAGTATACATCTCACCCATTGCTGTCCAGCTGATTCTGACTCATAGTGACCCTATTAAATGATAAACACCAAATTCTTGGCAGCGGCTGACTCTGGAGAAAGGAGGATGTAACGCACACGGGTCTGAACCAAATCTATAACATCTTGTTTCTTAAAAAAATTCTGCAGCAAATACAGCATCATATTAGGAGCTGATAAAGCTGGGCTGTAGGTGTGAGTATATTACATTTTATTGTCACTACATATGAAATATTACATCATTAACATATATGATACAGGAATTCTAGGGGTTAAAGGCACTTACGTATCAAGAAGGAGACCCTGGGTGGTGCAAACGGTTAAGCCCTTGACTACTAGCCAAAGGGTCGGCAGTTCAATTCCATCCAGAGAGGCCTGGTTATTTGCTTCGGAAAAGTCACAGCCTTGAAAACCGTATGGAGCACAGTTCTACTCTGACACACATGGGGTCGCCACGAATCGGGGTTGACTCGAAGACAACTAACAACAATAACAGCAATATATGAAGGAGGAAGATGAAAGCAAGACACAAATGGGAAGCTTGATAAATATTTCTTGCTATGATTTGGAATGAACTTGTAATTTTATTATACCAAGGCCCTTTTTCTCCTCTGATGGGAAAATAATCCTCATTAGAATTCCCATTAGAGTTTTGAGGCGGGGTGTTGGTAAGGAGTAGAGACCCCCAAATATTTTCCACTTCTTGGTCTACAAAACAGCCTCCTTTGTATGATACCCAAGGTCCTTGCACCTGATTCTAATCCTTCCCCCAGCCTTATCTCCTACCATTCCTCCCAGGTACCCCCCACTGCAGTAATAATAAGTGTCTTCCTACTCCTTTCAGGATTCTACACCTTTGCACATGCTGTTCCTTCTATTCTCAATGCCATTCCCCCTTCTCTTCCTGGCAAGTTTGTCCTAAAAATGATACTGCCTAACTCTGAATCCTTGCCCAGCACCCGAGTGAATTCAGTACCCTCTACTCCATATCCTCATAGTACTTTGCACCAAAACCTGTTGCTGTCACGTTGACTCCAACTCATGGCGACCCCATGTGTGTCAGAGTAGAACTGTGTCCCATTGGGTTTTCAATGGCTCAGTTTTCAAAAGTAGATTGTCAGGCCTTCCTTCTGAGGTGCCTCTGGGTGGACTCAAACCTCCAACCTTGGGTTAGTAGTTGCTCTTCCCAGGGGCTCCAGTACCCAACCCCCCATAGAAACATATAAATGCATATGCAGTGTATGCCCGGGGTCCCCACTAGGTCTGAGTTCTGTAAGGACAGAAAATATGCCTTACACTGCCAAAGTTATATATGAAACCTACTGTTCACGCAGCACCAGGTACAGATAATATTTAAACATGTCAGCAATAAATTTTTATTTCACAGATGAGGACATTGGGCCTTAGGGAGGTTAAAGCAACTTGCCAGGGTCACACAGCTGGAAAATGGGAAAGCCCAGATGAAAATTCCTGGTCTGTCTGAATCCCAAATGTGTGCTGTGCTGCGTCTGGGTTTTATTCATCTCTGTGTCCCCAGTAGTAAAAAAATCAAAGCAGTTGCTATTGAGTCAATTCTAACTCACAGGCACCTTATAGGACAAAGTAGAATTGCCCCATAGGATTTTGTAAAAACAGCGAGAAAGTGGCATCTGATCTCCTTTAACGTCATGAGGGAGAAGGAGAATCAAGATCAACAGCCCAAGGCTGATTCCTATGAGGCAGAGGTCAGACTTGCCTTCTCTCTCTGCCATCTCTATCAATTCTGACACCATCTGTCCCTCCCACGGCACCCTGTACTTGTCTGCTGAGTTTGATAATTCATTGCAGTGACCACACAGAACTCACAGACAATGCTTACGATTATGAGGCCTATTAGGGAAGTAACAAATTACAATTCAGGTTCGGGAATGCTCAGGATATAGTCCTTTCATCAGAACAGCCTCTCCCCAGCTGTGCTCGAAGGCGCACCTCTCCCTGACCCTAGGCCTCTGCCCAAAGGCAGTCAGCTTTCCCACTCCATGGGTGGGGAAGCCCATCTCGCGGTTTCTCCTACTGGTCTCTCCTGCCGTGGCTTCTCTGCCACCACTTCTCGCTGTATTCAGAGTTACAGCTCGCTCTGTCTTCTGGGTCCAGGAGCTTCTCAGTGCAGGGATCCTGGTTCCAAAGGACATGCTCTTCACTCCTGGCTGTTCTTCCTTGGTGGTGGTGGGATCCTCTCTTTGCCACCTCCAGGGTGGCTCATTTCAAGCCCAGTGGGATGGCAAAACTGACCAATCCCTTTGGTGGGCCACAATTACCCTATCACACAGTCCCAACCAATCACTGGGATGGGAGTTACACAAAAGGTCACACGAAAGTGATCCATCACACCACAGGTTTTCAAGGCTGTAATCTTCACAGAAGCAGACTGCCACATCCTTCTCCTGTGGAGCTGCTGGTGGATTTGAACCACTGACCTTTCGGTTAGCAGCCAAATGCTTAACCACTGCACCACCAGGGCTCCCTAAGTGCATAGTACCAACCAAACTAAACCCACTGCTGTCGAGTCGATTCCGACTCATAGCGACCCTATAGGACAGAGTAGAACTGCCCCATAGAGTTTCCAAGGAGCGCCTGGCGGATTTGAACTCTGACCTTTTGGTTAGCAGCCGTAGCATTTAATCACTATGCCACCAGGGTTTCCAAGTGCATAGTAAAGTAAAGTAGGCCCTATTAAATATTTGGTGAATGAATGAAAGAATAAATGAATACAGGAGTGGGTGAGCAACCCCCCTGGTAACAATGAAAGGCATTTTATCTGAAAGGTATACCAGAAAGAGCATGTTTGTAATTTATGTATGGAAAGCAAGCCATATTAATTTGCACATTATTTCTACTTTGCATTCTAATAGGTTTACAAAAAAAGGGCATCTGGACTGGAAAAGAACACACCTCCACATTTCATAGCCGATTAAAATGATTTGAATTGTACTCTGAATGACTTCAAATAAACAAACAGAGCAAATGCAAGGAACAGCACAAAATGGAAGTAGAAGTAGAGGTAAGATAAATAGGATTTGAAGTGTTTGGGTCTTACGAATGAGAAATCAAAGAACAGGGCTGCTTGCCTTAGCTTTGCCTGGCAAACAGATCACACAGGCCAAGACTTCAACGTTCCTGTGGGCATTCTTAACAAAGTATATGTGCTGTTTCAAGTGGTTCTTTCGTCCAGAAATCTCAAAGTATTTAGCAGATTTTTTCTTTTTTCTCATTGGAAATGGGAGGGTTTTTTTTATCTCTTTCTGAACTGGTGCCAATTAAAGGAGAAAAGCAAAGCAACCTTGAGCCTTCAGGTCGGCACTGGAGGTGGAGGGGATGAGGAACTGTAAACACCACTGATGGGCTGCAGCTGACGTTTAGACAGGCAAGAAAGTGCATGGTGTGTCCAAAATGCGTGACTTTTTGAAACATGGATTTTTTGTTTGTATGATCACTGATCTATTCAACATTAGAAAAAAAACCTGTTGCCATTGAGTGGATTCTGACACTGTGACCCTATAGGACAGAGCAGAGCTGCCCCATAGGGTGTCCAATTCTGTAATCTTTATCACAGATTGCCACATCTCTCTCCTGCGGAGCAGCTGGTGGGCTTGAACTGGCGACCTTTCGGTTAGTAGCTGAGTGCTTAACCACTGCACGTTACTCACTACTTGTCAACAACTCCTTAACAATAACTTAGAAGATGATAATTTTCTAAACCCTGCTTATTTTTCTAAAGGGATATATTTGCATTTCAATAAGCACTTTCCAGCAAGATGTGATCACTGTGAGGATTAAAACTCTTGGTGCAGACTAGACAGGGAGATTTTGAGCAACGGGGATGCTTTCTCCAGAGGGGTCCCCTTGTTCCATGGACCCAGCTCTGGCTTGGTGGCTGACAGCTCTTCCCTTGTAGAATACAGTGTGGCCACTAGGTGGGGAAGTTGTAAAGCCAAAGAACCGGTGCAGACAGACTCAAGTGAGAGCAATATCTCCTTGGTTAGATTAGAACAAAGAAAGGTCTCAGCCAAGCCCACCCTCAGAAGACTTTGAAGTATGGAGGCAAAAGAGGCCTCTTCCTCCTCTAAAACCATGCCCAATGTCGTAACCAAGGGCTCGTCCTTCAATACAAGTCTATCATTTCCTTCTGCTGAGTAAATACATTTGTTCATCATCCACCCATCCATCCATCCATCTATCCATCCATCCACCAAGTATTTATCAGCACCTCTGTTAGCTTGTGCTGTGGTGGCTTGTGTGTTGTTATGATGCTGGAAACCATGCCATCGGCCTTTCAAATACCAGCAGGGTCACCCATGGTGGACAGATTTCAGCTGTGCTCATACACTGAGACGAATTAGGAAGAAAGGCCTGATAATCTACTTCCCAAAATTAGCCAGTGAAAACTCTATGGATCACAAACTGAATATTGTCCTAGATAGTGGTAGAAGATGAGCCTCCTTGGTTGACCCAGTACCAGTGGCTGTTGAGTCCGTTCTGGCTCATGGCAACCCAACATGTGTGGAGTAGAACTGCACTCCTCTGGGTTTTCAGGGAAGCTTTTGGAAGCTGATTCCTAGACCTTTTTTCTGAGGCGCCTCTCAATGGGTTTCAATTGCCAAACTTTCCATTAATAGTAGAGTGCTTAACTGTCTACACAACCCAGGGACCCTTCCTAGGTTGGAGGAAACTCAAAATACACAATGGTCACAACAATGGACTCAAGCATACCGATGATCATGAAGATGTTGGAGGACCTGGCAATGTTTTCTTCTGTTATGCATAAGGTTGCAATGAACTGGAGTCGCCTCAAAGGCAACGAATAACAACAACAGTTCTGCTGTGAGTCAAAAGGAATGGAATACCAAGACCGAAAACTCATTGCCATCGAGTAGATTCCAACTCATAGCAACCCTATAGGACAGAGTAGAACTACCCCAAAGAGTTTCCAAGGCTGTACTCTTTATTGAACCAGACTGCCACGTCTGTCTCCCAAGGAGCAGCTGGTGTGTTCGAACCACTGACTTTTTGGTTAGCAGCTGAGCACTTTAACCACTGCACTTCTAAATAAATAGTGTTATGCTGTACACATCCTCGAGCCATTTAAAATAATCCAGCCAGAGCTACATAAAACATAAAAAGCAAATGGCCCAAGGATGAGAACAGTATAATACCATTTATTTAAAGTTCATTTGAAGTTTAAAAACACACAAAAGAATACAGCATGTAGTTTATAGTTACATGTATCTATAGTAAAAGTACAAAATCATGCCTGACAATGATGTGCAACAATTTCTGCGTGGTGATTCTCTCTGGGGAAGGAGATATGGCTTGAGATCTTGAGGGATATATAAGGTAGTTCAGTTTTATCTGTAAAAATTTCTTCTTTAACACAAAAATTAAAAAGTCTGAAGCAAATGTGGTATTCAGATTTGTTAAAGCCAGGTGGTGAATACATGGATGTACAATATAGTATTTTCCGTACCTTTCTCTGTGTTAAAACATTTCATAGTGAGAATTTTTCAAAAAAGAATCATAGATACAGTATTGTTCCTCTCAGATAACCATCCCCTACTGAGCGTTCTTATTTTAATGCCCGTGTGTTTCCCAGTGTTTGCATTTAATGGAGACCACACATCCAAAAATGTTCTCCAGAAAGAATTATGGCACAATTAATTTCATGGATTTTAGAAGTAGTTTAAGGACACTCAAGATAAAGATTTCTCCCAAGCTTTGAAATTTTCTCCTCCGTCCTTTTTCCTTTTGTTAGTAATACCGTCATCATAACAGTCATTGTCCTCAAAGCTCAGAGTAGCATTTTGTGATTTAAGTGTGGGACTGAAATGTTACTCTGTCAAAGATGGATGGAAAGAGGAATATTTCATAGAAATAAAAGCCTCTCTGCAAGCCATCGAAAATAAATATTCATGATAGCTTCCACCTACCAAGTGCTTACCATGAGTCAGCACATATGATATCACATTAAATCTTCCCAAAAACCACACGAGAGGAGTAGGTCCTTGTTATGGATTGAACTGTACCTTTGTTATCTAGTGCTGCTATAACAGAAATACTACAAGTGGATGGCTTTAACAAAGAGAAATTTATCCTCTCACACTCTAGTAGGCTAGAAGTCCAAAATCAGGGTGCCAGCTCCAGGGGAAGGCTTTCTTTCTCTATCGGCTCTGTGGGAAGGTCCTTCTCATCAATCTTCCCGTGGTCTAGGATCTTCTCAATACTGGCACCCCAGGTCCAGAGGACATGCTCTTCTCCTGGCTTCTATTTCTTGGTTGTAATGAGGTCCCTCTCCTCTCAGCTTGATTCTTTTTTATATTTCAAAAGAGATTGACTCAAGATACAACCTAATTGGTAGACTGAGTCCTGCCTTATTAACATAACTGCCTCTAATCCTGCCTCATTAACATCATAGAGGTTAGGATTTACAACACATAGGATAATCACATTAGATTACAAAATGGTGGACGACCACAGAATACCGGGAATCATGGCCTACCCAAGTTGATACACATTTTGGGGAGACACAATTCAATCTATAACAAACTGTGTCTCCCTAAAATATGTGTTGGAATCCTACCACCTATACCTGCAGGTGTAATCCCATTTGGGAGTAAGGTTTTCTTTATCATGTTAATGAGACAATATTGGTATAGGTTGTGTCTTGAGTTGATCTCTTTTAAGATATAAAAGGAACAGATTAATCAAGGAGTCAAGAGAGCAGAGATGGGGGAAGATAGATGCCATACTACATGAAGATCACCAAGGACCCAAGGGATGGAAGCTGAAGAAACAAGGACCTTGTCCCTCAGAGCCCAGAGACAGAGAAGTTTTCCCTTAAAGCCAGCGCCCTGATTTCAAACTTCTAGCCTTCTAACTGTGAGAAAATAAATTTGTTTGTTAAAGCTACCCACTTGTGGCATTTCTGTTATAGCAGCACTAGATGACTAAGACACCAAGGAACACAGAGCACTACTGATAAGGAAGGGATCAGCATGGCTGAGACCCTTATTTGGACCTTCATTTGTGTTACAGCAGCAATAAAAAACTGAGACAATGCTGCTGTTGCCATTTTACGACATTCACAGAAGCTAAGGGATTTTCCCAAAGTCATATTGAAAGTAAGTGGCACGGTCAATACTTGGGTCTGCTCCATCTGATTCCAGAGTGGTGACATCCCACTGCCTCCTTGCAGGACCTTTTTCTCATTCCGTTAGAATAGGTCCCTATGGGTGATGTGATGGTCCCAATGTCTAAGAAATTCCACCAGTCGGAATTGACTTGATGGCCACTTGTTTGGTTTTGGTTTTGTGACGATGTGGTGGGTGCACTAAGAGCCAAGACAGATTAAATATTTCATCTTCGCTTACAATAATGTTTGGATGAACTGACCCAAACATCTGAAACAGGGACAGCAAATGGATTTGGTTTTGATTTTTACAGAGAAGTACGAGGTTCATATTCTTTGGTAAAACTCCCAATATTTCGAATTTGGCAACAAATTCTGTTTTTTTTCCAAAATGCTTTTCAAGTTAAATAAAACATGCCTGAAAGCCTTGTGGGCTGCCCATTTGCAAACCTAGGTATTGGGGATGAATGGCCTCTGAAGAGTTTTAAGCAGGGAAACATCATAATCTGTTGATGCTCGACTTCCCAAAAGACCACTGGAAAAAAATCTGCTCATCAGGCAAAGCTAAGTTGACTAGACCTACCGCAGTAGAGGAGAACACCGTCTTGACAGAGTCCTGGTGACGTCTCAAAATGGGAAAAGTAGAGGAGGACAGGTAGAGAGTTTTAGGACCTGGACTGACCTGGGTGATTTTAAGATGGGTCTTGCAAAGCAGGGACCTGGTTGAGGCTGGGAAGAGTTGATGACCTAATAACTTTGGATCCATGGGCATAAGGAATGTCATCAAGTGAGTCTTGATATGGAAGCTACTTTAATTGGTTCCCAGTCTTAACTTCTAGGAGTGGCTATTTCTTGAAGCAAGTAACTAAGTCATTTTATTTTGTTCTCAAAATTAGCTAACGTGGAGTCAAGAAAGTATGTCCAGTCCCAGAATTGTTTACCACAAGGACAGAGAATTATGTTCAATTTTGTTTCAGTTGTCAAATAGGACTGTGTTGTAGGAAGATTGCCCTGGCTGCAGTATATGTGGGTACTGGTCTCTCGTTCAGTTCTCCAATAGCAAACTTTTTAAATTTTTACTTATTTTTTCTGTTTTATTATTGTGCTTTAGGAGAAGGTTTACAAAGCAAATTCGTTTCTCTTTAAACAGTTAATACACATGTCGTTATGTGACATTGGTTGCCAACCCCACAGCACCTCCCCTTCTCGATCTTGGGTTCCCCATTACCATCTTTCCTGTCCCCTCCTGCCTTCTCGTCCTAGCCCCTGGGCTGGTGTGCCCATTTAGTCTCATTTTGTTTCACCGACCTGTCTAATCTTTGGCTGAAGGGTGAACTTCAGGAGTGACTGCAGTATTGAGTTAAAAGTGTGTCTGAGGGCCATACTCTTGGGATTTCTTCAGTTTCTGTCAGACCAGTAAGTCTGATTTTTTTTTTTTAGGGCGTTAGGATTTTGTTCTACATTTATCTCCAGCTCTGTCAGGGACCCTTTATTGTGATCCTTGTCAGAGTAGTTGGTGATGGTAGCTGGGCACCATCTAGTTGTGCTGGACTTAGTCTTGTGGAGGCTGTGGTAGTTGAAGTCCATTAGTTAGTTGCAAACCATTTTTAAAAGTGAGGGCTGACCCAGCCTTTTCTCTTCCCTCTATAATGCAAGAAAAACTGTGTCATCTGTAATTACCTAAAGGCCACCAAAGAGCCATAGTGGGAGCTTGAGTATGACTCACTTTGTTGGAAGTCCTGACAGCAGATGCCAGATCATGAGGACTTTTGGAAGCAAGCCTCTGGACATCTCTCCTAGGCCCTGGCAGAAACTGACAGCCCCAAATGGGTGACTGACAATGGTCAAAGCTGCCAAATGGAGACTCTTTTCAATGCTTCCTGTTGGAAACTCAAGCTCTCTTGGCCTACAGCCCTTTCCAATCATTTGCAGTCATTCTAATTTCTCTGGGACCCATCTGGGTCCTGGAGGCAGCAAATTGTTGGCTAAGAAGCATCTTCAAATTTTAATGTCTAATTGAACTCGTCTCTGAAATGAATGGGTTTAACCTTTCTCTTTTTCCAAGATGCATACATGGATCAGTAGCCATAACCTTTTTCCCTGTCTGGAAGTACCTACTGAATTTCTATCACAACAAATATTTCACTTGCTCTTACTGTCTGCAAATCACTAGTGCTTGCAGAAGACGGGAAGACGAGTCTGCCAATGCGTAGCCTACAATTTAGCTGGGCAGCCAGGACAAGCACTCTAGTAATACAAAGCAGTATGCAATACAGGTCATAAGCCATTTTCTTTTATGTTGATAAGCTTCACCAAAACCAATCTCTTTCACCACAGGACTCACACAATGGCTATCTCTAGGTCAGTGTTTTTCAAATGGGGACATTTATTAACATCTGGAGCCATATCTGATTGCTGCAATGGGGGTGGGGTGCTGCTACTGGTGTCTGGTGGACAGTGGCCAGGGATGCCACTAAACATCCTACAGTGCACAGGACAGCCTCTACCACAAAGAAGTATCCAGCCCAGAACGTCAACAGTACTGAGCCTAAGAAGCCCTGCTCTAGCTTTTTTCCTGGTGATCTACTTCCAAAAAATCAGCCAATGAAAACCCTATGGATCCCAACCGTTTGGTCCTGTTGTGCAGGGGCCAAATCAAGGGCAGCCAACCAACAACAATGACAACAGCCCTTTTCCTATGCCTTTATATCCAGATGGAACAAAAGTTGCTAACATCTCCTAAGAACTTTCTCTATTCCAGCCACTGGAATCGTATATAACCCTCACTTCAACTCTCTAAGGAAAATACTATTAAAATCCCAATTTATAGATAAAGAAACTGAAACTTTAAATGAATTGCCCAAAATTATACAGCCAGTAAGTGATGGAGATGGGGTTTGCACAGAGAGCCCAGACTACCTGGGTTCGACTTAGTTGTGGGGAAGATAATACTGTGGGCCACCTATGTCAACATGACAGGTTGTTAGTTCCGGGAAAATTTTTCCTGGGAAAGGTAAGACTATAAACCAGTGAAGAACTGCATTATTTGCTTCCAGAAATCCCCGCAGATCAATTTATTGAAGACAGCATTCTGCTTACCTGAACAATAAGCTTGCTTATCAGTTAACAGTCTACTTATCGAGATTTGCTTTACCACTCTCACCTTGCTGTGTCCACAAATCCTAAATCATTGTACCATGGACTTTGTCCAATTCAAATTCATTTGTAGCCTTTGAAAAAAATACCTTAGATTACTTGACCAATTCTACCTCAAGGTCCTGTGATTATCCTACTTTAGACTTCCACTTTCTGAGCTGTCGTTAAGACTGTTAAGATGGTGTTCACTTCTAGTGCTGTGATTCTAATAAATTTGTTGTTGTTAGTTGCCACCAAGTCAGCTTAGATTCATGGTGACCCTGTGCACAACAGAACAAAATGCTGCCTGGCCCTGTGCCATCTTTATGATCACACACTGTATTGGGCAATATTCTGTTGTGGTCCTTAGGGTTTTCATTGACCAATTTTCAGAAATAGATCACCAGGCCTTCCTTCCTAGTCTGTCTTAGTCTGGAAGCTTCACGGAAACCTGTCTACCGTGAGTGACCTTGCTGGTATTTGAAATACCGATGGCATAGCTTCCAGGATCATGGCAGCACACAAACCACCACAGTACAACAAACTGACGGATGGATGGTGGCTAATAAATTTAGCATTGCCTTACTAACAAGATATCCAGTGGTATTTTGGGAAGTTCAACAGCACCCAAACTGTCTAAGCCCAAAGCTCTTACTTGTTGCCATTTACTGTACTATCTGCTAGTACAGTTTTTATTTTCTTTTACCTTGGAAAATACTATACATATTATCCTGTGATCTGGTTTCTTAAAAATTTAATGTATTTTAGGCATCTTTCATTGTCAGTTAGTATAGAACCACCTCACTTTTCCCAATGGCTATGTAATATTTAGTAGTACTGATCTGTGCGTTTAAATCTACTTAACCAGTTCCTTATATGTAGAGATTTAGATTAATTTCACTTTTTTAAAATTACAAATACTACAACAATGAACATCCATGTATCCCAACTTTGTGCTCATGTTAGGGTATTTCTATGGGTTTGATTTCCAAAAGCACAACTGCCTGGTCAATGCAGTGTGAATTTTATATTCGAATAGATATTTTCAAATTGTTCCCTTAATTGTCCATACCAACTTAGTGCTGGGGATGAGAATTTTTCCCTACATTTTCCCCAATACTTGACAAATTGGAGGATCAGCCTCAGCTCAGCTCCAACTGATTGCTTCCATATGGGAATTTATGCCTGGTGGTAAAAGGTGTTCTGATTTTTCCAAAGAAGCTAAACATTTGGACACTTTAAGATCTCCTGATTTTCAAATGTTGCCAACTCATTCCATTTTTATTTATTTACTTTATTGTGTTTTAGGTGAAAGTTTATAGCACAAATTAGTTTTCTTTTTTAAAAATTTATACACAAATTGTTTTGTGACATTGGTCGCAATCCCCGCGATATGTCAGCTCTTTCCCCTTTCCGTTTCCACTATCAAGTTTTCCTGTCCCTTCCTGCCTTCTCGTCTTTGTTTTTGGGCAGGTGTTGTCCATTTGGTCTCATATACTTGACTGGACTAAGAAGCACTTTCCTCATATGTGTTATTGTTCTTTTTATAGGCCTGTCTAATCTTTGGCAGAAAGGTAGTCTTCAGGAGTGGCTTCAGTTCTGAGTTAGCAGGTGTCTGGGGAGCACCGTCTCAGGGGTTCCTCCAGTTTCTGTCAGACGAGTAAGTCTGGTCTTCTTTTGTGAATTTGAATTTTGTTCTACATTTTTTTCCTGCTCTGTCCAGAGCTCTCTATTGTGATCCCTGTCAGAGCAGTCTGTGGTGGTAGCGGGGCACTATCTAGCTCTTCTGGGCTCAGGCTGGTGGAAGCTGTGGTTCATGTGGCCCATTAGTGCTTTGAACTAATATTTTCATTGTGTTTTTGCTTTTCTTCATTCTCGATTACTCTGAACATGGTGGTACCAATAGATGTATTTTAGATGGCTGCTCTCAAGTTTTAAGCCCTCAAATGCTACTCACCAAAGTAGGATGTAGAACATTTTCTTTATGAACTAAGTTATGCCAATTGACCTAGATGTCCCCCTTGACCATGGTCCCCAGCCCTCAGCCCCAGTAACTCAGTCCCTCAAGGTATTTGGATGTGTCTAGGAGGAAGCTTCTATGGCTTGCCTTGGTCAAGTTGTACTGACTTCCCCTGTATTATGTGCTGTCTTTCCTTTCACCAGTGTTAACACTTGTCTACCATTTGGTTAGTGATTTCCCTACTCCACCCCTCCCCTCCCTCGTAACCATCAAGGATTGTTTTTTTCTGTGTGTAAACGTCTTCTTGGGTTTTTATAATAGTGGTCTCATATAATGTTTATCCTTTTGTGATTGACTTCTTTCACTCAGCGTAATGCACTTCAGATCTGTCCATGTTGTGAGATGTTTCGCCGATTCATCATTGTTCTTTATTGTTGCTTAGTATTCCATCTTGTGTATGTACCATGATTTGTTTGTCCATTCGTCTGTTGATGGACACTTAGGCTGTTCCTATCTTTTTGCTATTGTGAGTAATGTTGCAGCGAATATGGATGTGCCATATGCCTACTCGTGTGATGGTTCTTATTTCTCTAGTATATATTCCTAGGAGTGGGATTGCTAGATTGGATGGCATTTCTATTCCTAGGTTTTAAGGAGACACCATATCATTTTCCATAGTGGTTTTACCATTTTACATTCCCAACAGAGTACATAAGAGCTCTAATCTCCCCACAACCTTTCCAACATTTGTTATTTTTTTTTTTTGCTTTCATTCCAGTAGTGTCAGCGCGAGATGGTATCTCATTGTAGTTTTGATTTGCATTTCTCTAATGGCTAGTGATCTCGAGCATTTCCTCATGTGTCTGTTAGCTGCCTGGATGTCTTCTTTGGTGAAGTGTCCATATTCTTTGCACAATTTTTAATTGGATTGTTTGTCTTTTTGTTATTGAAGGGTTGAAGTATTCTATAGATTTTAGAGATGAGACCCTTGTGGGATATTCATTCCATTTTTAAAATAGACAGTTCCTGGAGGCCAGTTTCAACCTACAGCCCACCAGTTTGCAGGCTGTGCTGAATTTGGTTTTGAAGGCCCTTTTCTTCTCTGACTAGCCAGTGGTAGAGGCTGAATCACAGCACAGTGAATTAGACACCCAAGTATACAGGTTGGACCAATTGTCTCCCTGTGTTGTGGGCTGAATTGTGTCCCTACAAAATATGTGTTGGAATCCTAGCCCTATGCCTGTCATCCCCTTTGGGAATAGGGTTTTCTTTGTTATGTTAATGAGACATACCAGTGTAGGGTTTGTCCTAAACCTAATCACTTCTAAAGGAGCCCTGGTGGGACAGTGGTTAAAGTGATCAACTGACAATAGAAAGGTCTGTGGTTCGAAACCACCAGCTGCTCTGTGAGAAAAGGATCTGGCAGCCTACTTCCGTACAAACCCTATGGCTTTGCTATCAGTTGAAATTGACTCAGTAGCAGTGGGTTAATCGCTTCTGAATTATAAAAAGAGCTCATTAGACACAGAGGAAACACAGCAGAAAACAGCTGTCACTGGAGATTGTCAAGGAGTGGAGAAACGCTGGGGCTACAGAAGCTGAAAGAGACATGGATATTACCCCAGAGCCAACAGAGAGAGAGAGCCTTCCCCTATAGCCAGTTCCCTGAATCCAGACTTCTAGCCACTTGACCTGTGAGAAAATAAGAATTTCTGTTCTTTAAAGCCACCCACTCATGGTATTTCTGTTACAGCAGTAGTAGGAAACCAAGACACTGCCTGGAAGACATACTTACAGCTACTGCAGAGTAGAATTCTCAGGTTGGGTTGAGTCTCAGGTGAGCTTAGATGCTATAACATGTCATATTTGCAGAGCATTCATTCATATCATGGGCTGCAACTACTAGGGAGCTGGGAGTAGCCCCAGAAGCAGCCCAGGTGGAAGGAGGACCCTGCCTGAAGCCACTAACTCCCCTTCAGTAGCAGCTAAAACCCTGCTGAAGACTAGAATAAGAGGGAGCCCAGCAGCAGGTTGTTTGTTAGGGAACCTAGTCTCCCCCACATCCAGATGTCTTATGAGCACCTGCAAATGTCAACACATTGTGAACCGGACTTATTGCAATTTCTACTGTGTTTTACCTTAGTGAATATCACCATCATTCAACCAGAATGAAAAGACTATACTAAGGGGTTTCATGCCTTCATGCCATCTCTATACCTACAGCAAACTCTGTACTCCACACGTCTGGAGAACCCTTGCTTGTTCTTCAAGGTGAAGTGCAGATGTTATCTTCTTCTTGGTGCTTTGCCAAACTGTATTTGTGGTGGTACTTTCTCCTTCCTCTGCTTTCTCCACAGTATTTTTGCCAGCTCTGTTAACATACTTATCCCACTATATTGCTATATTCTGTTTGCCTCTTTGTCTTTCTAAGTAGATAGTAAGTTACTCAAGGACAAGGCTTAGGTCTGATTTACCTGTGTATATTTAGCATGATACCTGATCCATTGTAGGTCTACAACGAGTGCTTGTTGAAGAAATGAACCTATTGTGGCAGTTTAAAAATATGTCTGCAAATTAATTGGTACTCTCTTGATCAAGAGATGGGGCCTATATCTCATTCCTCCAAAACTTGGTAGTCTTTTGGGACTGTTTCAATCAATATAGTATGGTAGAAGTAAGATTACATGACTTCTGAGGCTAAGTAATATAAAGCAATGCAGTTTCCACCTTGCTTGCTAGAATATTTGCTCTTGAAGCTTTCAGCTGCCATGTAAGCTGTCCAACTGTCCTGAGGGCACCATGATATGAGGAAGTCTAACGTAGCACATGCAGAGAGACCTTGTAGAGAGATTCCCGCACTAAAGAAGAGATAGATAAATGATAGATAGATAAAAGATGATAGATAGATAGATAGATAGATAGATAGATAGATAGATAGATAGATAGATAGATAGGTAGATAGGTAGGTAGGTAGGTAGGTAGGTAGGTAGGTAGGTAGATAGATGAGTAGATAGATAGATAGATAGATAGATAGATAGATAGATAGATAGATAGATAGATAGATAGATAGATAGATAGATGATAGATAGATAGATAGATGATAGATAGATAGGTAGTTGATAGATAGGTAGGCAGATAGGTAGATAGACCGAGTCAGCCCTGCCTCCTCCCATAGCTGTTCCCATTCTAGCTACCGTCTGACTATAACTGCATGATAGATCCAGAGCCTTGCTGCCCAGCTGAGTCCTTTTGGAATTTCTGATACACAGGATACATCCAAGACTGATATTAAAAGTATTGTTGTTTCTTTAAGCCACCAGTTTTGGCTGTGATTTTTTTATACATCAAGACATAACAGGAACAAATTTTTTTTACCTGAAAGTAGGGTGCTGCATTGGCATTGGTTTTGGGACTGAGTAAACCAAAAAACCCATTGTCTTTGAGTCGATTCCGACTCATAGCAACTCTATAGGATAGAGTAGAACTGCCCCATAGGGTTTCCAAGGAGTGGCTGGTAGATTTGGACTGCCAACATTTTGGTTAACAGCCAAGCTCTTACCACCACCAGAGCTCCTTGGGACTGAGTGGTGGGTGGAAACTGGGTCTTCAGGAGACTCTTAGCAGAAGCCTGATGAGCCTTGAGAAGGTTGTCAGTGTGGGCTTAAGTGAAAGTGGGGAGAATGATGTTAGCATCTGGAAGAAAGGAGACTCTTGTTATGTAGTGGCAGAACATTTAGCAACACTGTTGCCCGAAGTAACATGGAAAATAGAAAAGGTACCTAATGAACTAGGTGACTTAGCTAAGAAGATTTCTGGACAGAGTGTCAGAGGTGCCACCTGAATTTTCTGGTTGCCTTTAGTAAAATGTGAGAAGAAAGAGATGAAGTAAAGAGCAAACTATTCATTTTTCGAGGAAATTTAGAGGGACCAGTATAGTCTTTTGAGCCAATAAAAGACTCTCTGTAACAAAAGCCCTCAGGAAAAAGATCAAATCCAGGATGCTGTCAAGAAAATTTAGCCTCAGACAAACCTTCTCATCAGACAAATATTCTGAGGATATTACAGGCAGACTTTTCTTTGTTAAATGATAGGCCTTCTAAGAATTTTAAAGACATTATCCCACAATAGCCTTACAAGAAGCCCATAGTAGGGAAAAGACTTATCCAGAAGAGACTGGTAGGTATGGCTTTTATCTAATGGAGTAGATTATAAATTGATGCACAGAAAGTCCACAGACTTCTTAAAGGAATTGTATCCTCTTGGAATGAAAGAGACAGAGATAGTACAAAAAGAAAAAAGGCCTTTGTATGTGCAGTATTTCCTGGGGAGGAAGCAGGCTGAAAACTTGAAAAAAGAGTGACAACTCAGCAGAATCAAGAGCCCAGGGGGCAGAGACCTGAACCATGAAGAACAACTCCCAGAAACAGGACTAAGCCCTAGTCAAGGGGTTGGAAACTGTATGCCTCCTATTTGTCCTCTTTTTGTATAGGAGTATTTATTACAGTTATCCCATACCTGTCCCACTATTGTATGTGGGTACCAGGTAATTTGTCTCTGTAGATGACAGATCTTTAGTTTCAGAGAATCACACCTGCGAATCCTCATCTGCACCTGGACCTGGTATAGATGATGAGGTTCTGGATCTCAAGCCTTAGCTTGTTGCTGTAATGGATGAAACTTCAGAGGGAAGGAGTGAGTCCATGTGAGAGGAATGTACATAATTTGTGGCTAGAGGGGCGACTGTGGTGGTTTTAAAATATATCCTCATTATTCTTTTACACTGGTCCCATTGAGTGATCCCTTACCTTAAAATTGAACAGCTTCCACAACTATTTCAACCAAAAGAGAATGGTGGAAGTGACAGTAGGTGATCAAGGCAAGTCCTGAAAGATGATGCAGCTTCCACCTTGGTTGATGCAACTCTAGCTCTTGAAGCTTTCAACTACCATGTAAGCTGTCCATCTGCCCTGAAACCTCTCTTCTGTGAGAGTCCAAACTAGCCCACACAGACAGATGCATGGAGAGGCGCTGAGAATACTTGAAGACGGAGAGATGCCTGTTCGAAGACGGGGAGATGCCTGTTCAGTCCCAGCTGCCTCAGGCCCCCATTGTTCCAGCTCATGCATTTGACTGCAACTCTATGAGAAAGCCCAAGGCAGAACAGTTTGGGTGAACTCTTACTGAATTCCTGACCCACAGGAAGTGTGAGAGATAATAATATGGTTGTTCTTGTTTTAAGCCATTAAGTTTTGGGGTGATTTGTTACATAGCAATAGATAACTGGTTGTCATTGTTAAATGCCATCAAGTCAGCTCTCCAGCTCATGGTGGCCCCATGTACAATGGAACGAAACACTGCCTGATCCTGTGCCATCCCCAGATAGGTTGCGGATCACAGGTCTTTTTTTTTTTTTTGGTAATTTTTATTGTGCTTTCAGTGAAAGTTTAAAAATCAAGTAAGTCCCTCATACAAACTCTTATATACACCTTGTTTTATATACTCCTAGCTGCTCTCCCTCTAATGAGACAACATACTTCTTCTTGCCACCTGTATTACCATGTCCATTTAGCCAGCTTCTGTCCCCCTTGGCCTTGATATCTCCCCTCCAGACAGGAGCTGCCCACATAGTTCTTATGTGTCTACTTGATCCAAGAGGCTCACTCCTCACCAGTCTCATTTTCTATCTTATAGTCTAGTCTACTCCCTGTCTGAAGAGTTGGCTTTGGGAATGGTTCCTGTCTTGGGCTAACAGGAGGTCTGAGGGCCACGACCTCTGGGGTCCTTCTAGTCTCAAACCATTAAGTCTGGTCTTTTTACGAGAATTTGAGGCCTGCATCCCACTGTTCTCCTGCTCCTGAAGGGATTTTCTGTTTTGTTCCCTGTCAGGGCAGTCATCGGTTATAGCTGGGCACCATCTAGTTCTTCTGGTCTCAGGCTAATGTAGTCTCTGGTTTATGTGGCCCTTTTTGTCTCTTGGGCTCATAATTACTTTGTGTCTTTGGTGTTCTTCATTCTTCTTTGCTCCAGGTGGGTTGAGACCAATTGATGCATCTTAGATGGCCGCTTGCTAGCGTTTAAGACCCCAGATGCCACTCTCCAAAATGGGATGCAGAATGTTTTCTTAATAGATTTTATTATGCCAATTGACCTAGATGTCCCCTGAAATGATGGTCCCCAAACACCCATTCTGGCTGATTTTTTGAAGTAGATCACTACACCTTTCTTCCTAATCCATCTTAATCTGGAAGCTCCACTGAAACCTCTTCAGCATCATAGCAACACAAAAGCCTCCACTGGCAGATGGATGGTGGCTGTGCATGAGGTGTATATTGACTGGGAATTGAAGCCAGGTCTCCAGCATGAAAGGTGAGAATGCCCCAGATAACTGTAATACCTGCTTTATAAGCTATGGCATCACTGAGAGAATTTCCTTTCAATAGTTAAGACAGTGACATTACATTTGCAGAATCAAATTAGGATAGCCATGATATTTACAGCTTTTATTCAACAGCAAAGAGAAATATTTCCTTTTGCTATAAACAAGATGCTGTCAAGCTTAGTTTTGTAGAACTGCCTGGGAGTAGGGCAGAAGGTCTGGCCCATGTTTCCATGTGGTACATTCAAGATGATTTTCTGTTATCTGATGGCTTGAGGCCATACCTCAACATTTGACTTTCTTTATCTGACTCACCTTTGACTCAAACGAAACGTTTCTTCTTCTTGACTAAACCATGAGAGTCAAGACTATCCACACCTAAGATAAGTTGCTGCTAGAGCAAAAGGAAAACTAATAACAGAAGGAAGGAGAAAAATTTTACTTCCAAAAGTGGGAGGGTTTAAATAACTGTTAATATCGAACATTTCTACTGTAGGTTTAGAAATTTTGGCAGAAGATATTACAAAGAATGCAATCCTGATTATGGATTTTTTTTTTTCATTGAGGCTTATTTGGGTACCATATTAGTTTTTTAATGTGAGATGAGGATTTAGAAAAAACTATGGCAGTAGTTATTTCTAGTAATGGGATTATGAGTAATTTTTCTTTTATCCTGTTTTTGTGGTTTTCACAATTAAGTGCATATTAATTATTAGAGAAAACACATTATGACTGCAAGTAAACATGGCATTGCTAAATAACACACTAAAAACACAGCCTGCAAAGGATAATGTTGATAAGCTCTACTGTAATAAAATCAAAGATTTCTATTGATCAAAAACTTCCATAAACAACTACCACAGCCTCCACCAGACAGTCCAGCACAACTAGATGGTGCCTGGCTACCACCACTGACTGATCTGACAGGATCGCAACAGAGGGTCCTGGACAGAGCTACAGAAAAATGTAGAACAGTATTCTAACTCACACATGCACACAGGCAAAAAAGGCCAGATTTACTGGTCTGACAGAGACTGGAGAAACACTGAGAGTATGGCCCCCAGATACCCTTTTAACTCAGTACTGAAGTTACTCCTGAGGTTCACTCTTTAGGCAAAGGTTAGGCAGGCATAAAAAAAAACAAGACTAAAAGGGCATACTAGCCCAGGGGCAGGGACGAGAAGACAGGAGGCGATAGGAAAGTTGGTGATAGGGAACCCAAAGTAGAGAAGGAGAGAGTGTTGATATGTTGTGGGGCTGGCAACCAATGTCACAAAACAATCTGTGTATTGTTTAACGAGAAACTAATTTTTCTCTGTAAACCTTTAAAGTACAAATTAAAAAAAAAAAAAAAACTTTCCTGCACCAAAGAACATTACCAAGTAAGTGGTACGTACCTGCAGAATGAGAGAAAATATTGTCAAATCATTTACCTAATGAAGGTTTAATTTTCAGAAATATAAAGAACATCGACGATTCGACAACAAAAAGACAAATGACCCAATTAAGAACTGGGTAAAGGAATCCTGGTAGCACAATGGTTAAGCACCTGGCTGCTAACCAAAAGGTCGGCAGTTAGAATCCATCCAGCAGCTCTGTGGGAGAAAGAGAACCGCTCTCTGGCAATCTACTCTCATAAAGATTTCAGCCTAGAAAGCCCTGAGGGGCAGTTCTACTCTGTCACTTAGGGTTGATAGAGTCATAAGCAACTCAACAGCACCCAACAGCAACAAAGGCTGTAAATAGACATTTCTCCAAAGGAGTTACAAAAACGGCAATAAGCACTTGAAAGTATGCACAGCATCATTAGCCATTAGGAAAATGTACTTCACAACCACAAAGAGATACAACTTCACACCCACTAATAGGACTATAATTTAAAAAAAAGGAAAAATAACAAGTATTGGTGAGAACGTGAAGAAATTAGAACCCTCATACACTGCTGGTAGGAATACAAAACGGTTCAGCTGTCATGGAAAACAGCCTGACGGCTCCTCAAAAATTGAATACAGAATTACCCTATGACCCAACAATTCCACTCCTCAGTATAAAGCCAAAATAATTGAAAACAAGGATTAAAACAGATACTTTTACACCATTGCTCATTGCAGCATTAATCTCAATAGCCAGCAGATAGAAAAATCCCGAATCCATCAACAAACAAACGGATAAACAAAAATGATATGTTTACACCATCAGTCATAAAGAGGAATAAAGTTCTGATACACGCTACAATACAAATGGACCAGGAAAACATTAAGTGAAATAAGCCAGACAAAAAAAGGAGAACTTTTGCATGATTCCACTTATAAAGAATAAGCAAATTAGTAGGGACAGAAAGTAGATTAGAGTTTACCAAGAGCTGGGAGGAGAGCAGGATAGGGAGTTATTGCTTAAAGGATACAGGGTTTTTGTTTGTGGTGGTGAAAAATGTTCAGAAACAGATCATGCTAAAGGTTGCACAATGTTGTGAATGCAATTAATGCCACAGAATTGTACACACAAAAAAAGGTTAAAAAGGCAAATTTTGTTATATTTTATCACAATAAAAAATGGTATATACAAAAACTAGGAAAAAAAATTCCACAAAGTAGAAAAAAAGCCACAAATGAAGAGGAGATATTTGTAAAACACATAAATGAGAAAAGATTGATATACACAATTGTGGAATGTTGATAAATCCAATTGAAAAATAGGCAACCGGCATTCACAGATATTTCACTAGGCATAGGCAAGGGTACTCACAATCATCGCTATTTAGAGACATGCAAGTTGAAATTGCAATGATATGCTCATTCCACATTCACCAGATTGGAAAATGTTATCAAATGTTGATAACAATATGTAGCAACAGGTACACTTATACATGATCATGGGCATCAAACTGGTTCAACCACTTTAGAAAACAATTTGAAACTGCGGAGTAAGGTTGGTGATGAGCACTTTTTCTGTGCTGGATATTTTCCATTTGCCTTTGCAGACCCATTCTCCACTCTCCTCCCCACTGTTCTGTGCCTGTAAGGCTGACCTATGAATGGGGTCAAGGACTACCTTGCTTCTAGTTGGGTTTGAGCAACGGCAATTCCAACAGGGGGTCTGAAGTTGGAAAGAGAGTATACTCTTTTCCCTGCTCCCCTGTCTTGCTTTTGCCGGGCATGGTTTGGTGGTGGCTGAATCATTGTACTAAATGCCACAGCTTCTGTTCAGCAGTCCTCTGCTTTAGTTCTTTCTCCAGGTCCTGGGAACTGCCGCTTTTCTGTCTCCTTCCGGTCTAGGGGTGTTGACACTTCCTGCTGTTGTTAACTTAGCAAGCTCCACCATCTCTTGTTGGTTTTCTTCAACTCTTTACCCATGCTGGTAAGCAGTCCCTGAGTCTCCTCAATGTCCCCTTTCAGTATGTCATCTATCTCCTATTACAACCCTGCCTGCAACCATAATTTACGGCCCAGATATTCCACTCTTTGGAATATACCCCAGAGCAATGCTGTCCAATAGAAATCTAAAGTGAGCCACAAATGAAATGCTAACCTCTTATGTGATTTAAAATTTTCTGGTAAACACTTTTTAAAAAGTAAAAAGAAGCTGGTGAAATTAATTTTAGTAAATACTTTATTTAACCTAGTACCTCCCAAACATTGTCATTTCAACATGTGATCAGTATGAACCACCACTTGTTTGTCAGTTTGTCTTACTGTGGTGGTGGCTTGTGTGTTGCTGTGATGTTGGAAATTATGCCACAGGCATTTCAAACACCAATAGGGTCATCCGTGGTAGAAAGGCTTCAGTGGAGCTCCCAGACTA
Organism: Loxodonta africana; assembly: GCF_030014295.1. Lineage (NCBI taxonomy): Eukaryota > Metazoa > Chordata > Mammalia > Proboscidea > Elephantidae > Loxodonta > Loxodonta africana. The sequence goes on from NC_087343.1 coordinate 193,918,665, forward strand.
AGACAGACTAGGAAGAAAGGCCTGATGATCTACTTCTAAAAATAAGCCAATGAAAACCTTATGAATCACAACACAATATTGCCAGTATAGTGCTGGAAGATGAGACCCCTAGATTGAAGGGCACTCACCATACACAGTGGCCGCAAAAATGGCCTCAAACACAGTAATAATCTTGAAGGTGACACAGAACCTTGCACCATTTCGTTCTGTTCTACCTAGGGTTGCCACGAGTTGGAGCCAACTCAACAGCAACTAACAACAAATCAATATGAAAATTATTAAAGAGATATTTTACATTCTTTTCCTCATGCTAATTCTCAAAAATTTGGCGTGTATTTTGCACTCACAGTACATCTCATTTTGGACTAGCCACATTCCAAGCACGCCATCACCACATGTGGCTATGGCTGCCATATTGGACAGCATAGCTCTGGAGAAACTCTTGGGTAAGTTCTCCAGGAAATAGTCTAACCAACCCAACCTAAGGGCATGTTGCTTACATACAAATAGAAAAGGGTTATATTCTGTTGGTTCCAAAAATTTCTCACTCATCTTCCTCACGCCAAATACCCCAAGGTATTAAGTTTCCTTAAGCAGAACTTAAGGAAACTGCACCAGCTGCAAAGAGTCAGGTGGAGTAGGGAGAGGAAATTGGCTACTGCAAGCAAGGGTCCAGTTTTCTGTGTTCCTCACCCCTCACAGAGGAGCAATCACTGTGGACACACTCTTGTTCTCTGCCTCCTCACTTTTTTTCTTACAGTCCTCTTTTATTGAGCCACTCCATTCTGGCACCAGCACCTCCTCCCCTGCTTCTCCTCTCAGGCCGTGCTACTCCTTCCTAATAATAAGAAGTCACGGCCCCTGGCACCTCCATGCTTTCCAACCCCCCCCAACTTCAGCTATCCATTATATATCAGTGATTGTTTTCCCCTGATTCCAGGGACAAAATGAGAGCGAAAATTCTCATCCCAATGGGAGATGAGCTCTGTCCTTTTCCTTTCATGAATTCTCATTGTCAAGCCTAAATTGAGCATATGTCTTTAATATATTTAAAAAAAACAAACAGGTGCCCTGAAGTGAATTCTGATCATGGCAACCCCATGTGTTTCCTAATAGAACTGCACTTCACAGGGTTTTCAAGGCTGTGACCTTTCAGAAGCAGATCTCCTGGCCTTTCTTCCAAGGCACCTTTGAGTGGATTTGAACGATCAACCTTCCCGTTAGTAGCTGAGTGCTTACTGTTTGCTCCACCCAGTATGTGGCAATATCCATTTTGCTCATGCTTACTGAAATGAGCCACTCCCTTCTAGACAGGCGACAGCCTTGGCAATTTCCCTCTCTAGGAGCCCAAAGGATCCACTAGGAGTAAAGAAAGGCAGAAAATCAGGAGTGAAAAACAACAAAAAAGAACCATTTTTAAGGAGAGAAAATACATCTTTCTGAGCTACATTAGGGTTCAGATTATAACCACAGGGAATGATAATTGAATAGATATTAATGTGCAAAGTGCTGTCTAAATAATTACAGCTGGTAAGAATATTCAATTTTAATTTTTGAAGAAGAAAAACATTTAAAGAGATGGTCAGGTCAATAGGGTGCTAATTTCAGAAGGCAAGCATTTTAGAGTGTTGATGGGAAAGCTGCCACACTACAGGCTGATTTCTTTTAGGCAAAAATCCATAGACAATTTGCAGGTTAAAGAGAGAGTATTTTGTAAACCGTAAAGAATGGTGCTCTTGTAAAAAATTGGTTTTATTATCAAATGAGAAGAGGCAAGTTTTGGGGAGAAAAGTCCACCTTTTCCCCCCATATGTTCTCTTTCAGTGGTAGAATTCTCGACTTCTATGAGGAAAGTCCAGGTTAGATTTCTGGTCAATGCACCTCGTGCAGCCACCACCTGGCTGTCACTGGAGGCTTGTGTGTTACTATGATGATGAACCAGTTTCGGCAGAGCTTACAGACTAAGATAGACTAGGAAGGAACGGCTGGTGAGCTGTTTCTAAAAATCAACCAGTGAAAACATAACAATTCAGTCTGCACCCTATCATCGGAGATGGCATAGGATCGGGCAGCATCTCCTTTTGTTGTATGTGGAATTGCCATGAGTCGGGGCAGACTCGAGGGCAGCTAACAACAACATAATTCTCTTTCTTATCATGGCTCTTCCAAGGAAGGAACAATGATGAGTTTGACTGGCCAGAGACCTTGGTAGGGTTACCTTTGGCCAGTGGAGGGATCAGGGCCACTAAGTGTCAACAGAGCTGTTTTACTTCCTGCCCCCCCATCAAGGTCACTTTTGTGGGACCTGCCTCTTGGGGACAATCAGTTGACCTCTCCAGTGAGGCATGGGTAAGCAAGTGGACTCAGCATCCTTTGGGTCCCAGCGATTCCTTTTCCCCACGTCCCTGTCCCCACTTACCTCCTACTTGCAGGAGTGGTTTATTATAAGGGTCCCAAAATTTACAAATGGGAAGGAAGCAGAAAACCTCAGTCCTGAGCTTCATTTTCCAATTCAATTTTTATGAGGGAATCCTTCAGTTTTTTTTTTTTTTTTTTTGATGGAAAATCAGAAAGGGGGATGTCTTAGTTATCTATGCTATAACAGAAATACCACAAGTAGACAGCTTTAACAAAGAGAAATTTATTCTCTCACAATCTAGGAGGCTAGAAGTTCAAATTCAGGATATCAACTCCGGGGGAAGGCTTTTCTCTTGCTGTTGGTTCTGGAGGAAGGTCTTTGTCATCAGTCTTCCCCTGGTCTATGAGCTTCTCAGCTCAGGAACCTCGGGTCCAAAGGACATGCTCTGCTTCTGGCATTGCTTTCTTGGTGGTATGAGGTCCCCCGATCTCTCTGCTCGCCTCTCTCTTTTATATCTCTAAACGAAATTGGTTCAAAACACAATCCAATCTTGTAGATTGAGTCCTGCCTCATAAACATAACTGCCACTAACCCCATCTCATCAAGATCATAGAGATAGGATTTACAACACAGAGGAAAATCACATCATATAACAAAATGGTAGACAGTCACACAATACTGTAATCATGGCCTAGCCAAATTGATAACACATATGTTTGCAGGACACAATTCAATTCATGACGGGGGGATGGAGGGAAGACGGGATGCCTGTTCAGCTTTTAGTAGAGCAATATTTTGTTTTCTACTTTGCTGTTGTTCTTTATGTGTGCTACTCTCTTCTGCAAAAGCAAACAAACAAAAAATGCAAGAAATAAACAAACAAACAAAAAAGCCTAAAGACAATAGGGCAAGTGGTAGGTGTCAGACAAGAAAACCCACCTTGAGCTTGCAACCAACCACTTTGCTCCCTGAACAGTCAGCCTTGTTTTCCAACTCTAAACTGGCTATCAAACTATACAGAATTGCCGCTTCAAATATAAGACGCACAGTTAATTTAAAGTTCAAATAAACAATGATTTTTTTTTAATTAGTGTAAGTTTAAGTCCCAAAATATTACAAGGGACATACTTATACTAAAAAATTATTTGTTATTCATCTGAACTTCAAATTTAACTGGGCTTCCTGTATTTTTATCTGCTAACTATGGCAATACTATATCTTTGGTACGCCCCTCTCTAAAAGCAGTTAGTGTAATGTCTAAGAACAAGGGCCGGGGCGCCGCTCAGGCACAGGTTTGAATAAATGCTCTCCCCCTTATAAGCTGTGAGATCTTGGGTAATAAAGAACCAGTTTTCATCCAGTCAGCTCCACCTCATGGCAACCCCATGTGTGTCAGGGTAGAACTGTGCTCCACAGGGTTTTCAGTGGCTGATTTTGTGGAAGTAGATCATCAGGCCTTTCTTCTGAAGCACCTCCTGGTGAACTTGAGTCTCCCGCCTTTCAGTCAGCAGCTGAGCATGTTAAGTATTTGCACCACCTCAGGATTCCATAATACATTACCTAAATCAGTTCAGTTTCTTCGCTTGAAAAGCAAGGCTATCAATGGTGCCCACTTTACGGGGCTGTTGTAAAGGCTAGGTAAGTTGATGCACGTAAAGCGCTTACAACAGTGCCTCCTGTGTCGTAAGTGTTCCATGGATGTTTGTATTAAGAGGCCAGTATGGCATGGCAGGGAAGATATTGCTTCATTCAATGACGGTTATTTGGTGCATGACCTATGCTCCAATTTACAGGTATAGTAGATCAATGAATGCAAAACCAGAGGCTTCTCCCCATAGAATCAGGTATATGCTGAGGTACCTTTTCCATGGGGACCCATCAACCAATGAATCTCTCAATGCTTCTTTAGGGAGGAAGGGACATCAAAATTCCCTGGGAGCAAGAGCCTTAAATCCTCTTATAAATATGGATGAAAGTCAGCAGGAAAATTGATATCTAGAAATATGTTAGGCCCTTTGGCCTTTTGCTAGAAAAAGGAATAACTGACCAGGATTGTGGTGAAATAGCTGGGTGTATGTAAAACTGGAAACTATATGACTGTGACGGTTAAGGTTTTCTGTCAACTTGGCTGGGCTATGATTCTCAGTGGTTTGGTAGTTATGATGTAGTTTGGCAGTTGTACGATATTGTAATCACTTTCATGATGAGATTTGATACGATGTGATCATCTCCATGATGGGATCTGCTGTGAGTAGCCAGTCAGTTGAAAGGGAGTTTCCTTGGGCTTATGGCCTTCATAGAATATAAGCGGACATTCTGGCAGGGCTCATGGGCTTTTGCCCACTCTGGACCCTGCAGATGGCTCCTGTTTGTCTGACTTGAGCTAGCAGCTTACCTGAGGTCTTGACTGCCACTCTTAGTATGAGTTGATTTTTGCAGCCTGTGAGCCAGAGGCCTACTGTCTGACCTGCAGATCTTGGGTTCATCAGCCCCTGCGGCTATGTGAGCCAGGAAGAACCTCTGTCTTAACCCACGGACTTGGGATGTTCTCTCTATATATCTATACAGGTGTTTCTTCTCTTGAGAATCCAGCCTAAAACAATGACCTAGTTAGTTAAAGGAACACAAGAAAAATAATTTTACTATTTTATTAATTTTTTTAAATTTATTAAAGTGTGTGGGGGGACTCTCAGCAAAGTAGAGGGAGTGGTTACACCTCAGAGCTGTGAGGGCAAATTCACTTTTGCAGCATTCTTTGATTTTTTTTTAAATAAAAATATTCTTATATACTATGTGTACTGTTAAAATGTTTAAAAATAAAAAGAAAACAAGTAATATTTGATCATGTGGCTTCATTTCAAAGAAAATGGGGGATATATTCAACCTCCAATTCCCAACTCTCCCTCTCAGTGGAGCCACTGTTAACAGATTTTTATATATGTTTTTTTATAAGCATACACATTGAGTCGGAATCGACTCGACGGCACTGGGTTTTTTGAGTATAAGCATATACATACAAATTGTCGTTAGCTGCCATTGAATTGACTCCTACTCACTGAACCCCACGTACAACAGAACAAAACATTGCCTGGTCCTGCATCTTCTTCAAAAATGCTGGCATGTTTGAGTCCATTGTTGCTGCTATTGTACCAGTCCATTTCACTGAGAGTCTCCCTTGCCTTTGCTGGCCCTCTGATTCACCACACATGATGCCCTCCTCCAGCAATTGATCCTTCCTGATGACATGTCCAAAGTAAGAGAGTTGGACAGTGTTTTGTGGTGATTTATAACATTGTCACTGGCTAATTTTTCAGAAGTGAGTAGTCAGGCTTTTCTTCCTAGTCTGTCTTAGTCTGGAAGCTCCACTGAAACTTGTCCACCATGGGTGACCCTGCTGGTATTTGAAATACTGGTGGCATAGTTCCCAGCATCATAGCAACATGCAAGCTGCCATAGTGCAGCTAACCGACACAGATGAGTGGTGTATACATAACATAAAAAAATAACATAGCCTTCTGAAAACCATAGTGAGGTACTGCTGTACATAATTGTTGAACAATTTGCTGTTGTCATTGTTCTAATCATGGAGAATTTTCTATATCAATACATATAGAAAGCTCTCTCATTTTTAAAATCATGGCATTGCCTTCTGTAATGTGAATGTACCAAACTTTATTGAACCAGTACTTAAAAAAATGGATATACAAATACCAGTTTAGGAAAAGTTAGAATTTTTGGAGTATGCCGTCATTTATCTAAACTTGTGAGTAATTTTTGTGGTTTAAATTTCCCGTCACAGGTGAATGAAAATAAAAACACAACATATGAGAACTTGCAGGATGCAGAGAAATCAACACTCAGGGGGAAATATATATCTGTAAAGACCTACATTAAAAAAGAAGAAAGATTGGAATTCTGAGAAGTTGGCAGGGTAAACAGACCATCATTCTGACCATCCACCACAAATACAGCAAGAAATACAACAATGCTTGGCTTCAAGGGACTCTGAATCGGAGAGCAGAGGAAAGCAACTGGGAACTGCAGACAGGCAAGTGTCAATGAGTCACATATGGTAAGAAAATCTCTTCTCCCACCGTCCCTGCCCCTCCCCCCAGCCACATGGACTGCTGGCTTCTGTGAATTGGGGAAGTGGACCCAGAAAAGGAGCCTCTTCCCTAACCACCACAGCCCCTGCCTGTACAAAGAGATAGGACTCCAATTTTCTGCTCTAAAATCAAAAAGGCAGACCTCCCAGGAGTCAGTTCAGGTCTGTTTGCTCCCCCTTCCAGATGGTGCTAAGGACTTCTGAATAAGACTGCTGTGTGCCAGGAAGCAGGAGTCTTGAGTGGAGGCTAACCTCATAGCCTACAATCTACTGGAGGGACTCTGATAGCAACAGGGCAGACCTCCATGAATCTGCTATCAAAGGTTCCTCCTAAGGAGTCTGTTTCCATAGTCAGCACTCTACCTGCTTCTGTGTGCACTCCATAGTGGGCTCAGGCCCCTGAAACTGACAGAATAGACCTCCCTGGGGATCAGTTTAGGTCTGTCTACTCCGCCTTCCAGTCAGTGCTGAGTACTACTAACTGAGGTTGCTGCATGCTAAGAAGCAGACGTCTTGAGTGGAGGCTACACCCACAGCCAACATATGGAGTGGGCTCTGATACTAACAAGGCAGACATATGTGGGTGTCTATTTGGAGTGTGACAACGCCTCCTCCAATAGGTAACTGTCAGCTGCTGGACTGATAAGAAGTTCTACAGAAGGTGCTCTACACTGGTAGTCAGGAGGTGAGCCACCTATGTGGAGACTGTTCCCCTGACTAGCAAAGGGTCACTGGGACTCTGAAACCAACAAGAAAGATCTCTCTGAGGTCCTTCTGGGGAGTGCCACCTCCTCTTCCTCCTGAAATGGAGGAAAGTCAGCCTGTGCTTCCCCTAAATGCCAGTTCAGATATAAGCAGCCCCCACAGAGCAGGGAAGGAAGCCTAGGGAAAAACCAAAGGGTGATACTCAGTCCTGAAAGGGGCTCACTGGGTGTGTATTTTCCAACAAAAAATATGGTTGCAGAAACAGAGAAGGGAAGGGATTAATAACCAGAAGGAGAGGTCTGCAACCCTGGTGGACAGATTGATTAGTACAAGATATCTCACCTGAGTGGCGGTACCTGCTGCTGGGCAGATTGACCACAGTGCATTCTCTGATGTGTTTGGGAGAGATCGAAAGTTGAAAAGCAAGACCTGGAACTTTCAAATCCTAATTAAACCTGAGAAGGAGAAGGTACTATTACAGAGAGGGAAATGATAAGCAAAGCCCAAAGGCCCTCCCTGCCTAAAAATATTTTGCAGAAAGTAATGCAGACAAGAACACTAAATACTGAGGAAAACTGAGAAAGTTAACACTCTTGAAAATTCCACTGCCCCCCCAGAAAATCATAAGACACACAAAGAATAAAGAAACCCATCAAAATGAACTTGACAAAGGGAGTGAACGTGAATCTAGGGATGACCAAGTAATGAAAAAAAAAATGGAAGAATATTGCAATAACATTAAACATAATTCAAGAACTAAGGGAAGACATAGACAAAGAGCTAAAAGAAATAAGGAAAACAATGCAAGAACAAAATGAGTATCTAAAAAAAGAGATATTGCAACTATAAAGGCCAATAACTGATATGAGAAACACAATAGAAGGACTTACCAACAGATTTAGTCAGGCAGAAGAAAGAATCAATGATTTAGAGGAAAAGATAGATAAAATTACAGATGCTGAAGAGCAACAAGAATGGAGCTCAAGAAGACTGAGCACAGTTTAATGGAATTATGGGACAACAACTAGGGTCTGAAGATATGCATCATGGGAATCCCAGAAGGAAATGAGAGAGGGAAAGGGACAGAAAGAATATTTGAAGAAATAATGACAGGAAAAATTCCCCAATCTAATGAAGGAGATGAATCTATAAATCCAAGAAGCTCAAAGGACACCAACCACAATAAACTCAAAGAGATCTACACCTAGACAACATTATAGTTAGACTTTCAAAAAGTAAAGATGAAGAGAGAATCCTGAAAGCAGTGAGAGAAGCAAACAGCCACGTACAAAGGATCCCCAACAGAACGAAACATGGCCTGGTCCTACACCCTCCTCACAATCATTGTTATGCTTAAGCCTGTTTTTGCAGCCACTGTGTCAATCCAACTCATCAAGGGTCTTCCTCTTTTTCACTGACCCTCTACTTTACCAAGCATGATGTAATTCTCCAATATCATAATTTAAAGGTGTCAATTCTTCCATCTTCTTTATTCATCATCCGGCTTTAAAATACATAGGAGGCGATTGAAAACACCATGGCTTGGGTCAGGCATACCTTAGTCTTCAAGGTGACATCTTTGCTTTTCAACACTTTAAAGAGGTCTTTTGCAACCAATTTGCCCACTGCAATGCGTCTTTTGATCTCTTGACTGCTGCTTCCATGGGTGTCGATTGTGGATCCAAGTAAAATGAAATTCTTGACAACTTCAATCTTTTCTCTATCATGATGTTCCTTATTGGTCCAATTTTGAGGATTTTTTTTTTTTTTATGTTGAGGTGCAATCCATACTGAAGGCTGTAGTCTTTGATCTTCATCAGTAAGTGCTTCAGGTCCCCTTCACTTTCAGCAGGCAAGGTTGTGTCATCTGCATAACACAGGTTGGAATCACCTTTCTTGGGAATAGGCATAAATATAGGCCTCTTTTAGTTGGTTGGCCAGGTAGCTGTCTTCCAAATTTCTTGGAATAAACAAGTGAGCACTTCCAATCCTGCATCCATTTGTGAAACATCTCAATGGGTATTCCATCAATTCCTTGTTTTTTTTCCAATGCCTTCAGTGCAGCTTGGACTTTGTCCTTCAGTACCATCGGTTCCTGCTCATATGGTACCTCCTGAAATGGTGGAACGTCGACCAATTCTTTTTGGTATAGTGGCTGTGTATTCTTTCCATCTTCTTTTGATGCTTCCTGAGTCGTTTAATATTTTCCCCATAGCATCCTTCAATATTGCAACTCAAGGCTTGAATTTTTTCTTCAGTTCTTTCTGTTTGAGAAGTGCAGAGTGTGTTCTTCCCTTTTGGTTTTATATCTCCAGGTCTTTGCACATGTCATTATAATACTTTTCTTTGTCTTCTTGAGCTGCTCTTTGAAATCTTCTGTTCAGCTCTTTTACTTCACCATTTCTTCCTTTTGCTTTAGCTACTCGGCATTCGAGAGCAAGTTTCAGAGTCTCTTCTGACATCTGTTTTGGTCTTTTCTTTCTTTCCTGTCTTTTTAATGACCTCTTGCTTTCTTCTTATATGATTTCCTTGATGTCATTCCACAACTCATCTGTTCTTTGGTCAGTAGTGTTCAGTGCATGAAATCTATTCTTGAGATGGTCTCTAAATTCAGGTGGGATATACTCAAGGTTGTACTTTGGCTTTCTTGGACTTGTTCTAATTTTCTTCAGTTTCAACTTGAACTTGCATATGAGCAATTGACGGTCTGTTTCGCAATCAGCCTCTGGCCTTGTTCTGGCTGATGATATTGAGCTTTTCCATCATCTCTTCCCACGCTTGTAGTTGATTTGATTCCTGTGTATTCCATCTGGCAAAGTCCATGAGTATAGTCGTCATTTATGTTGAAGAAGGGTATTTGCAATGAAGATGCTGGTCTTGCAAAATTCTATCATGCGATCTCTGGCATCATTTCGGTCACCAAGGCCATATTTTCAAACTATCAATCCTTCTTCTTTGTTTCAAATTTTGCATTCCAATCTCCAGTAATTGTCAAGGCATCCTGATTGCATGTTCAATCAATTTCAGAGTGCAGAAGTTGGTAAAGATCTTCAATTTTTTCATCTTTGGCTTTATTGATTGGTGCATAAATTTGAATAATAGTCTTATGAACTGGTCTTCCTGGTAGGCGTATGGATATTATGCTATCACTGACAGCATTGTATTTCAGGATAGATCTTAAAATGTTCTTTTTGACAATGAATGAGATGCCATTCCTCTTTAAGCTGTCATTCCCAGCATAGTAGACCATATGATTGTCCAATTCAAAATAGCCAATACTAATCCAGCTCAGCTCACTAATGCCTAGGATATCAATGTTTATAGATTCCATTTCATTTTCTACTAGTCCCAAATTTTCTAAATTCATACTTCATACATTCCACATTCCTATTTTTAATGGATGTTTGCAGCTGTTTCTTCTCATTTTGAATTTTGCCACATCAGCAAATGAAGGTCCCAAAAGCTTAACTCCATCCATGTCATTAAGATTGACTCTACTTTGAGGAGGCAGCCCTTCCCTAGTCTGTCACATGAGGTTGCTTTGAGTTGGAATTGATTTGATGCCAATTGGTTTTTGGTGTAGATGGTGAGCATGGTTTTTTTGGCAGGGTTTAATGCAATGTAATATGCCTTTGGTTAATGCACTCAGCTGCTAACCAATTGTTGGCAATTTAGGCCATCCAAGGGTACCTCTGGAGAAAGGCCTGGCAATCTACTTCTGAAAAATCAGCCATTGAAAACCCTCTGGAGCACAATTCTACTCTGACACACATGGGATAGCCATGAGTCAGGATCGACTTGATAGCATCTGGTTTTTGGTGTACATGGTGAGCATGGTTTTCTTGGCTGGGTTTGATGTACCTTCGTCCTTCCATCTTTGATAAATTATGGGGTTAAAAGCAAATATTTAAAGTACAAGAAGAGAATTTAGAAGACTATGTAATCATGAGTTGAGTAAGGACATTCAAAGCATTAAGTAAAAAGTCAGACATCATAAAGAAAAAGATAAGTGGATTTGGTTATATAACAGTTAAAAATGGTAGTTTATTCAATAATAGCATGAGCAAAATTAACGTATGGGCAAGTGAACAGAGGTGGAGAAGGGCAGATAGAATATGTACACTAATGAATCAATGCCCTTAGTATACAAAGCCTCTTACTGATCAATAGGAAGTCAATAAGCAGACTCATCAGGTTTAACCTGATTAGAAAAGCCACAAAAATGAAAACTCAACAGCAAGTAAATAAGAAATACATTCAGCTTCACTCATAATTGTAGAAAAGCAAAACACTCCCCCAATTAAATACTATTTCATACTCATCGAGGTGTGAGGTAGAAATTTTACATTGTTTTTCCCCAAATGGTTAGCCAGCTGCCCCAACATTATTTATTGAATAATTTATTTCTTCACTTAGTTGAAATGGCCCTGTTGTCCTCTGTTATTTTATTTTACTGCTTCTCACAAGATCTTTGCCAGGTGTAGGAGAGGGAGAAGTAGGTTCTAGGTGGAGGAATCAAAAACCAAAAAACCCATTGCTGTCAAGCCAATTCTGATTCATAGCAACCCTATAGGACAGAGAAGAACTGCCTCATAGGATTTCCAAAGAGCTCCTGGTGGATTCAAAATGCCAACCTTTTGGTTAGCAGCCATCGCTCTTAACTACTGCGCCACCAGAGTTTCCTAGGTGGAGGAATCAGTATTTGCAAATGTTCATGCCTTGTTGGGAAAAAGAGCGACACTTAGGAACCCCTGGAACTTCCATGTGGCTGCAATGGATGTGGCATGGTGATGGGAATGGGGAGGACTGTCAGGAGTTAGGTCTGGAAAAGTGATACGGAGATACTGCCAATGGATTCTTGAAGGCTGTTTTGGTCTCCCAGAGTTGCCATAACGAAGTATACCGCAAGTAAGTGGTTTTAAAGAACTGAAATGTATTTGCTTACTGGTCAGGAGGCTAGAAGTCCAAATTCAAGGCATGGGCCAAGGGGAAGGTCCTTCCTTGCCTATTTCGTCTTCTAGTAGCTGCTGGCAATCCTTGGCATTCCTGGGCTTGTAGATGCGTTTGCTGTGTGTGTGTGTGTGTGTCTTCCCCTGTACGCGTGTCTCTGTGTCTATTCTGCTCTTTTTAAAAGACATCACTTAGAATGGATTAGGTATCCACCCTACTCTGGTATGACCTTATTAACATAACAAAAGAAAACTCCTATTTCCAAACAAGGTCTTACAGGTACCAAATCAAAACCAAACCCACTGCTGTGGAGTTGGTTCCAACTCATGGTGACCCCATATGTTACAGAATAGAACTTCTCCATAGGGTTTTCTTGGCTGTGATCTTTACAGAAGCAGATTGCCAGGCCTTTCTTCCATGATGTCACTAAACCAAAAACCCACTGCTGTTGAATCAATTCCAATTCATAGAGGCCCCATAAGACAGAGTAAAACTGCCCCATAGGATTTCAAAGGTTGTAAATCTTTACAGAAGCAGGCTGCCAAACTGCCACATGAAAGAATCAGTTTGAAACACCAACCAACTCATAACTTTAGTAGTCAAGTGAACTTTTCTTGCTCTCTTCCTCCCCTCTCTTACAGCTCCAACCCTAGATGGGCAGAAACCTAGATTGGCAAGACTGGGGAAGAGGTATGGAAGCATATGGCAGCTATTCTCAATGCAGGGGGCTAGCCTGTCAGAGGAGGAGGAGGATGGATTATGCTTGGAACATGGGTCTGGGTGTCGCAATCTGTTTGTGATTGGCTACTAACCTAAAAGGAGCTCTGGTGGCAAAGTGGTTAAGCACTCAACTGGTAACCGAAGGGTCGGTGGTTCCAACCCACTAGCAGCTCCGTGGGAGAAAAATGTGGCAGTCTGCTTCCATAAAAGATTGCAGCCTTGGAAACCCTATGGAGCAGTTCTACTCCTGCCTGTAAGGTCACTATGAGTGGGAATCGACTCAGCAGCAATGGGTTTCAATTGGTACTAACATAAAGTTTGGTGGTTTGAACCTACCCACCAGTGCTACTGAAGAGAGGTCTTGAAATCTGCTTCTGTAAAGATTACAACCAAGAAAACTCTATGGAGCAAATCTACTCTGTAGTGCATGGGGTCAGCACGAGTCAGAATCAACTCAATGGCAATGGGTTTGGTTTGGTTTACATGGAGCTGTTGTTGTTACTCAAACCTGTTGTCTTCGAGTCAATTCCAACTCAGGTGCCATTAAGTCGATCCTGACCCAGGCGAACCCATGTGCTACTGAGTAGAACTGCCTCATAGAGTTTTCTTGGCTGTAATCTTTGCATGAGTAGATCTCCATGTCTTTCTCCTGAGGAGCTGCTGAGCGAGCTCAAACAGCCAACCTTTTGGTTAGCAGCTGCGGGGCGGCATAACCGTTTGCACCACAAAGGCTCCTTTACTTAGACTAACCTGTTGCCATCAAGTTGATTCCGACTCATAGAGACCCTATAGGACAGAGTAGAAGCCCTATAGAGTTTCCAAGGAGTGCCTGGTGGATGCAAACTGCTGACCTTTTGGTTAGCAGCTGTGGCACTTAACCACTATGCCACCAGGACATCATAATAATAAGATTGTTTGGCGAAATCAGATTGATTGAAGGGATTTTTGTCACCTAAGAATGACCAGAAAAATCTTGTGTCCTGTCCTAAATATCCTCTAGGGTCAGGGGAAGAATTCATCTTAAAGAATGAATTTAAAGAGACACCAGAGAAAAAATAAATTTGCATTCTGCTGACATCTCTGAGTCTTGTTTGTTTAATAAATTGGTAGCTAGCTACCATGTGTCTACTACGGTGAGATACCACCAAGTGTTTTACATTTGTTATCTCATTTAATCCTCAGCCTGTCCCGTGAAATGTGCATTCCTGGTCTCATTTTGCAGATAAGCATTCAGGGTTTCAGAGAAGTTAAGCACCATGCCCAGCTGGCATTTGCCAGATTCAGGATTTATATTCAGCTCTCACTGACTATGCGTTTGACATCATCCTTTTATCAAATCAGCCCTGCGTTACCACAAAGCTTGATAGGGACACATTGCTGATAATGAGACAAAAATGATTAACACAGAGATGCCACTAAAGAGGTGGTAGATTCCTCCTCACTTCCATTTTGCTAAGTGGTTTGCATAACTTCTATAACACAGAGGGGTAAGAGCAGGTAAAGGAAGACAAATGTGGTCTCTGGAAGAAAGGGGATGGGCAGACAGAGAAGAGTAGAGGGGAAAAGGGATGGAGAATATAATTTTTGGAGCTGGAAGCCAGGATTAGCTGCAGGGGGTAAACAAATTTCCTGGGACCAGAGACCAGAAAGGGGACTTTAAAAGGTGCTGCTTCACTGTGCTTGAGAAACATAAGTAAAAAACTTGGGTTATGCGGAAAATAATTTTCTATCTTTGGACCGTGTCTCTTTGACAGAGACTCTGCTCTAAGACTACATGCCGTGGATTAAACTGTGTCCCCTCAAAATAAATGTTGGGATTCTCACCCCCGTAAGTGGAATGTGATCCTGTTTGGAAACAGAGTTTTTCTTCTGTAATGTTAGTGAAGTTGTATCAGTGTAGGGTGCATTGGAAGTCTAATCACTTGTGAGTTATGAAAAGACCAGATTAGACACAGAGGCATGCACATGGGAAAAGACAGACGTCATGTGAGGATCTACAAGTCAAGGAACGCCAAGAGTTGAGAATGCCCAGGGCTACTGACAAAGAAGGAATTGACATGGCTGAGACCTTAATTCGGACTTGCAGCCCCCAGAGCTGTGAGAAAATAAATTTCTATTCTTAAAGATATCCACTTGTGGTATTTGTGTCACAGCAGCACTAGGAAATGAAGACAACACACTTGGGTCACAGCTTCTTAAGCATTTCATCAGAAAGAAGTAGGACCAAATAATCATATCCCGTCACAGCTGAGCAAAACTTTACGCCTTGCCAAGAATTTGAACACATATGATTCCCATTATTCCTCACTGAAACCTTTAAGATAAATAATTGTCTCATTTTGGGGGGTGATATTACATTCATTATAAAGAAATTACATTAAAAAAAATAGGTGGCACATAAAAGTAAGAGAAGTTTCTGCCCCAAGGGAGGAGGGAACAAAACCATTGGTGGTTTTTCCTCCAATGTTAAAGGGGGATGTTTTTCTACAGAATAATGCTAATAATAACTGCTGCGATTTGTTGAGCTCTTTTATATGTGGGAGGAACTCTAATAGGTGTGTCGTACAT
Source organism: Loxodonta africana (assembly GCF_030014295.1). Lineage (NCBI taxonomy): Eukaryota > Metazoa > Chordata > Mammalia > Proboscidea > Elephantidae > Loxodonta > Loxodonta africana. The sequence continues at coordinate 193,934,072 of NC_087343.1, forward strand.
CTTATCTCCTTCTACAGACATGAAAACTTTCTAAAAGAGAGACTGCTCCTTTTTCCACTTTACAGATGAGAAAACTGAGACTCTGTGATAATAAGCGTTATGGGTTGAATTGTGTCTCCCCAAAATATGTGTCAACTTGGCTAGGCCATGATTCCCAGTATTGTGTGATCATCCACCATTTTGTCATCTGATGGGATTTTCCTATGTGTTGTAAATCCTGTCTTTATGGTGTTAATGAAGTGGGATTAGTGGCCGTTATGTTAATGAGACAGAACTCAATATACCAGATTAGATTGTGTTTTAAACCAATCTCTTTTGAAATATAAAAGAGAGAAGCAAGCAGAGAGTCAGGGGAAACTCAAACCACCAAGAAAGCAACGCCAGGCACAGAGCATGTCCTTTGGACCCAAGGTTCCTGCTATGAGGCGCTCCTAGACCAGGGGAAGATTGACAAGGACTGTCCCCCAGAGCCGACAGAGAAAGAAAGTCTTCTCTGGGGAGACTGGCACCCTGAATTTGTACTTCTAGCCTCCTAAACTGTGAGAGAATAAATTTCTCTTCGTTAAAGCCTTTCACTAGTGGTATTTCTGTTATAGCAGCACTAGATAACCAAGACAGTAAGTAACCAGTTCAAGGCACCAAGACAATATATTATAGTGGAAACAAACAGCGTTGGGTTCAAATGTTAGCCATGTTACTTTAAAAATAATAATAATAATGATTTTAACAATTTTTAAGTGTACAATTCAGTGGCATTAATTACATTCCCAATATCGTACAACCATCAACTTTTTCATTACCCCAAACAGAACCTCCGTACCCATTAAACCATAACTCCTCTTTCCCCTTCCCTAGCCTGAGATAACCACTAATCTACTTTCTGTCTCTATGAATTTGCCTATTCTAGGTATTTCCTATAAGTGGGATCGTACAATATTTGTCCTTTTGTGTCTGACTAATTTCACTCAGCATAATGTTTTCTGAGTGAAAACGTTATGGTGTAGCATGTATCCGGACTTCATTTTGCTTTATGGCTGAATAATATTAGCCACGTGATTTTTTGCAAGTGACTTCATCCATCTGTGTCTCAGTTTCCCCATATGTTAAATGGGAATATTAATACCTACTTAAGTGCTTGGCTGCTAACTAAAAGGTTGGCAGTTCAAACCCACCAGCTGCTCACAGGAGAAAGGGTAGCAGTCTGCTTCCATAAAGATTACAGCCTTGGAAACCCTATGGGGCAGTTCTACTCTGTCCTATAGGATCTCTATGAGTCGGAATTGACTCCACAGCAATGGGTCTTTTTTTTTTTTTTGTCAGAATCAAGTAAGATCAAGACTATAAAGTACCTGGTGCAAGGTTAGTGCCTAGCACTTTCCTCTCTAACCTCTATTCTTTCACTCGGAAATCTTTGGGCTGTGGCTTGCCTCAGCTTCTCTCCTTCCAGAAGGAGGCAAGAAAAGAGTCAGCTGGCCAGCTCTGAAAGAAATCACTCACTTCATAGACATTCTGCCCCAGCTACTGAATCTCCTGTAATGTCTGATTCTCTGGCAAAACTGTTTAATTTTCCCAAGGGCTGAAATTGCAAAGCCAGTTTCCATATTGACTTATAAAATGAAATGAGAACTTGGGAGAGAATGTGAAGGAGGCGGCTTAATAATAACCACCAAGTGTATGAGAGGTAATTTTATGCAGGCAGGAAGCCAAGTCTTTTCCATTTTTATTGGGGATAGGATAAAGGAAATGAACTCATATTTTTGCAGGAGGAATTTAAATCAGACAGGCCCTGCTTATAGGGCTGACAGTAGGGTTGGCTTTGGGTGACCCTGGAAATGAAATAATTAGTTATTCATGTCATTTTACCTCTCCCTTCAGCTGTTGCCAAGAACCCATTGTCCTTGGGGTTGCCCTCTAGCATTGCAGACTTTGGGCAGAGTGAATTAGACTATCTCTTTCAATTAGCATTCATTCAACTGTTCATTCACAAATATTTACTGACTACCCACTGTATCTGGCTAGGCTAGCTGCTCTAACAAACAGTTCTACAAGCTCAATGGCCTAACACAATAAGAAATGCAGAAGGAGATTAAAAATCCCTGCTACATAAAAGGCTCTCAAAAAAATCATTTGTTAAATGGCTGAACAAATTTGTTGAATAAGTTGATGTGAAAATTTTGATTGAACAATTGGAAAAGTGAAGCTGGAGCTTTGAAGAGGGGTGCCAACTAATGGGTGTGGCATCATCTACATGGAAGTGAACACTGAAATAAGGGCAGTGATGAGGGTCTCTGCAAAGAAGAGAGGGTAGACAAAAGAAAGGAGTGGTAAGGATAACCAGTCACCATAGAGGCGACTCCGACTCATGGCAACCCCATGTGTGTCTGAGTAAAACGGTACTTCATAAGGTCTTCAAAGACTGATTTTTGGAAGTAGATCACTAGACCTTTCCAAGCTACCTCTGGGTGGACTCGTGTTTTGGGTAGCAGCCAGGCATGTTAACAGTTTGTACCACCCAGGGACTGTGTTAAGGATGGATCTTAAGAAATGCCTTTGGTGGGTGTCTTAGTCATCTAGTGCTGCTATAACAGAAATACCACAAGTGGATGGTTTTAGCAAAGAGAAATTTATTCTCTCACAGTCTAGGAGGATAGAAGTACAAATTCAGTGTGCCAGCTCTAGGGAAGGCTTTCTCTCTCTGTCAGCTCTGGGGGAATGTCCTTGTCATCAATCTTTCCTGGTTGAGGAGTTTCTCAGTTCAGGGACCCTGGGTCCAAAGGACACACTATTCTCCTGGCTCTTGTTTCTTGGTGGTTTGATATCCACCTGTCTCTCTGCTCAATTTCCCCTTTTATATCTCAAAAGAGATTGACTTAAGCCACAACCTAATATTGTAGATTGAGTCCTGCCTTATTGACATCATAGAGATAGGATTTACAACACATAAGAAAATCCCATCAGATGACAAAATGGTGGACAATCACACAATACTGGGAATCATGGCCTAACCAAGGTGACAGATATTTTTGGAGGACACAATTAAATCCAAGACAGTAGGGCAGTGGGTGGAGGAGAGAAGCAGCAGCAGGAGGAGGAGGAGTCGGTCAGGAAGAGAATGAGTGGTCAGAAAGGAGGGAGGTGACACAGATTTCTGCAGAATCACAGAAGTTGTGTGGAAACACTCAGGCTCAGGATCATCATCAGTTCTTCTTTTTTTTGGCTTCTTTCTTACTAAGGAATAACTTTGGCTTATGCCATTCCTTTTAAATTATTTACTCTATCAAGAATTTTTAGCTTTATTCTTTTTAATGAAGAAATCTCTGGAAATATTTATTTGGTATGCAACTTGTTAAAAAAATTAGATTAAACACCACAAAATTATCTCCCATCTGAAAACATCATAAAACTAGAATTTTGACTGGTATTCATGCCTCTTTCCAACATCATAGATGAGCTCCCAACATGTGTGCTGCCTGCCTGCCTGCCTGTGAATTTCCACTTGGCTTTTTCTTTTATTATGTAATCCTTTTTATTTTTAATTTTCTAAAAATGGGCCTATGTTTCTGAAAAAAGCTACAATCATCATCTCTGGCAATTATAAAAATTTCTCTAGATTAAGACATTTGTTTCCACATCTAGCAAGGAGAAAACAGCAGGAAAACACATGTGCCCTGAATCCTCATTACAACCAATGCCATTACTATGTTTTCTGAAGGGAATTCCAAGGATTTGATGGTGGGGCAGAGCAGTCTTTTGGTATAACCATAGGTTTTGGACTATTTTTTTTTTTTTTTTTTGGTTTTAGTGGCATGTGATTCAGTATGGTATTTGAAGGACTAGATAGGGTACCATGCCATGCAGCTTCCAAAATGGTAGGCACTAAACAAGTGCATTGCTCTTTGACTTCAGAATGCATTGCATAATACTTCAGAATATTATTTGCATATAATTTTAGAACTTTAGAGCTGGAAAAAAATTCTTAATATTCACCAGCCCCGTTATCTGGTTAAATTGATTTATTTTTAGAGCTAGTTTAGGAAGATGGTTAAAAGCATTGGGTGGAGATTGAAACATGCCTGGGCTTTAATCCATGCTCTGCTGCCAGCTAGTTATGTGGCATTGGACAAGTTGTGCAAACTCTCTTTGTTTTCTGATCTATACAATAAAAGGAACTATTTTAGGTTTATTATGAGGGCTAGGTGCAATAATGCATGTAGCAGAGTGTCCAGGGCCCAGTGTGTGTTTGGAAAAGTCTAATGATTATAGCTATTATTAGAAGCAATCTACAGGACAGTCAGCTCTTGCTGTTAATTTAGTAAAAGTCTTATCTTGTTCTAGTGACGACACTTAATGATCACTTCTAGTGCTGGCAAACATAAAAGGGGCTATCAACCTACTGGCCCAGAAATAGGTAGAAAATCTTCTGAATTAGGATTATTTGCATGGCCAAAAGTATGAATATGGGCTCTTACTCTCCACCATAAAAACAAAAAAACAAAACCCAAACCTGTTGCCTTCAAGTTGATTCCGAAACATAGCAAACCTATAGAAGAAAGTAGAGCTGCTCCATAGGGTTTCCAAGGAGCAGCTGGTGGATTCAAACTGCCAACCTTTTGGTTAACAGCTGTAGCTCTTAACTACTGTGCCACCAGGGGCCCACCATGCTGGGTTTATATCAGAAAGGCAGAGGCTGTGGACTTTGCCCACACGAAAAAATGCTGTAAAGTAGATTATGAAGAGGAACCTACTTCAGCCTTTCCCTGAGATTCTTCCCCAGGTATGACCTATGTTGATTCTAGGGAATATAAACTCCTGACCCAACCACAACAGCTGGCAGAGATCTAGTTCCTACCCATCCAGAACCAATTTGTAATGTATTACCAAGAGTCCAGGACAACGACAATGTTCCATAAAATCTTTCCTCAATAGCTCGTTGTGTGTGTGAGGGGAGGTGGGGATGAGGCAGAGGGCTTCCTCCTTTTTAGCTAATGGTTTTGCCCACCATTGTCATGAAAATCTCCCTGGGAGGGTTAGTACTTTAAAGCTGTTGATAGTCATTTACAATTTAGAGAGTTCAAGTCCAGTTTTGATATTGAGGTTCAGCCTATTAAGGGTATGTAGTCTAGAAGCTTTGTCTCCAAACTTATTTTTCCTGAGCACACAAATCCTTAAAAAATTTTGAACATGCATCTTCAATAAATTCATTGATTATATTCTTACACTTCTACTCTGTTATAAAACATGTGCAAGAAATCCAATTGTTTAAAGAATGCAAGTAAATATAAAGTTGTAACATTTTCTTCCTGCACTTCATTTATCTTGCATACAGCTAAGGGTTCATGTATGTATGCCCCCAACTCTTGAGACCATTGGTCTGTAAGAGGAGATAGGACTTGAACAAAAATAACTGCATACAACATGGTAAGTGCTATATAGATGAGCAGACAGACCAATAGTTCTTTCCTGGCTGATGAACAGAAGTAGCAAACAAGAGATGACCACTGAGTTTGGTCTTGAAGAATAAACAGTTTTACAGATGGCCAATAAAGGACAGAGAACGTGCTAGGCAGAAGAATGTTGTTAAGTGCCGTTGAGTTGGTTCTGACTCATAGTGACCCTGTGTACAACAGAAGAAAACACTGCCCAGTCCTGTGCCATCCTCACAATCATTGCTATGCTTGAGCCCATCGTTGCGGCCACTGTGTCAATTCATCTCAGTGAGGGTCTTCCTCTCTTTCACCGACCCTCTACAGCAGAAGAATATCCATTCCTGTCAAGTCGATTCCAACTCATAGCAACCCTATAGGACAGAGCAGAACTGCTGAATAGGGTTTCCAAAGAGCACCTGGCAGATTTGTAGTGCTGACTTTTTCGTTAGCAGCCAAAATCTTAACTGCTACCCCACCAGGGTTTTCACAGCAGAAGAATAGAGGGAATAAAAGTGTACAAGGGTACAGAGACATGCCAAAGTGAACTCAGCTGGAAGAAGGGTCACAAGGGAGTACGATGTTGTTGTTACATGCCTTCGAGTCGGTTCCGATTCATAGTGACCCTATGCACAACAGAACAAAACACTGCCCAGTCCTACACCATCCTTACAATCATTGTTATGCTTGAGCTCATTGTTGCAGCTGGTGTGTCAACCCACCTCACTGAGGGTCTTCCTCTTTTTTGCTGACCCTGTACTTTGCCAAGCATGATATCTTCTCCAGGGACTGATCCCTCCTGACAACATGTCCAAAGTATGTAAGACATGGTCTCGCCACTCTTGCTTCTAAGGAGCATTCTGGTTGTATTTCTTCTAAGACAGATTTGTTTGTTCTTTTGGCAGTCCATGATATATTCAATGCTCTTCACCAACACCACAATTCAAAGGCATCAATTCTTCTTCGGTCTTCCTTATTCATTGTCCAGCTTTCATATGCATATGATGCAATTGAAAATACCATGGCTTGGGTCAGATGCACCTTAGTCTTCAAGGTGACATCTTTGCTCTTCAACACTTTAAAGAGGTCCTTTGCAGAAGATTTACCCAATGCAATGCATCTTTTGATTTCTTGACTGCTACTTCCATGTCTGTTGATTGTGAATCCAAGTAAAATGAAATCCTTGACAACTTCAGTCTTTTCTCTGTTTATCATGATGTTGCTCATTGGTCCAGTTGTGAAGACTTTTGTTTTCTTTATGCTGAGGTGCAATCCATACTGAAGGTTGTGGTCTTTGATCTTCATTAGTAAGTGCTTCAAGTCCTTTTCACTTTCAGCAAGCAAGGTTGTATCATCTGCATAACGCAGGTTGTTAATAAGTCTTCCTCCATCCTGATGCCCCATGCTTCTTTATATAGTCCAGCTTCTCAGGTTATTTGCTCAGCATACAGATTGAATAGGTATGGTAAAAGAATGCAACCCTGATGCACACCTTTCCTGACTTTAAACCAATCAGTATCCCCTTGTTCTGTCCGAACAACTGCCTCTTGATCTGTGTACAGGTTCCTGATGAGCACAATTAAGTGTCTGGAATTCCCATTCTTTGCAAAGTTATCCATAATTTATTATGATCCACACAGTTGAATGCCTTTGGATAGTCAATAAAACACAGGTAAACATCCTTCTGGTATTCTCTGCTTTCAGCCAGGATCCATCTGACATCAGCAATGATATCCCTGTTTCCACGTCCTCTTCTGAAGTTGGCCTGAATTTCTGGCAGTTTCCCGTAGATATACTGCTACAGCCGTTTTTGAATGATCTTCAGCAAAATTTTGCTTGGGTGTGATATTAATGATATTGTTCTATAATTTCCACATTTGTTTGGATCACCTTTCTTGGGAATAGGCATAAATATGGATCTCTTCCAGTCAGTTGACCAGGAAGCTCTCTTCCATATTTCTTGGCCTAGACGAGTGAGCACCTCCAGCGCTGCATCTGTTTGTTGAAACATCTCAATTGATATTCCATCAATTCCTGGAGCTTTGTTTTTCTCCAGTGCCTTCAGAACAGCCTGGACTTCTTCCTTCAGTACCATTGGTTCCTGGTCACATGATACCTCTTGAAATGGTTGAACATCGACTAATTCGTTTTGGTATAATGACTCTATGTATTTCTTCCATCTTCTTTTGATGCTTCCTGTGTTGTTTAATATTTTCCCCATAGAATCCTTCACTATTGCAACTCGAGGCTTGAATTTTTTCTTCAGTTCTTTCAGCTTGAGAAATACTGAGCGTGTTCTTCCCTTTTGGTTTTCCATCTCCAGCTCTTTGCACATGTCATTATAATACTTTACTTTGTCTTCTCAACCCACCCTCTGAAACCTTCTGTTCAGTTCTCTTACTTCATCAATTCTTCCTTTTGCTTCAGCTGCTCAACATTTGAGAGCAAGTTTCAGAGTCTACTCTGACATCCATCTTGGTCTTTTCTTTCTTTCCTGTCTTTTCAATGACCTCTTGCTTTCTTCATGTACGATGTCCTTGATGTTATTCCACAACTCGTCTGGTCTTCGGTCACTAGTGTTCAATGTGTCAAATCTATTCTTGGGATGGTCTCTAAATTCAGGTGGGATATACTCAAGGTCATATTTTGACTCTCATGGACTTGCTCTGATTTTCTTCAGTTTCAGTTTGAACTTGCATATGGACAATTTATGGTCTGTTCCATAGGGCAAAGAATGTGGAGCATGGGCCCAGAAAGGAAACATGGCTCCATTCTAAGAAAGGCCTTGAATGCCAAGCCATGGAGTAGGGACCTTAACTTGAGGAAGATATAAGATTCAAGGCTTCCTTGGGGGAAATGTGGACGGTGGGCTGGAGGAGGAGACACTGAAGGGATATGAGTTGGGACACTTACAATAGTCCAGATAGGAGATTATAGGAATAGAAATTAAGCAGAATGGTATCAGTGAAGAAGAGGAAATGGTTTTGAAAGCTTAAAATGGAAGAGTTGAAGGGATTCTATGGTACTGTGAGTTTGCATTGGGGAGGTAAGGAGATTATGATAACAGGTACATTGAGGCTCTGCTAAGAGTAGGTTTTTTTCACTTCGTTGGTGCTACGGAGAATATTCTTGAATGACCATGTCAATCACCTGCTGAAAAGCCTTTATTAACTTTCCATTTATGTTATATTAATTACCCCAATTCTTCACCTTTCCTGTACTCCCACCTTTTGCCAAATGACTTACCAGTTCTTTCCACTAAAGAGGGAGTCGATTTTCCTACCCTTTGTATCTGGGCTTGACCATTTTACTGTCTTTGACCAACAAAATGAGATGAAGTGACAATATGGCTTGACAAGTTTCTGCCTGCTATCTCATGATTCTGTAGTCATCATGAAGTGGATTTGCCTGGTTAGTACACTGCTCCTGGGATGATGAGATTTGTGGAGCATAGTTTCCCCACCTACAATGCTAGAGCCAAGCTCACCCCTACAGCAGAACCCCAAACTGACCTGCAGGCACAAGAAAGAGCACAGCCAAAATCAACCAGGCATAGTCAAATCAACCAACACGGCGAAGATCAACCAATACTGCCAATATCAACCGACACAGCCAAGATCAACTAACACAGCCAAGATCAACCAATACTGCCAATATCAACCAACACAGCCAAGATCACAGCTGAGATCAGCCAACACAGACAAGACTAACCAACACAGTCAAGATCAACCAATACAGCCAAGATCAATGAGGCATAGTTTAGATCAGTCATTCCCAGCTAATCCACAAACATAGAATTTATAATCTTGGATTGTTGTTTTTAATCCACTGAAACAACAAAGGGACTATATTCTAATTACTTTGTATGGAAGGCTTTCCACGTCCTATATTTATAACTTGGCACATATAGTTAATTTCTACTTATCTTTAAAAACTCACTTCAAAAATTATTTTCCCAGGGAACCCATCTTTGATCCTTCTGCTGAAGTTAGATTGTCGTATTTTTTTTTCCTCATCACTCTGTACTTTTAATTCACAGCTTTTTTCATAAAAAAGTGGAGCTGCCCTATAGGGTTTCCAAGGAGTGGCTAGTGGATTCGAATTGCTGTCCTCTTGGTTAATAGTCTAACTCCTAACCACTGTGCCACCAGGGCTTCATGTAACATAACGTAACACAACGCAATGTAAAGTAATGTAATCACTTACCAAAATGTAATCTCATGTAATGTGATCAGTCAATCAGATGAAAAAGTAGCTTGTTTAGGGCATGTTCTGCCTCCATAGTATAAACAGATATTTTGGCAAAACTCACTTTCTCTTTCTGCTCTGAACTGTTTTTGTTGACTATGAATCTTGGAACAGAATCTTGCATGAGTCTTCAGCTCTCCACCAGACCTATGGATTTCGGACTTGCCAGCCCCCACAGTTGTGTGAGCTAATCCCTTGAAGTAGACCGATCAATCAATCAATCTACCTACCTATGTATCATCTTTCTACACTATCTCATTGGTTCTGTTTCTCTAGAGAACTCTAAGACATGGTAACTATAATGTCTATATAGTCTACATTATAGACAATTACATTATAATTATGTTGTTGTTAGGTGTCATCAAGTCAGTTCCGACTCCTAGCAACCCTATGCACAACAGAACGAAACACTGCCTGGTCCTGCAGCATCCTTACAATCTTTACTATGCTTGAGCGCACTGTGTCAACCCACCTCATTGAGGGTCTTCCTCTTTTCTGCTGACCCTGTACTTTGCCAAACCTGATGTCCTTCTCCAAGGACTGAGCTCTCCTGACAACATGTCCGAAGTATGTAAGACGCAGTAATGTCTCTATAATTAGTTGTAAGCTTTGTGAGGGCAAGGGCTATGCCCACCTTCTCTTCCTAACAAGTGCTTGGCATGTAACCAGTAAAACCGGTTGCCATTGAGTTGATTCTCACTCATGGCAATCACATGTGTGCCAGAGGAGAACTGCACTCCACTGGATTTTCAATGGTAGTTTTTTGGAAGTAGATTACCAGGTGCTATTTGGACGTAGATTACTTTCTTCTAAGGTACCTCTGGGTGCACTGGAACCTCCAACCTTTGGGTTAGCAGCTGAATAAGTTAACCATTTGTACCACCCAGGAATTCCTACCTACTTTATGTAGCAGTTGCTAAAAAAAATTTTTTTTAAAGATGAATGAGTGAATGGTCTAATGGATGGTGGCACGGTGCGGATCTTGAAGTTCTGGTCTCTGATCCATGAGGTAGCGAGTCTGTCTGTGAAATAATAAACTCAGGGATGCATCCAGCTAAATCTTCTAGCATCTGCTGAGAAAAGGAGACAGGAAATCCACCTGAGAGGATACATTCTACAAAAAAACTTCACAGCTGTCACAGCGTTTCTGCCATCAAAGCAGGGACTAAAGGAGCCACAAGGGAAGGAAGCCAGTGCCAACTTCTGGGGGGAACTTGAAGGACCAAATTTGGCACAAGATTCTTACAAGCTTCTCTCCCTGCACCTGCAGTTGCTTGTAGACACAAGATGCTGTGCTGTATTTAACTCAAAATCTATCAAATCCTGTGTTTTCTACATCTTTGCTTTCTCTCAGAATTATTATTGCTGTCAGGATATCAATCTGAATTAAGAAACTTTTACGATTTCAGTGAGCCTGAAGATGTCTTTTAATAGTTGGGCAACTATTTTATCAACTTCTTTAGTGCCAATAGCAAGGGTTTCAGAGAGAGCTTTGGACTTGTGCCTCAGTGTATTCTTTCTTTCATTTATTCCTTCTTTATTTCTTTTGGTAAATGTCAACCGAGTGCCTGATCTGTGCCAGGGACCACATAAAGTGGAAATAAAAATACTAAACTATTAGGATTCTGTGAAAACTAACATGACATTAGAAATTTGAAGGCTCCTTGTACATATTAAACCAGTTTCTGTGGAATTTATTCTGACTCTTGGCAGCCCCATGTGTCTCAGAGTAGAGCTGTTCTCCCTACGGTTTTCAGCAGCTGATTTTTTGGAAGTAGATAGGCCTTTATTTGAAGGTGCCTCTAGGTGGGTTTAAACCTTTTGATTAGAATCCAAGTAATTAACCGTTTGTGCCACGCAAGGATCTCAACAAGTGTCTGCTGAGTGAATTTTATTCCCAAAGGATCAATGGGCCATCCAGTTGATGCTTCTGTATTGTATCCTGAAGAGAGTCATAAAAAACCTTCAGTGAGCCTGACTTAGATGGCAGTTGGATCGAGTGATGGTAATTCAGTTGCCTGTAATTGTGAAAACTAAGTTGAAATGATTGTAATAGTCAAAAGTACAGAATAATTGTGTGCCCCCTAAATATATTTTAACAAGTTCAATCTCTCTAGTAATAAAAGGGTACAAATTTTAATGATAATGTTAATCGTGGTCTATTTTTTTTATTAGGTAGGCAAATACACATGTATATTTTCAATGATCCAAACTTACCCATACCTATTGGTGAGAGTGAATTGATTCAGAATTTCTAGAGAGTTATTTTAGGATATGTGCCAAAAGTTTTGAGGGCAGTGGTGGCTCAGTGGTAGAATTCTCACCTTCCATGTGGGAGAACTGAGTTCAATTCCTGGCCAATGCACCTCTTGCACAGCCAGCACCCATCTCAATGGAGGCTTGTGTGTGTTGCTATGATGCTGAACAGGTTCCAGACTAAGACAGACTAGGAAGAAAGGCCTGGCGATCTACTTCCAAAAATCAGCCAATGGAAACCTTACAGATTACACCGGTTAGATCCTGTTGTGCATGGGTTCATCATGAATTGGAGGATGGCTTGATGGCAACTAACAACAAAAGTCAAGTCTTAATAATGTCTATCTTTTAGTATAATGAAGTAAAAATGAATGTGTGCAAAGACGAAATTATCAGAGGATCTTTGTCCAGCAAAAAAATGGAAATAACTCAAAGGCCCAGTAGTTGAGAATTTAGTGAAGTAAACTGTGGTACATCCATGTGATAAAATGCAAGCAGTCACTAAACCCATAGAACAAGACAGAAACTTATATTGATGTTGAAGAATGTTCATTCAAACACTGCTAAATCGAAAAAAAAAAAAAAGCAGGCTACAAAACGGTGTGTGCCATACAGCCCATTTTTGTACCATAAAAAAGTGAATTAAAAAAAAGTGAGAGGATACATATCAGAAATTTAATAACCAGTACCATTGTGTGGTGGCATTATGAGTATTTTGAGTAGCTGTTGTATTCCTGTGTTTGGCAAATTTTTACTTTATGCATATGCTGCATTTTAAATTAGAAAACATTGCACTGTTACAAAATATACAGGGTACAGCTACTCCTCACTTACTATCTTGTTATCTGATATTTTACATTTACAATAGTAAAAAACTACTATCTGACTATTTTGTGCATTAATGATGTACAGCTGGCAGTAATGAATGCTGAGGTGTGAGGTGAGAGTAACATTGGTTGTGATGGTTAAGGTTATGTGTCAACTTGGCTGGGCCATGGTCCTCAGTGGTTTGGCAGTTATATAATGATATAATTTGGTAGTTATGTAATGATGTAATCTGGCAGTTATGTAATGATGTAGTCATCCTCCATTTTGTGATATGACGTGGCCACCCTCCATTTTCACATAATGCCAGTTTTCACGTAACGGTCTGGTCTTTGGAACCTAACCCTGCTGATAAATAAGGAGTGGATGTATCTAAAATAACTACAAAGCTTGTCTATTCAATAAGCCAACTGGTCAAACCACCCTAGATTTTTGGTGTTGTAAAGACCAAAGTGTAGTTTGGGTAAACTAGATAGTTTCCAGCCCTTTGGTTGGTTGTGGTGAGCAGACTGCAGGGAAACAGTAGAATAAACTAATGATTTCCAACCTCTGTATCACCACGGACCCATTTTAACATAATTTACATACTAAGTGTTTACTTCTCCCCCAGTCTCTACCAGGCCGTGTGTTGGGCTCTGGGGATGCTGATGTGGGCACTCAGAGTGTGTGTCTTCATGAAACTGATGGCCTTATAGAATATTCTGACCAATAGGGATTTTGTAACAGTGCCGTGTACCAAGTGCTGGGACAGGGTAAGTAGGCAGAACTGTGGGGAAATAGAGGAGGGGTACATAATCCAGCCTGCACCATAGGGAGGGCTTCTGGATGAGGCAACCTATGGAATGTGACCGGAAACAGAATTAAGAATTAGTGGACAGAGAAGGTGCTGAGTAAGTTCTCCAGGTAGAAAAATGGCACAGAAACAGAAAACCTCAGAGGCAAGATGCCCCTGGCTTACTCAAGGAATTGAAAATAGTACTGTCAGAACTAGAATGTGAGCTGGGATTGTCCTGAGCCAGACTGGAGAAGGTATCTTGGGGTCAGACAATGCAGGTCTTAGACAAGGAGTCTGAACTTTCTCCCAAGAGCAACAAGGAATCGTGGAAGAAAGGCTTCGCACAGGGACTGATATGACGAGACATATACTTAAAAAAAAAAAGATCCCTTAAGCCATAACGAGAATTGGAGGGACACTAGGAGTCTTATGAGAAAGCTATTAATGACACAAAGAAAGAATGGTGTGGTTGAAAAGAGATTCATGGATTTATAAAATATGTAGTGAGTAGATTAAATTCAATGGAAGATGGGAATAGAGATGAAGGGAAAAAGGTATCAAAAGAGACACCAGGTGTTCTGCTTGGGCATCTAGGGGTAGGTGAGATAGGAAATCCTGGAGAGTCTCAGTTTTGGGATGAGTTGATTTGCTTGTGGGACATCTAGAATGAGATGCTCATTAAGTGTTTGAAAAGGCAGTCTGAAACTCGAGAGAGCTAGGCTGGAGATACTGATTATGGAGTCATCAGCATAGAGAAAATTAATGAAGCCATTGGAATATATAAAACAGGACAAACATTGAGTCCCCCCTGGAGAATAGCCGAAACAGAATCCCAAGGAGTCTCAACATTTAAGGGAAGAAGAATGGGATGCAGTGGTCACAGAAGCAGAAGGAATACTGGGTGTGTGTGTTGCCATGGAAATCAGTGAAGAGTGGATTTCAAAGTCCTAAATGTTACCAGAAGCAACATCAAGCACGAGGAGGACAGAGGAACATCCATATGGTTTAACTGTTAAGGACATTGTTGATCACCATGATGGAAGCAAGATGTTGAACTGCAGTAGGTTAAGAAATGTGAGGGAGGTGAGAGAATGAGGATGTGAGAGTAAGCACCTCTTTCAAGGACTTTGCTGTGAGGGGAGCTAGGCTGCAGCTAGTGGTCATTTGGAGAGTTGAGGGTTTTTTTTTTTTTTAATCAGAGAGATTTGAAGGTTTATGCCAGATACTAAAGAATCAGTAAGAAAGGAAAAGTTAGAAGTTAAAAGAGAGAGTGAGGACAATCAGGTGAGGAAGTCCTGAAGGAGGCAGGAGGGGAGGAAACCCAGAGCATGGGTAGGGGAGAAGATTCCACCCCTCCACTGACATGGGAAGAAGGGAAAATGGATACAGAGTCAACTATCTTTGTAGGTCTGGTATCAGAAATTCGCAGAAGTTCCTGTCTAAAGGCGTCTATTTTTTTTCTATGCAGTAGGAGGTGAGGTTATCTGCTTAGAGTGAGTGGGAGGTGGTGGGGTAGGAGATTTGAGAAGTATGGAGAAATTTGAAATAGCTGCTCTAGAGAGTGGGAAAGAGCTTACTCAGGAAACTGAGTAAGTCATTTCTGGAAGCACTGAGGCCCAGGTAAGCCTGGAGACCTTGACTTTTTAGTGGCACCAATCTGCAACATGGTGAGATTTCTTCAGCCAGGGCTCAGCATCCAGGGTGTGGGCATGGAGAAGCCAGACATCAGGCCTGAATGAAGACTGAAAACTTGGCTGGCAAGTGTGACAGAAGCACAGTGGGTTCATTGAGTTGAGGCTACTGGCAAGAGGAACATGGAAGTCATGTATTTTAAAGACCAAGTTGATGGGAATAGAAGTGGAGGTACGAGGGACGACGTGGAGGAAGCCAGGAAGTTGAGGGACTTGAGGTCTCGTTGACCCTGAGGTCAGATATGTTGAAAAGAAACCAGCTGAGAATCTTGGAAAAATAAGAGGTTGTATTCAGAAAATAGCAGGCCTGGGTTTAAAATTTCCTCAGTGAAAGAGCTCTAGGTCATGCAAAGCCCAGAGTCACCCTGGGAGTGAGTGGCTGAGGAGGAGAGAAGATAAATGTCGAGGGCAAATAGGACATTAAAGAAGAAACCAGGTGTTGGATAGATGGGTGTCCATATGGTCACCCTTGATAGCATGCTTAAGGGAGGAAAAGGGACCATGAACTTGAGTCTTTAGAGAGTGAGGGGAATGACAGGTAGGTTAGTGGAGGAACAGCAGTGAGGAAGGTGAAGGGCCACAGACCCCAACTGTGTGAGATGGGCTTTCATGGTAGGTTGAAGAGTGGAGATCTAAAAGTGGGAAGAGGAGAGGAGAAAAACATCCAGCACCTTTCTCTACCTATGGAATGGGTGTGTGGGAGAGCAAGCATCCCAAATCAGAGAGATGCAGGAAAGTGGTAGCTCCAGGAGAGAGGCACGTTTCCATTAAGGAGAAAGGTGGAGCGAAGATTCAGTAAAGAGAGTGAGGATGTATCGGGGATTATTTTCTCTGAAAGGAGAATATCGGAGACATCTCAGAAGGATTTGGGAAATGGGGCAGTTGTGGGAGTTATAATCAGGAGAGTAAAAGCATAGCACAGAATGGGATGATGACAAGAACAACAACAACAGTAACTAAAGAATGACAACATTAATATTCATTTATGAACATTCACTCAACAGGTATTTATTGAGCACCTGTGCCCTAGGGGAAACACTGGTAGAGTAGTGGTTAAAAGCTATGGCTGGTAACCAAAAGGTCAGCAGTTCAAATCCACCAGGAACTCCTTGCAAATCCTATGGGGCAGTTCTCTGTCCTATAGGGTTGCAATGAGTTGGAATTGACTTGACGGCAAAGGGTTTTTTTTTTTTTTTTTTGGGCCCTAGGCACTGAGATTACAGGGGTGCACAAGGCAGACAATGTGTTCTCCCTGTTGGAGCTTTCCTTCTATTCCGGTAAAGGAGGAAGACAATAAGCAGTTACACAGTGCATTTGTATCTCTCTGTGTGTATGTGTGTGTGTGTATGTACTTTCAGTAGAGATAAGTGCCACAAACAGAAGTAAAAATAAAGCAAGGGAAATTTGATAGAAAGCAAAGGATGCTGGTGCTTCAGATATGAGGGGGTCTTTAGGGATTTTTTTTTTTTTTTTTTTAGGGAAGGACTTTCTTGGGAGGTGGCATTTCAGCACAGGCTTAAATGAAGGGAGAGCTGAGAAAGGCAACTATTAAGGCGAAGAGCATCCCAGAAGAGGAAGCAGTAAGCACAAAACCTTCAAGATGAGAGATGCTTGGATTCTTCAGGGAAGGGCAAGGACGCTGGTGTGACTGGAGCGTACTGAGTAACGGCTGTGGAGGGGAAAGGAGGCAGGAAGAAATTCTATCAGTAAGATACTGAGGAGAGAGATGAAGAGTGCTGGCTCCCTGAAAACACCATTAAAATGGCCTACTGATAAGACAAAGCAGAGTTTGTTCTTACCCTCCGTAGGGAAGTGACTACCTAATGGAGTCTTGATAGTGTTTCAGAGGGAGATGGACAAAGTCAGAATATTTATGAGACTTTTGAACTCAGGTTTAGGGTGAGTCCTTCAAAGGGGGAACTAGGTTAAGACTGCAGAAGAATCATGACAGTACATTAGTGATTCATGGTATAATTCTCACCTTCCATGCAGGACTCCCAGGTTCAATTCCTGGCCAATCCACCTCGTGTGTAGCCACTATCCATCTGTCAATGGAGTCTTGTGTTTTGCTATGATTCTGAACAGAT
This sequence comes from Loxodonta africana, assembly GCF_030014295.1. Classification (NCBI taxonomy): domain Eukaryota; kingdom Metazoa; phylum Chordata; class Mammalia; order Proboscidea; family Elephantidae; genus Loxodonta; species Loxodonta africana. The sequence continues at coordinate 193,951,377 of NC_087343.1, forward strand.
CTTTGCAGAGGTCCAGACTAAGATGGACTAGGAAGAAAGGCCCGGGGGTCTACTTCCAAAAATCAGCCAGTGAAAACCTTATGGATCACAACGGTCTGATCTGTAATTAATCATGAGAATGATGCAGAACGAGGCAGCATTTCATTTTCTTGCGTATGGGATCACTGCAAATCAAGGGCTAGCCCATTTGAGGGCAGCTAACAACAACAAGAACAACAAGGATCATGATATAATAAAGATTTGTGAATATTGCAAGTTGAAAATTTTGAGGGGAGGGCTTCAAAGAGACTTGGGGTATAAACTATTGTTTGATGCTTCCTATGGAAGAGTGAATGGATCTTTTGTGGAATGAACAATAAGGTTATTTGGCAATGTTTGTCTTCCTGGGGAAGAGTTTCCTAGAATAGTAATACATTGTATGTAGATGGTTTCAGTTCTCAGCAATTATGTAGGGCTTTGTAGGCCATGGGCTTTGTTCTGGGAATGATGGTATAACAATTAGTTTTTACTGTGTAACACATCACTCCAAAACTTAATGACCTAGCCTAACAACCATTGATTTAACTGACTCTGCAGATTCGTGATTTTGGCTGGGCTCAGCTGGGAGAGTCTTCTGTTGGTTTTGGTTGGATAACTGATGAATCTGCAGTCAGGTAGACAGCATTGCTTCTGAAGGTTTGCTGGTGGGCAGCTTGTATCCCCAGAGTGAGTGGTATGTTGGCTCGTTGGCAAGGATGGCTGGAAGTCTGTGCTCAGATGGGCATCTCTTTTGCTCCATGTCACGGTCTCTCCCTCTCTGCTCGGTCTCAATACGTGGTCTCTCTAGCAGCCTAGCTATATGGACGTGCAAGGCTATATAATGCTAAGCAATTTCTAGCACCTTCCTTCTGGAAAACTTGACTCTCAGTTCCTCCAATCACCTTTACATGTGATTATTCACTTGTTAAAACTAGAGAACGGCGCTATTTTCCTCTTTGCATGCTCAGCATGTAGCTCAGACATTGGGATGCAAGAAATCTCTATGTCACCACTACTCTGAATGGCAGCTGACTCTGATGAGCACTTGCTGTGTGTCATGCAGTAAGTCCTCTAAGTGCACATGTTAGTTAGGATAACGCTAGCTGCTATAGTCAAGCAACCCCCATCTCTGTGGCTGGACACAATAGTTTATTTCTTGTTCAAATGAAGCCCGAACAATGTGCCTTGTAGGCAGGGAGCTCTCTTCCAAGCAGTGTTTCAGGGACCCAGGCTCCTTCCATCTTATGGCTTTGCCATGTCCCAGGATTTTGGAGTTCTCTGGCCAGACCTAGAAGTGACATGCTTCATTTTTACTCACATCTGATTGTCCTGAACTCAGTGTCATGGCCACACTTAACTGCAAGGAGGGTAGACAATGTAGTCTAGCTGAGTGGCCAGGAGAAGAAGGAAGAAGTTTTATGAACAGTTAATTGCTCACAAACTGCTACAAATTGATTAATGCCTTATATCATTTAAAACTTTTAACTACCCCTTGTGGTAGATACTATTATTATCCATATTTTATAGCTAGGAAAAGCAGAGGCTCAGAGGGGTTAAGCAACTTTCCTGAAGACACACAAATTATTAGCATAGCATGGATTCACATTCAGGTGTTCTGGCCATAGACCCTTTTTTTTTTTTTTTTTTTTGTCCATAGACCCTTGCTTTTAATTGAGGAGTGCTGGTGGCATAGTGGTTAAGAGCTTGTCTGCTAACTTGAAGAGTCATGCTTTGAAATCCCCAGCCACTTCACAAGAGAAGGATGTAGCAGTCTCCTTTTGTAAAGATTTACAGCCTTGAAAACCCTGTGGGGCAGTTCTACTCTGTCCTATAGGGTCACTACGATGCTTTTAATCATTACATTAAACCAAAAACCGTTTGCCATCAAGGTGATTCTGACTCATGTGACCTCATGTGTGAAGAGTAGCACTGCTCCATAGGGTTTTCAAGGTTGTAACTTTTTGGAAGCAGATTGCCAGACCTTTCTTCCAAGGCATTTCTGAGTGGGTTTGAACTGTCAACCTTTTGGTTAGTAGCTGACATATTGCTGAAAACCGTTGACGAAGTTGAACTTTGATTCTCCTTGGTGAGAATCAAACTGTGGTGCCAAACTCACAGGTTAAATTCTGCTATGCCTTCTAAGCACGGCCACAGCGTCCCCCAATTCCTTGGGGGGCCATTCACATCACAGTCCATAGAAATGCCACTTTCTAGAATTGTGCAGTGCGCAACCTGTGCGTCCTTCCATAGCAGCCCTGCTTCTTAGTAACAGATGAATTCAACAAGCATTTCCTCTATACCTACAGTTTGCCAAGTACCAGGCTGTATGTTTTCATGCAATTTATTTCATTGCAGGGACTCCCTAAAGATGCGCCTGATTAACTGGATATACATTAAGCAGAGCTTGTAGTCATGGAATTTTCTGGTTGGCCACATTCTGCCCAAGTGGAAAAGGCTTTTGCTCTTTTGAAAACTTGCCATTTCTTCAGAACTCACCAAGTTCCTTTTGGTGCCCACATTTGTGCTCCTGCCCCTACGGCAGGCTGGAACAAAGGCAAATTCCCTCCACATCTCAGCCTCACTGAGCATGCTCTGCACAAAGCCAGCCGACAATGCCATTTTGCCACTTTTCCCTCTTCTGGTTGGATAATTGCATTGTCAAGAATTACTTATCATACATTTAACACTTAATACCTATTTATTATGAGTTCATGTAACTGCTATTTAAAGAATAATCCCTGCTAACTCCCTTCTACCCTATTTGATGCCACTCTGATTCTGTAATTGCCGGTTTCTGCGATATTATGCCACGAAACCTGAAAGCATAATTGGTTGTTTCATTCCAGACAATACGTTTTCAAGGTGCTTAAAGCTTAACTGGCAGATCTGAAGTGCAGCAGAGGCAGTCAGGTGAGCATGTGAATGGCAAGACGGCTGCACAGCTCGTTTATACAGTAGCCAAACAGGACGACAGAGGGTAAAACGGTTCCAATAAAAATCAAAGGGAGGGGGAACAAGATTCTTTTGTGCAGACCCTTTGTTTTAACTTTTCATTGGCTGGCAGTGCTTTTTTGGCTGGAGCAAATCAGCCCCAAAAAGAAGCAGGAAAAGCAAGGTGGAAAATGGGCCTGTGGCTGAGCAACAGATGGGGTTTTGGAGCAGAGGAATAATTGTGGCGCTTGGCGAGGTCCCATGGGAGAATGGTGGGGCTACAGGCTAGTCTTTGCAAGGCCTCCTTCCTCCAGCCTGACCCTCAACGCTCTTAAGTCTCCTCCTTTCCCAGAGGTCCCTTAGGCTCATCTGCCCCAGGATGCTTGTTTTTCAGTCTCATAAGTAACGATTTACTTGTTTAAACCAAGGTGATAATGACTGATATATGTGCTGTGGCTTACCTGTTTTCTTCCTTTCATCTTCCCCTCCTTCTTTCCTTCCTTCCTTCCTTCCTTCCTTCCTTCCTTCCTTCCTTCCTTCCTTCCTTCCTTCCTTCCTTCCTTCCTTCCTTCCTTCCTTCCTTCCTTCCTTCTTTCCTTCCTTCCCTCCTTCCCTCCTTCCCTCCCTCCCTCCCTCCTTCCTTCCTTCCTTCCTGAGAAAACTAGGGTGTGCACGTTTTTTGTCTGCACTGATGACATGGGTTCTAGGAGAGTAGAAATAAGCTTTCCCTGGCCCGGAGCTCTGAGACGGGCTTTTTAGGAGGGCATTTATGTAAAGAGCACCATGTGACAAAATGGATGATATGCTCAGTCACTCGTTCATTCATTCAATCACTCATTCTTTCAGACACCTTTTATGACAAAGCTTTCTGACAGGAAACTAGAAGAACAAACCTCTGACCTCACAGAGCTCAGTCTAGTCATGGCAGATTTTCCAGAAAACATTAATGGCATCCCCAGATAGCTGCTGTGTCAGCAATTCCCTGTGGAGGTGATGCTTCAGGTGATATACCACACGGGAGCACCCCATTTTTTCTTCCCACCACCCCTATCTGCCCTGCGTTTCACTTCTCGGCAATCTGATGGGGTCACGCTCCCTGCTTTCAAGATAAACAATTCGATTCAGTCAACAGCCACTGAGTATCTATGGGGCACTAAGTCCCTAAATTCAGATGACTGAGATGAGTCCCTGCCTTTAAAGAGGTTCTAGAATAATCAAGGAAGTCCCTGGCAGGCACCAATGGTTAAGTACTTAGCTACTAACCAAAATGTTGGTGGTTTGAACACACCCAGAGGTGCCTCAGAAGAAAGGCTAGGTGATCTACTTCCCAAAAATCAGCCATCGAAAATCCTATGGAGCACAGTTCTGCTCTGACCCACAGAGTGGCCATGAGTCAGCTCAACAGCAACTGGTTTTAGAAGAGTTGAGGGGACAGAGAAGTAAATGCCTAATTTCAACATCAGTGAGGCACATGTTAAAACGGGGTCTGGAAGCACCAAAGAGGATCTTGGCATATGTGAATACCTGCATGTGTACATGCACACGTGGTATACTCGGGGATTTAGGTGAGCGAGCTGCAGCTGGACACAAACCCCTGTGCATGGTGATGATAATCCTGGCCACCATTTACTGATCACTTGGCTCTGCCAGGAGTCAAGGTTTCCCTGTCCCTGCATGTTTGCATGTATTACTTTTTATATCAACTTGATGAGGTAACTAGTTGCCATCAAGTCGACTCTGACTAATGGCAACCCATGGTGATCCATGAGATCTCTAGGCCTTTTTTCCAAGACACCTCTGGGTGGATTTGAACCTCCAACCTTTCCATTAGCAGCAAACACATTAACCAGGTAGAAACTGCTATTGCCACCATTTGACTGATCAAAGACTTGGAGAGATTAAGTGGCCAGCCCCAAAGGACACAGCTGGTAAATGGAGGATCTGCGATTCCAAGCCACTCCTCTCTGGTACCAGAGCCCGTAGCCCATCTGTTAGGGAACGCTGCTTCCCATTACAGCACATGATGGTGATGATAATGTAATAAGGCAAAACTGAGATACCTGCGTGAAATCTTGTCAACTGGCACGAACAGTTCTGTGAGGGAGAGTCTGGCCATTAGAAAGTTTCGGCAAATGACACAAGGTTCTAAGATTTGAAGCAGGAAGAGAGTTTTACTTGTTGCTCTGTAAAGAAGGGAATGAAAAAAGGGAAGCTGGAAATGTGAGGAAGGAGAAAAAGGGGGCCGGCAAGGCAGGAAGTGGAGGTAGCTGGGGCCAGGCCAGGCGATGGGGCAGTAAACCTCTAGTGTGTAGGCAGCTGGGGGATGTGGGCACAGCTGGAGGGCATTCTGGGACCAGTGAAACCCAGACTCCGTTTGAGCAGGTTGGCGTTGACTGTGATGTCAGCCCTCTTAGTCTCCGTATCTCTCCCCAAACAGAAAGTCAACTGTCCCTTGGTGACCTTTGAGGAAAGCAATGAGTTTTATATCTGAGCCACACGGCCTGGCCATTGAGGTTACATGTGAGAAAGTGGGAGCCCAAGAGGCCAAGGAGGCTGTGAGGACAGTAAAGCCAGGAATTCTAGAGACCTTCGGGCTTCCACAGACTGTAGGATGCGGTTGGGGAGCTGGGTGGGTTTAAAGAAAATCTGACTTTGATCTAAAGGGAGAGAGAGGCCTCTGCTGATGTACTGTGTATATGAAGAGACAGAGAGAGATTGAACTCAGAATTAATAACCTGAAAGTTGTGCTGTCCAGTGCAGTAACCATCAGCTCCCTTGACTGCTGAGTTCTTGAAACTCTAGTGCCACATGTTGGAATGATAATATTTTAGATAGAAAACCAGTTGCCAAGTCCTCTCTGACTCATGGCAACCCCATGCGTGTCAGAGTAGAACTGTGCTCCATAGGGTTTTCAACAGCCAATTGTTTTGGAAGTAGATCACCAGACCTTTCTTTCGAGGTGCCTCTGGGTGGAATTGAACCTCCAACCTTTCGGTTAGCAGCTGAGAACATCAACTCTTTGTACCACCTACGAAATATTTTCTACAAATGTAGTAGGTTAAGTGAAATATATTACTAAAATTGATTTTGCCCGTTTCTTTTTACTTATTTTTTTTTAGCGTGACGACCAGAAGATTTACGATTACCCACCCATGTGACTCACATCATATTTCTACCAGCTGGCACTGAACTAGAGGAATCAGCCATAAGCTGGTAGCTGGATCCCTGAGAACGTGCCCCATGTATCTCAAGGGGGAGCTCGGCATTCCCCTTGATGGGGCAAGTCATCATTGTGAAGGACTCTCTGGGGCTCTCCACTCACTGAATACCAGTCACATGACATCCCAGATGACCTTGCAGTGGAGTAGGTGGGGTGGGACAGGTATTATCAATCCTGCTAAGAACCCATTTCCTAATAAGAGGACAGGTGTATAAAAGTGGTGAGACCACTGAGAATGAGAAGATCACTCTTTCCTGGGTGAACAGAGAAAGCACCCTGTGGTCTATGAGGTGGGTCATGTCTGATGAACACGCATTTCCTGGCTGGAAGGGGTGTGGGGACAGCAGGGACAAAGGCAGGCAGGCCCCCTGGCCCCACTGGAATCCCTGGGTGGTGGAAATGATTCGAGGTCCGAATCCTCCCAGAGGCACCTTGGAAGAAAGTCCTGATGATCTACTTCCAAAAAATTAGGCAACTGAAAAACTGATTGAGCACAGTTCTACACTGATACGCATGCGGTCGCCATGAGTCAGAGTTTACTGGACAGCAATGGTCAACTGTTCTGGCTACACTACTTTCTCAGGCTGGAGGCAGCGTCCAGCTCTGATTTGCTTCCAAACATCTCTTCTAATGGTGTCCAGGACTGCCTCAAGCAGGGCGAGATGCTGAGATATTTTCCAATAGGAAGACACAGTCTTTAAACCTCATCAAAGCTTAGAACTCAAAAAGTTTAGGCATTTTCCGCCCAAATGAGGAGAGATAATCTTAGAATGAGATCGTGTTGCACACTAATTAAAAAGAAAAGTTGCTCACATGATAGGAATGATGAAGAAAGGGGAATGTTTCCGTACTGCTTGACTTGAGACAGAACAAATATCAGAAGCAAGGCAGCCAGTCATCTCTTCAATGTATAAAAGCCATCAGCCTCGAAATACATCAGGAGAAGAAATTCTGACAGAGTGTTTGAGCTTTAGCCTCCTCTGACAAACACTTCCTGCAGCAACTGACTTCTGAGTGGGTGGATCCATCAGAGCCAGAACTGTCACTTGCAAGGGAGTCCTGACTCAGAGAGATGAACGTGAAATGAACCTTTTGATTCTTCACAAAATTTCTTGAGGTTGTTGTCTTCAGAGCATTCATTTGTGTGTGGAGCTTTCATTGGGAGCACTCATTGTTGTTCTTGATAGCTGCAGTTATGTTGTCCTCCAACTTCTGGCGACCCCATGCACAGTAGAACGAAAAACTGCCCGGTTCTGTGCCATCCCCATGATTGGCTGTGGATTGGACCCTTGTGATCCATAGGGTTTTCACTGGTGACTTTCGAAAGTAGATCACTGGGCCTTTCTTCTTAGTTTGTCTTAGTCTGGAAGCTCCGCTGAAACCCATTCAGCATCATAGCAACAGCTAGCCTCCACTGACTGACGGGAGGTGACAGTGCATGAGGTTCATTAGCCAGGGATCGAACCCGCGTCTCCTGCACGGGAGGTGGGAATTCTACCACTGAACCACTACTGCCTTCTTGTTCGTGGCTACCATGGGGAGGGTGATGGTTTATTAATACTTTTATGACCTGAGGCAGAGGGCCTGTGAGTCTCTGTGGAGAAGCTGTTTCCATGGTATTGTCTTCCTAGCTATGCACTCTCATGGACTCAGACACCTAATGAGGATTCAACTTTAGATGGGGACCCACACCCCTACAAGGCTTTCTGCCTTTGAAAGCTTACTTGTCAGCTCTACAGTCCACGTAGGCCAAGCTGATAAGTGTTCCTAGATGGAAGCTCTTTCTGCTTAAAGCGACTATTTATCACGCGTTTACTATGTGCCATACACTATGCAAAGTCCTGAAGGTGTGTTAATTTTATTTACTCCTCAATCAACACTTTGAATTAAATATGATTGTAATCTCGCTGTTATAGATGAGGAAACTGAGGTGCACAGATGTGAATTCACTTGTTCTGACTACTAACTGGTCAGCCTAAGATTCAGATCCAAGCTGCCTGACCCCCAGGCCAGAACCCTTGACCACCCTGAGGTGTTGTCCTAGGCTTCCTGGAGGAAAACATATTTTATTTGTATGGATTAGAAAAACCACCTTGTACCAGAAGTGCCACTGGCAAGTATTAAAATCTGTTATTGATTGCGGAGTCATCATAGCCATTGCTTTTTTGTTCTTTGGGAATTTATAGCTTGATAACAGAATTCTTCCACCTTGCCTACTTCTCTTCCTTTTTCCTTCCTTTCTTCATCTCCCTTCTTCCTCCTCCTCTCTTTCCTTCCTTTTTTCCTTCCCCCCTCCTTTTCCTCCCTCCCTCTCTCTTCCTTTCTTCTTCCCCCTGCTTCCTTTCCTTTTTTCCCTCTCTTTCTTCCTTCCCCCCTGTATCTCTCTTTCCCTCTCTCCCTCCTTCTCCTAGCTCCATCCTATCCCTGTTGGTAAAATGATTGTTTCTGAACATGAAGAAGTGACTGTTAACTTTATTGAGTGAAGGTGGGTTGATGCCACTGAGGAAGGGGTGCAAGTCTAGGCCCAGCTCACCCACCACAACCCCCTCACCGTGGGCTTCCGTGTTTGCCCCCAAGAGAATATGCATTGGCAGCTGGGGCTCCCTGGACCCAGAAACCAGTGATTTACTTATGAGTGTCTTCCTTTGTGAATGTGAAAAGGCTCTCTGTGTTCATCTGGAAGCCTGAGACTAGTAGCACATCAGTACAGCACAGGCCACGTAAGTACTAATTAGAGAGATAATGGGGGGTGGTGGGGTGGGGTAAACAAAGATGAATTCTGAACAGGTTCAGGCTGGCCAAGTTCTTTGTGGCCCACCTGTCCTAAAGTCTCCAAGGATGGTGTTTTCAGTCCAGTCATTTTGCTTTATAGCAAGAACCTGAAGGGCCATAGTCTAGCTGCTTCTTGGGCTATTTATGATGCTGTGCTCTTTGAATCATTTTGCAGGTTGATGTGGAAAAGCAGGTATAATCCCACAGAACCAGGAGCAGCAGGCATGGCTGAGACCATTGAAAAACCTGTGGTCCTGCTCTTTGGGATTTTCACTAAGAGGAAGCGACTTCCCCATTTCTGCTGAAGAACTGAAGACCAGTCTGTTGGGTGCAAGCAGAGATCAGCTGGTGAATGGTAAGAAAATGATTGCACATTAATAGAGCTGTCAAAATTTTGCTAAAAATAGTATAATTTCTTCCCAGTGTTGTTTCAGAGCTTTGGGTTGCTAGAAGCTTGTAATTAACACCTGAGACAGGATGAAATGGCTTTCCCACACCATACGCGTCTCCGAGTTTACACATGGGGAGTTGTGCCTGAATGTGGCTCGCTTCCATTTGCTGATGAAGCACTTGGTATGTGTGGGGGGTGAAAAATCTTCTAAATTCACCACTGGCTGTGAGACTTTATCAGCCAACATTTATGTACATATCTGGTAGGTGCTGAGTGCTGTGTTAACCTCGGGGAGGCAGGGCTCTCCGCTTGGTGAGGCTGATGGTATTGAACCCTGTGGGTGTAGTGATAGAATTCTCACCTTCCATGTGGGAGACCCAGGTTCAATTCTCAGCCAATGCATCTCATGTGAAGCCCCCACACATCTCTCAGTGGAGGATTGGGTGTTGCTATGATGCCAAACACGTTTCAGCAGAGTTTCCAGACTAAGATGGACTAGGAAGAAAGGCCTGGCTATCTACTTCGGAAAATCAGCCAATGAAAACTCTATGGATCACAATACTCCAATCCCATTGCACATAGGATCACCATGAGTTGGGGCCAACTCGATGGCAGTTAACAATAACATTGAGCCCTATAGGGATGCTTCTAAGGGTTTTTTTTTTTTTTTAATGTATTACCTTGTTTAATTTCCACAACGGAGGCCCAAGAGGCTAGGAGATTGCCCAGAGTCACTCAGAGAGTAAATGGCAAAGTTGGCATACAAACTCAGTCTGTCTGGCTCCAGACCTTGAGCTCTTAATCATGGTGCTATGCTGATGATCCTAAGACACAGATGCTTTTGCAGTGGAAGTCCCTGGTTACATGCTTGGCTGGTAACGAAAAGGCTGGAGATTTGAGTCTACCCAGAGGTACTTCAGAAAAATGTCCTAGTGATGTACTTCTGAAAAACCAGCCATTGAAAACGCTATGGAGCACAGTTCTACTCTGACACACTCGGCGTTGCCATGAGTCAGAGTCCAGTCGATGGTACTGGCAATAGAGAATTGTACATAGTTCTGTAGGGGCTCTGGAGAGGGTTGATCAGCTTTCTGGAGTCTACTAGTATCCTTCCAACGTCATCCAAATGTTTTTGACCACAACACTATTAATTATAAAAAACGAGCACTTTTATTTTTTTTTTTCCTTTATTGTATATGTTTTCCTTTACAAATGATCTCTTTGTACTGGTGAACTATATATTTTATATTATGCTGGTGAGATATGGAGTAACAGGAACTCTAGTTCATTGCTGGTGGGAATGCAAAGCGGGACAGCCACTTTGGAAGACAGTTTGGCAGCTTCTCAAAAGCTAAACATAGGCTTAACATATGATCCAACAATTGCACTCCTAGGTATTTACCTAAATGAGTTGAAAACTTATGTCCACAAAAAAACTTGCGTATAAATGTTTATAGCAGCTTTATTCATAATGACGCAAATTGGAAGCAACCAAGATGTTTTTCAATGGGTGACTAGACTGTGATACAGTCATACAATGGAGTTTTATTCAGCAATAAGAAGAAATGGGCTGTCAAGCTACGAAAACACATGCTAAGTGAAAGAAGTCAGTCTGAAAGACAAAAACTATATGCTGTATGATTTCAACTCTACAGCCTTCTGGTAAAGGCAAAACTGTAGAGACGGTAAAAAGATCAGTGATTGCCAAGGGTTGGCGGGGGGAGGGATGAATAGGTGGAGCACAGGGCATTTTTAGGGTGATGAAACTATTCTGCATGATACGGTAATAGTGGACACATGACATTATGCATTTGTTAAAACTCAGGACTGTACAACCCAAAAAGCGAACCCCATTGTAAACTAAGGACTTCATTTAGTAAAAATATATCAGTATCGGTTCATCAGTTGTGAAAAATGTGCCACACCAATGCAAGATGTTAATAACAGGGGAAGCAATGTGCAGGGGAAGGGGGTTAATGGGAACTCTCTCTACTTTCTGTGCGATTTCACTCTAACCTAAAACTGCTCTAAAAATAATACCTATTAATAAAAGACACTTGCACACAAAGTAAAAATGCGTGAGATAAAAAGTAATAAGAAGTAGAAGTTCTAAAATGTTTTCCTAGACCTTCCAGGGCAAATTAAACTCCTCCCCCTTTTGGAATCAACTGCACTAGGGGCAGGGCCTACGTTTGTTTGTTAATCACTGTATTTCCAGAGCCTATTGGAGCAGGTCTCCAGTGAGCATTTGTTGAATCATTGGATGGATAAGCTGATGGACTGTTGGATGGATAAGCTGATGGACTAATGAATGGATGGATAGACGGATGATGGAGGGAAAATTGATGAATAGATAAATGGGTGATGGATGGAGGATTGATAGATTAATGGATGGTGGATGGAGGATTGATGGATGAAGGATGGATGATGGATGGAAGATTGATGAATGGATGGGTGAATGGATTTTGATCACATACCGCTATTAGTTATAAAAAAACGAGCACTGCCTTTATTGCATATATTTTCATTTACAAATGATCTGTTTGTACGGGTGAACTACATATTTTATATTAAAATGCTGGTGAGATCTGGAGCAACAGGAACTCTTGTTCATTGCTGGTAGGAATGCAAAGTGGGACAGCCACTTTGGAAGACAGGAAAACACCATTGTAGAGGAAACGGTGTTTGAAGTATTTGCAAAATGGGGAGAGTTGGGAGAGGCATGCCAGAGGGAAACAATAGCTGTGCTAAGGCCTAGAAGCATGTTTCTGAAAGAGCGGAGAAGCTGGTGGATAAGATGTGTGGTGGGGACAGGGCTAGGATTATGGAAGAACCTTGGATATCACACTCAGAGTTTGGCCCTTATGGTGTAGGAGTGGAGGCTGTCAGAGGCCTGTACGCAGGATATGATGATCACTCTGTCCACTGGGAAGGGTAGGATAACAGGCTGGAGCAGAGGGGACGAGTGAAGAGATCATTGCAATATTTGCATGACAAACTTCTCTAAGGGAGAATATTTAGGACTTGCTGACCAATTGCATGATTTGGGACAATAAGTGATTTGAGACAGGGGTCTGCCAGGGCTCTGGCTTGGGTAGATGGATGGCGATGTCACTAACTGATACAGGAAACTCAGAATGGAGAGCAGCTCTTTTAGAAGAAAAGAGGAACAACCATAGCTAACATATATTGAGTGTTGACTACACGCTGAGCACTTTCCATATATCATCACATTTAATTCTCAAGAGAATCCATTATCATTGATTATAATTTTACAGATGCAAAAACTGAAGATCAGAGTAGGTAAGTAACTTGGGCAGATGCGCAGCCCTGGACCAATTTGTTTTGAACAGGGGATAGGGTCACATGCAAAGATGGCCCAGGAGAAGGGAGCATTTCTAGGCAGATAACAGCATCACATCTCCATTATAGAATGTATCACTCTCCACTGAAATTAACTCTTTTATTTTAATAGAGGCATATTTAAAATATTTTTAATATTTTTAATTATACACGTAATACATGAATGTACTCTTCCTGTAAAACATAACTTCACAACTACAGATAAGGATACATTCATTTGCTACCACTCAAATTCTATTCTTTTCCACTCTTCCTTGAAAACAAGTTAACAATTTGGTGCACATCTTTACAGGCCTTTTTCTATGAAATTGCTGTCTATATGTATCATGGAAGATAGTATTTCTTTTGTGCATTTTTTAAAAATAATTTTTATTGTGCTTTAAGTGAAAATTTACAAATCAAGTCAGTCTCTCACACAAAAACCCATATACACCTTGCTACACACTCCCAGTTACTCTCCCCCAATGAGACAGCCTGCTCTCTCCCTCCATTCTCTCTTTTCGTGTCCTTTTCACCAGCTTCTAACCGCCTCCACCCTCTCATCTCCCCTCCAGGCAGGAGATGCCAACCTGGTCTCAAGTGTCCACCTGATCCAAGAAGCTCACTCCTCACCAGCATCCCTCTCCAACCCATTGTCCAGTCCAATCCATGTCTAAAGAGTTGTCTTCGGGAATGGTTCCTGTCCTGGGGCAAAAGAAGGTCTGGGGGCCATGACCACCGGGGTCCTTCTAGTCTCAGACCATTAAGTCTGGTCTTATGAGAATTTGGGGTCTGCATCCCACTGCTTTCCTTCTCCCTCAGGGGTTCTCTGTTGTGTTCCCTGTCAGGGCAGTCATCGGTTGTAGCTGAGCACCATGTAGCTCTTCTGGTCTCAGGATGATGTAGTCTCTGGTTCATGGGGCCCTTTCTGTCTCTCGGGCTCGTAATCACCTTGTGTCCTTGGCATTCTTCATTTTCTTTTGATCCAGGTGGGTTGAGACCAATTGATGCATCTTAGATGGCTGCTTGCTAGCGTTTAAGACCCCAGACACCACTCTTCAAAGTGGGATGCAGTATGTTTTGTTAATAGATTTTATTATGCCAATTGACTTAGATGTCCCCTGAAACCATGGTCCCCAGACCCCTGTCCCTGCTATGCTGGCCTTCGAAGCATTCAGTTTATTCAGGAAACTTCTTGGCCTTTGGTTTAGTCCAATTGTGCTGACCTCCCCTGTATTGTGTGTTGTCTTTCCCTTCACCTAAAGTAGTTCTTATCTACTATCTAATTGGTGAATACCGCTCTCCCACCCTCCCTCCCTCCCCCCCTCGTAACCACAAAAGAATGTTTTCTTCTCAGTTTAAACTATTTCTCAAGTTCTTATAATAGTGGTCTTACACAATATTTGTCCTTTTGCAACTAATTTCACTCAGCATAATGCCTTCCAGGTTCCTCCATGTTATGAAATGTTTCACAGATTCCTCACTGTTCTTTGTCGATGCGTAGTATTCCATTGTGTGAATATACCATAATTTATTTATCCATTCATCCGCTGATGAGCACCTTGGTTGCTTCCATGTTTTTGCCATTGTAAACAGTGCTGCAATAAACATGGGTGTGCATATATCTGTTCGTGTAAAGGCTCTTATTTCTCTAGGATATATTCCAAGGAGTGGGATTGCTGGATTGTATGGTAGTTCTATTTCTAACTTTTTAAGGAAGCGCCAAATCGATTTCCAAAGAGGTTGTACCATTTTACATTCCCACCAGCAGTGTAGAAGTGTTCCAATCTCTCCACAGCCTCTCCAGCATTTATTATTTTGTGGTTTTTGGATTCATGCCAGCCTTGTCAGAGTGAGATGAAATCTCTTGTAGTTTTGATCTGCATTTCTCTAATGGCTAATGATTGTGAACTTTTCCTCATATATCTGTTAGCTACGTGAATGTCTTCTTTAGTGAAGTGTCTATTCATATCTTTTGCCCATTTTTTAATTGGGTTATTTGTCTTTTTGCAGTTGAGTTTTTGCAGTATCATGTAGATTTTAGAGATCAGGCGCTGATCAGAAATGTCATAGCTAAAAAGTTTTTCCCAGTCTGTAGGTAGTCTTTTTACTCTTTTGGTGAGGTCTGTGGATGAGCATAAGTGTTTGATTTTTAGGAGCTCCCAGTTATCTAGTTTTTCTTCTACATGCTTTACAATGTTTTCTATACTGTTTATGCCATGTATTAGGGCTCCTAACGTTGTCCCCATTTTTTCTTCCATGATCTTTATTGTTTTAGATTTTATATTTAGGTCTTTGATCCATTTTGAGTTAGTTTTTGTGCATGGAGTGAGGTATGGGTCTTGTTTCATTTTTTCGCAGATGGATATCCAGTTATGCCAGCACCATTTGTTAAAAAGACTAGTCTTTTCCCCATTTAACTGTTTTGGGACCTTTGTCAAATATCAACTGCTCATATGTGGATGAATTTATGTCTGGATTCTCAATTCTGTTCCATTGGTCCATGCATCTGTTGTTGTACCAGTACCAGGCTGTTTTGACTACTGTGGCGGTATAATAGGTTCTAAAATCTGGTCAAGTAAGGCCTCCCACTTTGTTCTTCTTTTTCAGGAATGCCTTATTTATCCGGGGCCCCTTTCCCTTCCATTTGAAATTGGTGATTTGTTTCTCCATCTCATTAAAGAATGTTGTTGGAATTTGGATCGGAATTGCATTAAATGTATAGATTGCTTTTGCTAGAATAGACATTTTTATAATGTTAAGTCTTCCTATCCATGAACAAGGTATGTTCTTCCACTTATGTAAGTCTCTTTTGGTTTCTTGCAGAAGTGTACTGTAGTTTTCTTTGTATAAGTCTTTTACATCTCTGGTAAGATTTATTCCTAAGTATTTTATCTTCTTGGGGGCTACTGTCAATGGCATTGATTTGGTGATTTCCTCTTCGATGTTCTTTTTGTTGGTGTAGAGGAATCCAAGTGATTTTTGTATGTTTATCTTGTACCCCGATACTCTGCTGAACTCTTCTATTAGTTTCAGTAGTTATCTGGAGGATTCCTTAGGGTTTTCTGTGTATAAGATCATATCATCTGCAAATAGAGATACTTTGACTTCTTCCTTGCCAATCTGGTTGCCCTTTATTTCTTTATCTAGCCTAAGTGCTCTGGCTAGGACTTCAGCACCTTTTGTGCATTTTTATATATAAATTTTTTTTTATGGTACATATTTATTTACTTATTCAAACAATATTTATTGAATGCCTACAATATGCCAGGTGTTGTTCTAGGGCAGAGCCTAGCAAACGTCCTGTAAAGGGCCAGATAATAAGGTTTTCAGTGGCTGATATTCCCCCCTCCCACACCCAGGCAGATTTAGATAGTCAGGCCTTTCTTTTGAGGAGCCTCTGGGTGGACTCAAACAACCTTCAGGTTAGCAGCTAAGAGCATGAACCACTCGTACCACCCAGGGACTCCTTTGTTTTCTATACAATCTTTAAATATGTAAAAACCATCTTTAACTTATGGGCTGGGGCCTGGATTGGCCCAAGGGTCTTAATTTGTTGACCCCTGTTCTAGGAGTTGATCCCTGTTCTAGGAGGTACCACTGAACAAAATAGCCCCAAATCCCTTTTATTCAACGCTATACCCTTGAAATATTTTCATCTTATTTAGTATACTTTTATTTCATTATTTTAAATAACAGCAATTTCTTTGTATTTAAAAGTATTTCTTTGCACGGACTGGAATTATTTCTCAAGTCTGGCTTTCCTATGGACCCTAATACCAGCTCCTTAGGACAGGAACTGTGACTAAGTCATCTTGGTATTTCAAGTGCCCAGTACAGGGCTAGGCACAGAGTGAGCACTCAAACAAGACTGGTTGAATTAATCAACAGATGAATGAAAATTTTCATAAAATGAAGAAGGATAAGCTACACAGTAAGTGGCCCCTGACTTCATGGAGCGTTTCCATGAAGAACACCATATCCTGGCCATCCTGGCCCACAGGGCTAATCTGTTTCTAACTCTCTGGATGTCTTTGGCCAGTTTGTAAGTCACTCACAGAGTAAGAAAGAATGCTAGAAGGTCTCCCAGCATACTAGCAGTGGAGTTATGATCGCTCATTCAGAATGCCAGGGAAGCAGCACTCAGGCTCTGAAGTCGTGCTTTAATTCCACTCTGATGGGCATGAGAGGAGCCCTGGTTGCTCAGTGGTTAAGAGCTCCGCTGCTAACCAAAAGGTTGGCAGTTCCAATCCACCAGTAGCTCCTTGGAAACCCTATGACACAGTTCTACTCTGTCCTACAGGGTTGCTATGAGGCAAAATCAACTCAACGGCAACGGGTTTTGGGTATGAGTAGGAGTCCCTGGGTGGTGAAAACGGTTAATGTGCTTGGCTTCTAAGTGAAAGGTGGGAGGTTTGAATCTACCCAGAGGCACCTGGGAAGAAAGGCCTGGTGATCTAATTCCAAAAGATCAGTCAACGAATACCCTATGGAGCACAGTTCAACTGTAATACACATAGAGTTGCCATGAGTTGGAATTGACTCCACGGCAACTGGTTGGTTTTGGGGCAGGAGTAACAAAGATGTAGGATGCACATGGACTGCACAGGGAAAGCTAGTACTCGCCAGTGCAGACTGAATCTCTGTCAGACCAGTCTCTGGCCATACCATCTACTTCTTGTGAGAACTGGGCAAAATGGCTTCACCTCTCTGCGCCTCTGTTATCTCACCGGCAAAATGGAGATAATGCCTCTTGTCTTTGAGGGTTTCTGGTGAAGATTAAACCTGTTGATATTTCCAAAGTACTTGGCAAAGTGCCTGGCACTAGGGACTGAGAATTTTTAGGATGCCTCCTCTGTGTGGAACAGACCAGCCTGATAATTTGTTGTTGTTATTATTACAATGAGTCCAAAATACCAGGGCACCCAAGGCTTACCCAGAGAGTTTGCCTCTCTCTTCTTCTCCATCCCTGTGCAGGACTAAGCAATGCCTCTCATTCACACTTCTACTGCCTCAGTCCAATCCTGAGAGGCTTCTCTTGTCTGAAGGGGCCAGAGCCCCACAGCTGAGGCAGCTCAATGCTTATAGGGAGTAACAGGAGGGGTGGAGTGTGATACTGCAGTTGAGCCACAGCCAAAATTAGCAGGTAGTCATCATGGCGGAGGGGAACCAGGCATGGAGAGGCATTGTGACCCTTAAACCAGATGCCGTCAATTCTGATTCATGGTGACCCTATGTGTGTCAGAGCAGAGCTGTGCTTCCAAGGGTTTTTCAATGGCTGATTTCCAGAAGTAGATCACCAGGCCTTTCTTCTGAGGTGCCTCTGGGTAGACTCAAACCTCCAACCCTTTGGTTAGCAGCCAAGTATGTTAACTGTTTGCACTACCCAGGGCCTCCAGGATAAACTTTGTCTTTTACAGAAACATTAAACAAGTGCTCATGATCCTGATCACAGAGTGACTGAAGCAGAGGTTTAATAGGCTGAAATCACTCACTCTCTCTGCTTGATGCAGATTTGCAGTCTGAGTTCTGAGAAGTGGGCTGAGGACCTTGGAGCACCTTGTTTAATTAAGCACAACAGGTACTGGTCTTAGTGTGTTCATCTCTTCTGGTGCTCTGACTCGCCACCGTGATGTCCAAAGGCTTAGACTACATGTCAAGTATTTCCCTAAGGGAAGCTGGAATTGGGGAGCCATTAGGAAGTGAGAAAACCCAAGGGGTCAGCTTGTTCCTTGGCTTCTCTCTTGGGCCATGTAGGGCCTCCACTTCCTGGCGTGTTCCTTTTTCTCCATGCATCTGTGCCCTCTTCTCTCTTCTCTACCAACAGGACCTGGGAATCCATGTGGTGTCTCCAGCTCTCAGTTACAGCTTGCTCATGGTCCTTTGTGGACCCTTGGCCCCCATCTCCACCTCATCTGCCAGCATCAGCTCCCAGGAGGTCCTCCCTCTCTTGAAATTTACAAGTTCTGACTCCCTTGTAGTGCAGTCTGATCGGCTCAGTTTATGGGCTGGCTGGGCTTGGGGTAGGCACCGATCTACTTCTGGTTCCATTTCTCTGGTCCAGGATGCTGACCTGTCCTGCTGCTAAATCAAGCTTTGCACTCCTGCCACTAGTGCTATGTCCTTATACCCAGAGAACAGAGTTTTAATTACCTTCCTGGTGTTTCACTAAAAAAAAAAATAAAAAGTTGCTGGAATTTAGGTTTTTCTGTTTTGCATTGAACCTTGAAAGAAATTAGAAAATCCAAAGCTTGGGAAGCAGTTGGGATTCTTCTAATAATTTAGAGTCAAATCTGAATTTGGAACCTGGCTTTACCACTTGTCACCTGGGTGACCAACATTCTCATCTTTAAAATAGGATGCTTGTTTTACCCTCTACCTCAAAGGTCTGATTATTGAGACAAAATTTGATAAAGAATATAACGCAACACGACGTAGCATAACTCATATTATATTATATCATATCATATTGTATTACATTAACGTCTCTTTCAGTTGCAAGTGACAGAACTTAATTTCTGATTATATGAGCTTATGGCTCATATAATGGGGAAACCCAAGTGTTGGCTTCCTTCAGGCACAGTTGGATCCAGGATTCAGGATCAAAAACAAGACCATTGCCATCTTGCTCTTCAACTTGCTGCAACCAAACTTCATTCCTAGACAGGTTTTTTTTTACACTGTGGCAAGGTGGTCACAGGTAGCCAAGGCCTGTGTGTCCCTATAGCCTCAATCTCAGACAAAGATAAAGCATCCTTATTAATAGGCTCAGTGTGCATCACACAAGACAGTCTAATTGTCCTCGTGAAAGAAGTAAACCAGGCGTGATTTTTCTTTGCCTTAAACCCTTCTCTTTTCCCCCTGCACCCCGCCCCTTTGCTACTTCCCCTAACCTTTCATTAATCAAGAAACTACAAAGTGCGTGAAAACAGCTCTTGGAAATACCGTCTGACAGCTATCGGGATGGGCTCGCACTCATGACCCTGAGGAAAGGCATGACAATAGGAACAACCTTCAATCATGACTTTTACAGATTAAGGATGTAGTCTCCTACTTGAGCCAAACTGCAAGGACATGTATCCTCTCTTCTCACCGTATGAAACTCCAGCTCTGTGTCGACTCAGGGAGTGACCTGCTCTTCAGATGCTCCCTAGTATGACTCACCACCATGGGGAAGACTTTAGCCTCTACGTGAGTCCCTTACATCTTCTGACATCCTTCCATGGATTATGTGCTTATCCACAAGCCAGTCACTGTGGCTGTTGTGGGGGCGAGGAGGAACACTAGGATTGGCTGTCCATGTGCTGATGCATGACTAAGTGGGAGAAGTGTGGAACAGGGAATGGTTGGTAGGTTCCCCTCAGGAGTGCTGCTGACGAAAACTGTTCTTTGCACGACTACTAACCAAAAGGTTGGTGCTTTGAACCCACCCAGAGGTACCTCAGAAGAAAGGTCAGGAAATTTGCTGCTGAAGTTTACAGCCTTGAAAAGCCTGTGGAGCGTATTTCGACTCTACATACATGAGGTTGCCATGAGTTGGAGTTGAGACCACAACAACTGTGGGTTTTTTTTTTTTTTTTTTGGTTCCTGTCTTAGTTGTTTAGTGCTGCTATAACAGAAATACCACAAGCAGATGGCTTTAACAAACAGGAATATATTCTCATAGTCTAGGAGGCTAGAAGTCTGAATTCAGGGTGCCAGCTCTAGGGGAAGGCTTTCTTTCTCTGTTGGCTCTGGGGGAAAAAACCCTGTCATCAATCTTCTTCTGGTCTAGGAGCTTCTCCTCACAGGAACCACTGGTCCAAAGGATGCATTATTCTCCTGGCTCTTGTTTTCTTAGTGGTATGATGTTCCTCCATCTCTCTGTTCAATACTTTCTTTTATATCTCAAAAGAGATTGGCTGAAGACACAATCCAGTCTTGTAGACTGAGTCCTGCTTCATTAACATAACTGTCGACAATCCCATCTCTTCAACATCATAAAGTCAGGATTTACAACACATAGGAAAATCACATCAGATGACAAAATGGTGGACAATCACACAATACTGTAATCATGGCCTAGCCAAATTGATATACATATTTTTTGGGGACACAATTCAATCCATGACAGATCCCAAAAGGAAGTCTTGGGTCATATAAATGGTTAACGAGCTCGTGTGCTAACCAAAAGATTGGAGGTATGAGCCCACCCAGAGGCACCTCAGGAAAGATACCTGGCAGTCTACTTCTGAATAATCAGCCACTGAAAACCTTATGGAGAACAGTTCTACTCTGACTTACGTGGAGTTGCTACGAGTCTGAAATGACTTGACAGCAATTTTTTTTTTTTTTTTTTTGACTGCCCAGAGGAAGGACTGCAGGGTGAGGAAGTATATGTCCTCTCTGCCCAGCCAGCATTTAAAGTACTCAGTGACAGGTATCGTTCCTATACCTGGGTCTGTCCTCTTTCTCAGTGTTTCTTTAAAAAGCACATGCCAGAACTTAGGAGGCTGAAAGAAAACCAGTCCCCTGATTACAGCCTTGGAAACTCTATGGGGCAGTTCTACTCTGGCCGCTGTGAGAGGGCAAAGGGTTTTTATTTTTCTTTAATAACTGCCGTAGACAGGAATTTGAACCAAATGAAGCCTCAAATCAGAGCAAGCAGCCCTAATTTGCTAAACTGGGAGCCAAAACCAAATAGAAACTCACACTGATTTGCAAATGAAGATAATATTTTGTGAAAGATTTGAGAGATTTTTGAACTGAAATAAAGAAAAAATTTCAAAAGGGTCTTTGGACCAAATCGTGGGGATGTGGCAAAATGCATGACTCCCAGATCTCAGGAATGTCCCTTCCTCTAGTTCAGGAGGGAAAAGAGGCAAGGTAGATATTAGCAGACCTGATTTGGTGCATCCAAAACCCCAGCTGGGAATTATATTTGTAAATACACTAAATAGTGCTTGGTGATTCATTCTTCATTTTAAACAAGTGCTTCTCTGACATCTTAAAGAGCTACCAAACTTTTTTTTTTTTTTTTAATTTAACTCAGATTGTCAATTACGACAGAAAGTGAAGGAGGCAGGGGCAACCTTGGCTCGTACCTTGGTTTAAAAGCGGAAAACCCTAGGCTGAGTCGGAACCAACTCAATGGTAGTGGATTTTTTAAAAATCTCAATTGTGCCACCCGTGACTGGGGAATCTGGGCTAGTGGCTTTGGTATAAGCCACTTATATAACCTGAACATTGGGACTTCCTTGGTCATCACTCCTGCTGGGCTGTTTAAAATACCCCACAGCCTGAGGGCAAGGCTGGTGCCAAAAATGATTGCAGGATATAGTGGAAAAAAGCTCCAGAAGTGGTTGGCTCTCTAGTGTGCTGGCTTTGAAGATCATTGCAAAGGTCATCCTCAGGGAGGTACCTGAGACCTGCAGCCACTAGCGTCCAAGTCTTAGGGCTGGGTTTGGAATAACTGCTTAATTTGGGTGACAACATTGAATTCTAGCAAGCCCCGTGATCCTGGAAAACAGGAAAGGTTAAGAAACGCCTGCCTACTTTGTAGCTCACTGCAAAGAGCTAACCTTGCCCACATGACTTAGGTAAGACTCTCAGATGCGCACTTGTTTACCTATCACAGACCCCCCAGATCCTTATTCTTTGCCTTATAAAGGATTGGCTGAGCTTCTTGTCCTGACTGACTGATCACAACAAAATGCTTGTTAACCAAACTTTGGTTGTTTCTCTCCTGTCCCAGGTTCCTGAACTTTGGCCCCCTCTTGGCCTGAGCCAGAACTGCCGTTGTTAGCTGTCATTGAGTCAGCCCCTATTTATGGTGACCCCATGCACAACGGAACAAAATGGTGCCTGGTCCTGTGCCATCCCCATGACTGATTGCAGATCAGACTATTGTGATCCAGAGGTTTTCACTGGCTGATTTTCAGAAGTAGATAGCTAGGCCTTTCTTCCTGGTCTGTCTTAGTCTGTACACTCCTCTGAAACCTGCTCAGCATCATAGCAACACTCAGGTTTCCACTGACAGATGGGTGGTGGCTTCACATTGGCTGAGAATCAAACCCGGGCCTCCTGCATGGAAGGTGAGAATTCTACCCCTGAACCACCGCTGCCCCCTGAGCCAGCATACTTCCCTTCACTAAGGGTCGCTCCCAAGGAATAGGCTGGTCTCAGCGTAAAACACTCTCTGATGTATCTGATCACACCACCCTTACCTCTCACTTCTCCACACCTGGTGCTTTCCAGCCTTAGTTACTCCTCTATAAAGAAAAACTCTTTCATCTAACCCTTGAGAGCTTGCTGATCTTACAGTCAGATCATTCTCCCTTCTGCAATTGTCCCTTCCCCCGCTCTTTACAATAAATCCTTTTGCATAAAGTCTCTCCTTACTAAATCCAGAGATGTCTATCATTTGACATGTGTGTATGACATCCTTCACCTTCCTCCAAGCTGGAGAAATGATGGTTCCCCCAAACAGAACAGAAACATAAATGGTTATAAAATTCCATTTTCCTCCCTTGCATCTCTTCCAATATCCTATCAATGAGAGAAAGATGGAAAGTTACAGTACAAAATCACCAAATCCATTGCAGTTGAATTGATTTCAACTCCTAGTAACCCTATAGAACAGAATAGAACTGTCCTAGGCTCTTTAAAGTGTTGAAAAGCAAGAATGTCACTAAGAGGACTAAGGTATGCCTGACCCAAGCCATGGTATTTTCAGGCATCTCATATACATGTGAAACCTGGACAATGAATAAAGGAGACCGAAGAAGAATTAGTGCCTTCGAATTATGGTATATGCAAAGAATATTGAATATAGCATGGACTGCCAGAAGAACAAACAAATCTGTCTTTGAAAAAGTACAGCCAGGATGCTCCGTGGATGCAAGGATAGTAAGACTTTGTCTCAAGCACTTTGGACGTGTTATCAGGAGGGACCAGTTCTTGGAGAAAGATATCATACTTGGTAAAGCAGAGGGTCAGGTGAGAAAGAGAAAGACCCTCAAGGAGATGAATTGACACAGTGGCTGCAACAATCGGTTTAAGCAGAGCAAAGACTGTAAGGATGGCACAGGACCAGGGGTATTTTGTTCTGTTGTACATAGGGTCACTATGCGTTGGACCAACTCAACGGCACCTAGCAACAACAACACCAATCCTTACGAAAGCAGACTGTCACATCTTTCTCCCACAGAGTGGCTGGTAGATTCAAACCACTGACTTTTTGGTTAGCAATCAAGCAGTTAACCACTATGCTACCAAACCCAAAGGGCTTCTTAAAGTTATAGTGGGAGATCCAATGTCATTTTAAGCTTTATTTTTTTAATGGAAAAAAATAATACATAGAGATAAATGTATAAAACAGAATTGTGTATTTTTACAAATAGTTACTGAGCAAGCACCTGCATAATCAGAACCATATTAAAAAAAAAAAATAGACAATTCCTTCCCAGTCATGATCTTCTAAACACAACCAAGACGTCAAGTTTTATGGTAATAATTTTCTTCCTTTTCTCTATATTTATACAACTTGTAAATGTACTAGTTTGTATTTTCCTGTTTATATAAGTGGAACTAAACTATCTGTATTGTTTTGTATTTCATTTTTTTTTGCCCAACTATGTTTGTAAGACATGTATATGTAGCCGAGAGTGTCTCTAGCCCATTCTTTTCCGTTGGTCCATAGATTTCAGTGTATGAATTTACCGCTGCAATGTATTTATCCATTTCACTGTTGATAGGCATTTGAGTTGCTTTCAGTTTACATACAATGCAATTCCAAACCATGCTGCTGTAGACATTCCTGTATGTTATCCTGGGGCATGTAGCATGGATTTCTTTGGAGTATATACCTTGGCATAGAACTTGGGTCATAGGGATCTTGCTTCCTCAACTTTACTAGATAATGTCACACTGTTTTTCAAAGTAGTTTTTCCAACTTACACTCCCTAAAGAGAACTGGCAAACATCTTAATTTTTTTGCAAATCTCATTGGAATTGTGGTATTAGTATTTCCCTGAATATTGGTACACTTTTCAATCTGTTTATTGACCATTTAGATGTTCTCTTTTATGAAATGCCCTTTGTCAGTCATCTGCATTGCATGTATTTTCTGTCACTTTATGGTTTGCCTTTTGAATGTTTTTAAAATTTTTAAAGAAGTGAATTTGATAAACAAGAGTCCTTAGTTTCTATTTTTATTTTTTATGACTGGTGGTATTTGTTTTCCAAGAAATCCATCACTACCCTGAGATGATGAAGATGATCTATTTTAGTCTCTTCTATAAATTCATGGTTTTGCTTCTCACAATTGGGTTTTTAGTCCATCTGAAATTCATTTTGGTTCATGGTATAAGTATGGATGCAATTTCTTTTCTTTCTTTTTCCTGTATGGACAGACAATTGACCTAATACCATCTATGTTGTTCACATCTTCTGTAACCTTACTAATTTTAGTCCCTCTGTCCTAGCATTACATAGAGAGCTCTGTTAAAATCTCGTAGCATGACTGTGGATTTATTTATTTCACCTTTTAGTTCCCTAAATTCTTAAAACAGATCTTACATTTTAAGGTATGTTACTATGTCCTTACGGATTTTTAAATTATGTCATCTTGATGAATTGAATCTTTTGGCAATATGAAGTGACCCTGTTTCTTCTTTAGTAATGGATTTTGCCTTAAAGTCCACCCACCTCATACAAAATACCTACAGCAGGTTTTTTCTTGTTGTTGTTAGTATTTGCGTGGTAAACCTCTTTGTGCCTATTTACATTCAATCTTACTGTCTGTGTTTTAGAAGCATGCATCTCTTATAAATAATACATAGACAGATTTAGAGGGGTTTTTAAAAAAAATATGTGCTTGAATTGACAACCCCCTACCTTTTGACTGAAGTGTTTAGTCCATTTACATGTAATGTAATTAATGATATACCATATTCCACTGGTTCTTAGATGCATATACTTTCACATCTTAACATCCCTGACATTAGTATAAATTCACTGTCAGTGAAGTGGCAGTTGTGATATAGTTCTCATTGCCCGAACATGCACATGAAAATCTATAGACTGAATGTCAGCAGCTCTTAAGAAAATCTCAAAGATGACAGTGAGACTCCTTTTTTTTTTTTATGAAATGCTGTATCACCCAAGCTCTTACAGCACAAAATTTGATGTTTTTGTGGAAAAATAGAGACATCTACTATTCTGAGTAAAAAAAAAAAGACTTAAAAAAGACTTTGAATGTGAAGAAGTTTTAGAAATATCTTAACTCATTTATTTAACTTATGATATCCTTTTTCTGTATGCAAAAGAGTGATGTATGATTAAAAATAATCTATGTTTAAATACTCCTGTGGAAACCCTGATGGCGTAGTGGTTAAGTGCTAGGGCTGCTAACCAAAAGGTTCGCAGTTCAAATCCGCCAGGTCCTCCTTGGAAACTCTACGGGGCAGTTCTACTCTGTCCTATAGGGTTGCTATGAGTCGGAATTGACTCGACGGCGCTGGGTTTTTTAAATACTCCTGAAAAAATCTCTTTCAACAAGTATAAGATAAAAATTCTAAGAGGTAAGAAAGTATTCTAACAGTTTTAATGGGCAGTGTTTCTTTTTTTTTTTTTTCTTTATTAAAGGTAGATTAAATAATGATGCAGCTTGTAATTAATTCGTTTTAGAGACTATGAAATACAGCACCTTGTATGTTTCATACCGTCTCTTTTTGGGATTTCTATTTCTTTCCTGTTCTCTTTTTGTCTTCTTGTCTTTATGTTTGAATATCTGTACAAGTTTAGAATATACTCTTTGTAATTTTTGGTGTTTACTTGAAAAATTATATCATGCATAATTAACTTATCAAAGTTGAAATTAATTAAAACCTTTTCCTCTTTTCCCAGAAAATATAAAAAACTTAGCATTAACTCCATTTACTCACCTCCTGGTGTAAAGGCTATTATAGTTTGGTATTTTAATTCTAACCTCAAAATTTTAACACTCTTATACATTATTACAACTATTTTATATAATGATTATTAATTTCTATTTGTCCATATGTATACAACTTCTCTTGATCTTTAATTTCTTCTTGTGTCTCAGTCCTTCCATTTGGGATAACTTTCTTTCTGCCTGAAGTGAATTCTTTAGAATTTTCTTCAGTGAGGCTCTAGTGGTAAACACTTCTTTCTCTCCTTTTAATGTTTTTGTTTTTGCTAGGTATAGATTCAAAATTGCCAGTTATTTTCTTCCAGAACATTTAAAATATGATTCTATTGTTTTTTGCTTTCCACTGTTGCTGCTGAGAAGTCAACTGTAGGGTGTGTCCTTTAAAAAGTGGCTTTTTTGGTCTGGTTGCTTTTAAGAATTTTCTCTTTGACTCTACTTTTGGGAAGTTTTATTATGAGGTGTCTAGGTACAGATTTGTTCTTAAAATACTTTCCTTTGGAATTTATTAAGCTTCTCAAATCTGCACATAGAAAATTTTTATCTGCTCTGGAAAATTTTCAGTCATTATTTCTTTATGTATCACCTCTGCCTGTTGTCTCTGCTTTTTCTCTGGAACTCTGAACAAGTATATGTTAGATCTTCTCAGTGTATTCTCTTTATTTATTACCTCTCCTTCTGTATTGCTTATTTTTCTCTTCTATGCTGCATTCTAGATGATTTATTGTCTAATTCTCTCTTCTGTTATGTCTAATCTGCTGCTGCTAAGCATGCCCCATGGTATTTACTTTGAGTTACTATACTTTTAATTTTAGAAGTTATACTTGGCCTTTTTTTTTTTTTTTAATATGCCACATCATTTTTTATCGCTTTCTGCTCCCTGCAGTTATTTTCAAGCTTCTCGTTTATTTCTTTAAACTTGATAATGGTTTAAAGAAATAGCTGTTTTAAAATCTAGAGTCTGTAAAGGTCTATTTTTACTGTCTGTTGGTTCTCATTCATGTATCTTGTTTCTTTGTATGCTTGATTATCTTTGATGGCTTGCTGTCCATTGCCTTTAGACGATTATTTGTGAGTGTTCTTAATAACCTGGGAAGGACTTTCCCCTCTCCAGAGGTGCTCTTCCTTTGCTTATTCCAGGTGCCTGAGGCACTACCACCAGTCAGGACCATCTCATGCCAAGTTCATAGCTGCCCACCCAGGCTATACTGTCCAAGGATAAAAATTTATATGAAACCTCATCCGCAACCCCAAGTTCTCAGGATATTTTCCCCCTTCATTTTCTTCCCTCTTGCTTTGTTCGGTAAGAAAATAGTCTTCTCTGAATTCGACCTTGGTAGTGAGGTGTGAGTTTACATCTGGTTTCCCTTCTCCTGGGTATAGAGCCCTTTGGGGATCCATTGAAGTGTGGGGAAGGTCTCCCCTAACTTCTTCCACTTTGGTCCTAGGTTTCTGACCCCTTGCCCTTTATGGGATCCCAAATGTGTGGAAAGGGAAAATGCTCTTGGGGATAAGTGACTTTGGTGCTTTTAATTTACCCTACATCTCTGTACAGATTTTCAGCCAAAAGTTAGCCTGCAGAAAAAAAGATAACCTCATTACCTTCTCAGCCCCATCAATGCTTCTAAGGTGATGTGTTTTTTAGATATTATGCAGTATTTTTCAACAGATGTTTTGATCCAAATAATCTAGCTTGCTGTTATTGGAAACCAGAAGGCACACTTGGGATTTACTAAGATAAACATTCCAAAATGAAAAGTGAAAGCAGACTGTTGTGTAGACATTTCTGGCCCAGCACATTACATCTGTGGAGATCCTTTCCCCTCCTGCAAATGATAAATTCCTATCCCACAGGGCTATTGTGAGGGTTAAATGAGATAACATACGAAATTGCTGACTGAAGTACTATAAGTGCTGAAGGAAAGTTTATTAAGTCTGATATCTAAGCACAGCCTGAGAACTTAGTTTTTCTACCCACTATTATTATTAATGCTGGGGGCAACCACCGAGGGGTTAAAAAAAATGACTTGCCACATGGTTGAACAAATCATTAGAAATGCCCCTCACCCCTTGGCCTTTGGAGGATTTCAATCAGAAAGGATCAGGGTAGGCACTCTGAGGTCTCCCAGAATGGCAGGCCCGGAGGAAAAGTCGGGCTGAAATGCTCAGGGGATTAACATAAATAAAATGCTTCACTAGAGATTAGGATTCAAGTATCAGTTTGATTTAATGATTCCAGAAGGTTAATGCACCTCCCAGGCAGGCAGCCAGGAGCACTGCACTGGTTTGGAGCCAGCAGAATTAGGGTGAGGGGTGGTGGTGTCTCTTTGGCAAGTCAGGCTTCTTTGAGAAGCTGGTATGGATGGAGGGCAGTGAATGAGGAGGAGAGTGGAAGAGATGAGACCAGACAGGTGGGCAGAGGCCAGATCATGGGATCTTGTGGGCCAGAGAAGAGAGTTAAACTTGACTCTAAGTGCAACGGGAACTTTTTGATTTTATTTTATGGTACTTTAGGTACAATGGGAACTTATTGAAGTTTTTTAATCATGAAAAAAATTTAAAATTTTTTTAACTTTTTTATTATTGGGAAAATATAGAGAGCACCACATTTGTCAGATCAATGTTTTTCACATGTGCAATTCAGTGAGATCAATTACATCAGTCATGTTGCGCAACCATTGCCAATGTCATTTGCCAAATTTTTCATCTCCATAAACAAAAACTCAATAAACAACAATTTCCCCGTTCCCCCTCCCTCCTGCCCCTGGTAAACACTGTTAAACTCTAATTTCTATGTACTTACCTATTGTATGTACTTCATTAGTGTGATCATACAATATTTGTCGTTTTGTGATTCATTTATTTCACTCAGCATAATGTTTTACTGAAATCTTTTCACAATACACGCATGTTTATAGCAGCTTTATTTGTAATAAAAATTTTTAAAAAATGAAAGGAAGCCAAATACCTATCAACAGGTGAATGCATAAACAAACTGTGGAATACTCATGCAATGAAATGCTACTCAGCAATAACAAGGAATGAATTATGGATACGCACAACCAAATGGATGAATCTCAGAAACATAGTGCTGAGTGAAAGAAGCCAGACACAGAATAACACATGCTGTATGGTCCCATACAGACAAAACTAATTTATGGTGACACAAAGCGGAACAGTGGTAGCTGAGGCTGGAGCAGGATGGGGATTGATTACAAAGGAGCACAGGGAGCTTCCTGGGATGATGGAAATGCTCTGTGTCTTGATTATGGTGATGGATACACGGGTATGTTTATTTGTCGGAACTAATCAATCTGTGTACTTAAAGCAGGTGCACTTTATATTATGTAAATCTCATCTTAGTCGAGTTAATTGGAACAAAATCCCAGGTAAAATATAAATTATGTTGACTATATTCTGCTTGAAAGTGTAGATTAAAGGTAGGGAGAACATGAATGCCCAGATATTCAAGTCACGGGGCCCTTCAGTTATCAAAGTCAAATTTCCAATTGGACTTTGAGTCTCTTGGTTTCAAAAGCAAAAAGGGAAATAAATGCGGCTGCATGTTTCTCACTATCTTTGGGACAATAATCTCCAGGAGTGCTTGAGAGAGAGGTGTTTCTACCCTCATCTAAGTCTGGGAATTCTCTACCTGCTCGAGGTGAGGTGACGCTGTGACCAAGCAGAGCTAGCCTTCACCCCAGGTCCTTGAGGCAGAGTGCACTGTTCCATAGACTGAGCAGTTAGTGATTCTAACTAATATACCTAATAAGTCTAAAGGATTGCCGTCCTCCAAGGAGTCAAG